>NC_087202.1:39362496-39367496 GCF_015104395.2 Macrobrachium nipponense | reverse complement strand
CCATTTACTGTGTTGTTATAGGAAAAAACTAGGTAGGCCTTAAAAGATTTTAACAATGATTTTATGGTTTAAAAACCATTAAAATAAGGCAAGCTGAGAATGTTCTTAGAAGTTTCTTTCTCCGTGTTAATTACACTATAAAATTTTTTGTGGGCTCTATTATAGCAAATATCTCATTTTTGTGAAGGAGCACATAAATCTGTCCCTCTTATTCTTATGTATTCAATGCCTTGATCCAAATACTAGGAACTGACAATTTGAAATGCTCGTAAAAAAATAGAGGAAAAAATGGTATTTTGATATTAAGATGGTGCCTGAATAAAAATGGACATAAGATAAGTTGTTGGTTGGTTTCCTATAAATACTGAATTTACATTGAAATGATTCTCTCTGTGACAAAACATCTAAGAAATGTAGGCATTTGTCTTTTTCCAATTCTAAAGCAAACTTAATCGATGGTAAGAATCAAACTGCATAAATATATCGTCAAAACTGAGCAAAAATCCAATGCAATATTAATTCCTTTAAGTGAAAACAACCACTGGATAAATTGGATTGGCTGTTCAGTAATTCCAAGAACAAAAGATGTCTTATCACGAAATCTTTTAGAATCTGCCATTATATAATATACTTCCCATTGTAATTTCTATGTCAGTCGTGGCATGTTTCATTTAGATCTTTGTATATGTAACATATTTAAGAATGATTTCATAGATTCAATCACATACTTAAATGCAAATTAGTGGCCATATAGATATTTCGTTTACATATGCATGTTTAATATATGTATTTTATGAATAAGTTTTTCTTACGAAAATAAAAAAGGTTTTTGTTTACCATAAGTTTGAATGTTATGTATAATCCTATAATTGTCTTGTCGCTGTGTCTGAGCAGTTGGACTTAATCTTTTTGTAAACCTCTTAAATTGTATCCATGTTTTGTTTGTGAAGGTTGTCAATTCTCCAATTGTGTTGGATTCTTGGTACTTAATTCGTTTATAATACCTATCTGTCACTTATACGACCGTTCCTTGTCCACTTAATTTCTAATGTATGTCAGTCTGCTTAGTAAAGGACGTTGAGTCGAAAGATCTTAAAGCTACTCCATTATTTAATTTTCCTTCTTGGCTTCTACCTTTATATATAGGTATATATATTACTATTATATATAATTATTGATATATATATATATATATATATATATATATATATTATATACTATACATATATATTGTGTGTGTGTGTGTAAAATAAATATATAATATATATATATATATATATATAATATATATTTATATATATGTGTGTGTGTGTGTGTAGTAGATATATATATATATATATATATATATATATATATATATATATATATATATATATATATACTGTATGGCGTAGTAATGTACAATCGGCCAATATGGGCGCCATGGCTGAGTACCACAGCTCACAGACCAACGTTCGATAGGTCTGAACATCGCTCCTGACTTATTGCCCGCTAGTCCATTAGACTATAAATTGTCATTAGAGTTTGTATGAGAAAAATGAGAGCCGGGCAATTAATTGCGTGTAGTGTATCTTTGCACAGTTACTGTGTGGATAAAAGATCTATATACGGTTGTGGTGATACCTAGAGAGCTAACTGTGAATATATCAGATTAAAATTCTTAGTAATCATTAGGATTTAGTCTGAAAGGATTCCTCATAATTAACAAGTCAATAAAAATAACTTTTCAACAGTACATACACTATATAAAGGTTACTGGCATCATCATAAATTGGTCACATGCAAAACCATGCAATATGGAAAATTTTCTTACATGAGAAATACGAAATGTTTGGGCGATTAAATAACAAATATTGTGGACCCTCTTTAGGAACTGCTGGATGAATCAATACATGTTTGCGTGTGTCATTAGCGCAAACGGTTAATTGTGCATAGTGCTTTAACTAGTTTAACTCGAAATTAATTAAGTAGTTCGTTTCTGGCAACGTTAATGAACTATGAATTGTTTCTATCATGTATTCGTATTTTATTTGTAAGCTCTAAGTCGTCAATTAATAATAAAAATTTTAAGATTTATTAATTTATTTAGCTTGAACATTCATTTCACCATTTCAGCATCTCTAATCTTTTAGAGAGTCACCGAACGTTTATGCGGAATAAGTTAATTTTGAAACTTTTGTGATAAGAATTTTACTTTATCTGAAATGAAGCGTTCATTATCGTCTTCTTTTTATGTACAAAATTTAATTGTTTTACGAAACAAGGTTGGCTTTTGTCCTTGTCAGTCTTTCGGCTTGTATATGCCCACTGTTTAAGCTTTTCGTAACATATTCCAAGGATCATTAGGAACCATTTTTTTTTTATTTTCTATAAAATCTTGAAATTCTCTTCAACTCACTTTCTAAGCAACTTTTGTTTCTGCGAAGTCCAGCCTCCATTAATTACTGTCAATGAAGGTTGGGCTATCATCCCACCGTGGTCCTTTCACCAGTAGAGCCTCTTTGCCGAGTTACTAGATGGGGAAATAGTATTAATTTGGCAAGAGGGAAAATAGCATTCAGTTAATTATCTAGAGAGGAAAAATAGCATATTTGGGGGTCAAAGGGTAAGCAGTATTTGTTTTCCTGGAGCCAAAATATTATTAATTTGTGTAGGGGGAAAATAGTATTAATTTGTCTAAGGGGGAAATAGTATTCATTTGCCTACAAAGAAAATAGTACAAATTTCTTTGAAGGGAAAATAGTATTCATATAGATTCTAAATTGGAATATTTTACTTAGGCAGATAAGCTTATTTTGTTTATCGAATGAGAGAATTTACAGGTTAGTTCTGTCCTAGAATTTCGAATTTAAGAGTATTTTTTAGGAATAGTGATCGATTTATGTAAATGCATTAGCAACTACATTCATTGGATTTTGTCTTTTTCCCTTTGATAATTTTCTGAACGTGTATTATCTTCGTAATGGTACAACCCTCCCCTCCCTCCCCCCTAAATAACTTTAAAGGTTGAAAGTTCATTATTACGCAGTCCATAATCTCCTACGCACGTGTTTCAATCATTTGCAGAAGAAAACCTTCATCTGTTAAATAAGAAATGACAGATAGTTCTTCACTTATCCATTAAGTTCTTCCTCTTCTGAGAGATGAGACTATCCCTTTAAAACAAATAAACTATCAAAGAAAAATGAATGAAGAGACTGGCATCCGCATCGACTTTTTATTATTCTTGCATACGCTTTCGCTGTTCTTTTTTGCAAAAGGAATCAGAAATTCTAAGAGAAACAAGAGTCAGGAATACAGACTTCATCTTGACTTTTAAAAATGTAGGGAATATATGCTTTACTTTTTAGTTCTGATATGCGTTGCAATACCAATGGCAACATTGTTCTATTCTGCTTTTGTTAAAAAAAAAAAAAAAAAAAAAAAAAACAAGCTTAGCTCTATGAGTTCATCGAAATCGATTTTGAAAAAAAAAAAAATTGATTTTGAGGATCTGAGCATAAAAACAGGAAGTTTAAATAAGAATAAGTTGTAGGCAATTATATTTCTTTTAAAAAGGATTCTTCAAAAGCCAAATAAACATGAATATTTTCTGAGTTCCGGAAGTTTGGTGAGGAACGAAAGGACATGGGGCTAATACAGCCTTCCGGATCTTTATGGAGGACTGCCTCAATGTTTTCCTTTTTGCCTGTTTTGGATGTTTTTATCCGTCACATGTAAATGCTTCTGATGAAGAGAACAATGCCACAAAGGAAATGTTTTTTTTATTCTATAGTAGCAGGGATCCTTTTATGGTGAAACTTTTTTTTATGAGAGTTGATTTTTATCTTAGTTGTTTCATGAATACTTTTGTCTCTTTGCTGCAGAACTTGTATGGCCCCATACAGAATTCACTTCGAAGACGAATGATTTGAAGAAGGGTCTTAGGAACTGTGTATTATTCAGTGATGTTTACATCTTTATGCAGTGACGTCCAATGAAACGAAAATACAACATATTTTGATTCATTAAGCATAAAATGATCCTCCGTATTATTTTATATTTCATTCTATTTTGTTCTGTAAACTATCGTGTAGTGTATCACCAAGAACCTGTTTGCAGTACTTTAATATTTATATCTCAGTAGTTCTTAAGTTTAGCTATTTGTAAATTGATTTTAGTGAATTAAAACCTTTAAGCAATTATATTTCTAATGAGCAAAAATTTGCATACGTATGACAGTATTATTTTACATTATATTATTTAAATTAATATTTGAATGCTAACAGAGTTGAATAATGTTAAAAACAATAATCATCTTTCAGTTCAGAAATTAGTCACACGGAATATAACTCGACATTCGGTTCCCTTTGTAGGTAAGGACATATTCCTAGAGGGCATTGATGTTACAGTAACCCAGGAAGCATTAAATTTTTTTTTCTTTCCCATCCCAGGAACAAAGTGACTGTTACAGTATGTTTGAGAAGATTCTGAAGGTACTCAAAATACGATGTAGATCTACAACTATTTTTAGATCTGGTAGAGTATAGCAATAGTCTATTGAAATATGAAACTAGTTTTTGGTAAAAGGAGCATCTACACACATGCATATTTCCAGTTTCATATATCTCATAGCCGGTAATTGTTTGGATGATATCTGTATGGTGAATAAAAAATTATATATAGATATATATATATATATATATATATATATATATATATATATATATATATATATATAATATATATATATATCTATATATTTATTACCCACACATATAAAGTCCTCGTGCATTTCGAGTCATAAAATAATTACACTTAACAAAAAGGGATGTTTCAAATAAGTTATAAAATACATAGATTTTTTTTGTCTCTCTTTTTTTAAACAGATGTGAGTAGAACGGGAATCACATTCTTTCTTAATATTACATATGTCGAAGTGAGAACATGAATATTCATTTGATTGTGACTGGTGTTCTTGACAGATCATTTGAAAAGTTTTGATTGTTAATACGTTTGCA
>NC_087202.1:39352496-39359996 GCF_015104395.2 Macrobrachium nipponense | reverse complement strand
AACTTTAAATTTTAAGTTGTTCTACAAAAATAATATGAGCAATATAAAGTTTCTTATTTTTTCTAAATAGGTGGTTTCAGTTAACTTCATTAAAGGCCATTATTACCTTACAATAGCTGTAATGCCTTTTAGCTCCCCGAACCAGCTAGTTTAACTAGTTACTGCCGAAGAATTGCCTTTTTACAGAACAGTGCTGGGATCTTCGGGAGAGGTGAAAGTTTTAATTTTACAAAGAAGCCATACTTTCTCCTTTTGCTGATTTTTCTTAACATAAAATGGACCAAGGTGATCAATAAAAATATTAGCAAATGGAGTGTGAGGAGGATTTGACCGGAATTCACGATATTGACTTTGATTTAACTTAATAGTTCTAGCATTGAATCGTTTGCAATGAACACATTGTTTTAAACACTTCTTTACGACAGAAAAATGGCATGGAATGTAAAAACTTTTTCTAAGTTCAGAAAGGACTGCATAACAACCAGAATGAGCAAGCTGAACATGAATGTCATTAACTATGATGTTTGTTAAGGCACTATTCTTTGAAAGCAAAATAGGAAATCCTTGATTGGAGTTCACGTGCCATTTTTTAAACTTACTCTTAACTCTAAGGACTCCTTGTTGATCCATAAAAACATTGAACTTTGATACCATGGTTGGAATATCATCTAAGGTTTTACCTCCAACTTGGAAATACAGAACAACATCAGAAAAATGTCTTCTTTGATCATCTCTAATAATTTGACATGTGGCCTCTACCAATAAATTAGGTTTTTTATTAATAGGTATCTTAGCTTTAATTTTCCATAGCTGAAAATAATAAAGAACTCTACGTTGCAAAAGAACCAGTTTTCGGAAACTAGAAAAGTTACATGGATTCAACAAAGAATCAGAAATTTCTAAATTAGCTGACAAACTAGTCAAAGGAGAAACTGAACTAGGTTCGTCAGATTCTGCAACATTATTACTGCTATGCTCAACTAATGGATTTGGAACAACAACTTCGCTAAGATCCTGCTCAATTTCCTTAAGTAAATCAAGATTTGGGCCCACCAAAAAATTAGATTTCAAAAGCTGCTTATACGATAAACACCTCGTGATACAATCTGCAGGATTATCAATACCTGGAATAAACTTAGATGTAACAGGCTTAATATCGCACAATTTCTGAATAGACTGTAATCTATTGACAACAAAAGTGGATCGTTTTTGCAATTTGTCTAATTTAGCCACAGCCAAGTGTAACCAATGAATGCAACATAGTGAATCTGTATAAAGACAAAGATCAACTATAGCCACAGGTTTAATGCAAGAAGGACCAGACAAATCACGGTAAATCTCCATCAAAGTTTCAACACCCAAAGTTATGGCATTTAATTCCAAAGAAGGTATAGATTTATTCTTTAATTGCAAATTAACCATTCGGTTTTTAGCGGTTATCAAACTTAATTTGCCAGTTTCAATACACTTAATATAAACAACACAACCATAAAGTGAGTGACTGGCATCGGTAAATGCAATTAATTTGTATTTACATTTTCTAGATCCAACAAATCTAGGGATCTGAATAGTTGGTGCAGAATTTACCTGCTTGCAAATGTTTCTCCACTCATGTTGCAAATCTGTTGACAAACTAGTATCCAGCGTAATGACCTATCGCATTGAAGTTTATGCATAAAAAGACGGCTGCGATTCAAAATTGGCATATTAAAGTTAAATACATCAAACTGAGAAGCCAATGACTTTAAAATGGAACGTTTAGTGTTTGCTTCAACATTTAAATGAATAGGATTTGTGTAAATTGTATCCGTTACACGATCCCACTTTAATCCTAAAAGTTTTACTTCTTCACTAGAAATGTTCCCATACTTCTGATCAATTTGACTTTGCAGGTCCACAAGATTAGTATAAAGTTGTTGTATTTCAAATTTGTATGGAGAAAAAATATGTGGTAAATTATCATATGACCACTGGAGTTCATCAATGGAATCAGTAGTAATGGCTCCATTATCCATATATAAAAGCCCATACATAAGATGCTTCAAACCCTGCAACATGGGAGGATCATTCTTTGACATAATTACCAAAATGTAGTAAAGTGAAATCATCAACAGAAAAGGGCTGCATCTGAGTCCAAAACTAAGACGAACATTTCGGTACACAACAAGAGAATAATCATTTCTATCAACGTTCTTGTACCAATAAAACAATAACTTGCTTTGGTCCACGTCACTCAAGAGCAGCTGGTTAAATGCCTTCTTCAAATCATATAATAATAAATAAGATCCAAATCGGAGATGCAAAAAAGCAGAAGAAAGTTTCTGATTAAGGGTGGGTCCTGCAAACATTGCTTGATTATGAGATACGCTCAACTTTTTCTCACAATCTTTCTCCCATAAATTACTAAGAAATACAATACGACACTTCGTGGTCTCCCTATCAGGTTTAAATATACCCATATGTGGTAAAAAAGAGTATCCAGGATGTTCTTCCAAATATTTCTGAACATCATCTACCTTAGCTATTATACCATCCCTAACCTGCTCTTTAATTGTTTGATCCATAAGAACAATATCATTCACTTCCAAATCAGCGTTAGTGACTGGAATATAACGACCCTTTCTATCAACTGCCTGAACCCATAACTCCTGAGCATCTTATTAGGGGATATGGATTAACCTCCTTAAATTTAATTCCTGATTTACATTACATACCATCCGAGGATCCTGACTATGAGCATCAGGTAAATCCTTCCACTTCTATACAGTGTCAGTATGCTAAATTAAGAAAAATTCGTTCAGAGTTATTTGAAATTTATCATGGTGAGTTTTTAGGAACATTAATTTCTCAGGCAGTTGATAGAAAGGGTCGTTATATTCCAGTCACTAACACTGATTTGCAAGTGAATGATATTGTTCTTATTAAGGAAGTGCATACTAAACCTAATGACTACCCCTTGGCCATGGTAAAACAAATAATTAAAAATGATAACGGTGAAGTAACTGGAGCCGTAGTATTGAAGGGTAAATCAAAGGAGGTTGTAAAAAGACATGCCTCGACTCTTATTCCGATTTTAAAGGTTGACCCTGAGTTCTCTGATAGGTTAGTTGACACAAAAAAGGATGTTAAAATTATTGAACCTTGATCAAAAAGAAAGGCTGCTTTAATGAGTAAAAGAAAAACTCAAAATTTGTTTACGAATGATCTAGTTTAGTGGCTCGTGGTTTCCCCGGCCTGTAAATATTTTTATGCTAATTTTTTCCTAATTCTTCAGAATTTATTTTTTGTTTGCAAATTTTTTTGTAATTTTCTTTCTTGTTAAAAATTTGCATCCCTCTTGGTGGAGTGTACAAAATATTAGTTATATTTTCTTTTTTCTAACTTTAAATTTTAAGTTGTTCTACAAAAATAATATGAGCAATATAAAGTTTCTTATTTTTTCTAAATAGGTGGTTTCAGTTAACTTCATTAAAGGCCATTATTACCTTACAATAGCTGTAATGCATTTTAGCTCCCCGAACCAGCTAGTTTAACTAGTTACTGCCGAAGAATTGCCTTTTTACAGAACAGTGCTGGGATCTTCGGGAGAGGTGAAAGTTTTCTTTTTCTTGAGAGCTACGTAATTCAAGCAGTGGCAGACCAGACTCGGTCCTAAGCATTTTTTGAAGATATCAGCCCTTTTGAGCAGGACGGATTTCGCCGCCGCTGGGATTATTTATGTTATTTGGCAACACTTGAGATGATTTACCGAGAGTAAATAGTTCATGGGACCCACATCAGGACGGAGACTTTATTGCATAACATCGCATACGGACAGCTTGCCGGTGGATATAAGATGCAGGTTAGCTAATTGTAAGGTTACCTGGCCTTATTTATTGGTTTGTGTTTTGTATTCCTCAACCATTCGAGTAATCCATAATTAATATTTCAAATCCTGCTAATATTATTTTTTTAGAACGTTTGGATTGGCCTATTTCTTTGGCTACAGTTTTTGCCATATTTAATAACGAAATTATCGTGGATGGGTTTAGTGATAATTGTCGTTGACTTAGTGAGATTTGTATAATTGAGTGTTTGGTGTTTAAGTTTTAAATCTTGAGACGTTTATAATTTAAGTGTAATAATTTTGGATGTTTTTCACAAATTTGGTTTACGGTTTTTGTGGTGCCTTTCTCTCGTTCTTGTGCAGGTGACGCGGAATGGTCCGTTTCTGGGTGCACTTTTTATAACATCCTTAATTTGGAAGTGCAACGGATGTCTCCCTTATTGTTTTCGTTCCAATACCAAGACGAAGTGTACATTGGGGAGCTTATTTGTTGAGGTGCTGAAGCGATGTATCACGAAATATAGGTTATTCTTTTATATCTCTTGCATATTTTTTACTCCTTTAGACTTCAAAAATAAGATAGTATATAAAATTCTGCGTACAAATATCGGTCTTGTCAAGTTGCAGCCATGTGAGCTACAGGGGTCTTCATGTTTCCTATTGCATTTTTGCAATGGAAGTTCCTAATATGAATTATATAAATGCATGCGAGGTTTTAGGCGCGAGGAAAATTATATCCTTTGCATCAGGACTGAATCTTGTTCCGTATATGCCTACCATACATATCTTGAGGGTATGGACCTACTTTTGCAGCTGACAAAACTGAGCTTTCATAATAACTCTGAATTATAAATTGTTTTCGTGTTTCTGTAGGGCAATTGGTTTCCATTTTATAGATACTATTTTCTTTGGTTATTCAACCAGCTGGGAGTTGGTTTTTGTCATCTTAATAGCTTATTATTCAAATTAGCCAGCAGTGACTTTGAAATTTTAGGTTATAAATTTTTTTAAGCAATGTTTCTTTCAAAAAATCGATTTTATTTTCTTCAACTTTATTTAAGGAAATAACTTATTAGAAGGATGTGAGGTTTTCGCAGAAGAAAATCCTGAATGTAATGTTTTATATTCACGTATGAAGTGAACAAGGAAATCGGAAATTCAGTCTCCTCACCATTAACGCCTGAATGGGGAAAAAATATTGGGCAGGAATAAAAGTGGTGTTCAACCCCTGAAAAAGGAACAGAAAGACCCGCTTTTAAAAAAGAGAAAGTAGAGGTGCTAAGAATTTCTGAGAATTCCTTTGCTTTCTAGTAAAAGGAAAAACAAAAAGTTCTTGGACCAACTTGAATAGCTGATTTCCGTGAAACAAAATAAATTCGAGAAAAGGTTGGTAGAAAAGAAATGTCAGTGAATTCCCAGAAAAGCCTCGAGGAGACGGTGACTGTTAGTCCCACATCAATGACTTTGCAGATGAGGATATATAAGATGTAACGGATATTCGTTTAAAACGGAAAACGGGCTGACATGACAGTATTGTAGGTTTTATGCAGGCTTATTGAGTAGTTTTTAGGATACTTGTATTTTTTTATGCAGTGCTTTTTTCTAGGTTTACTGATTAAAGTGCTAAATGGAGCAATAGAATTCTCAACTTTCTTATGTTACCAGTTTCTGTAATGAATTTCTTTTACTTCTTCGTCAAAATTTTATTGTAACACCTGACAATTATTTTTAGTGGAATGCTCAAATTAATTATGAAGTACATAGTTTATACCGTTATGATGAGAACTTTTGATAATCGGAGCTATGGAAGGTATAAATATTTTTCGTTCATATATGGCGCGCAGCTGAAATTGAGATAAACGCTCTTAGAAAACAACTCTATCTAGAAGTTATTTTGAAATGGTCACGGGTAAAGAAGGAATAGGTACTTTTCTCTGTGCATGTAAGATCTGAGACAGCATTCTTTTTGGGAACTTATAATGAGAAATATCCTTTATGTTGCCCAAGGCTTTATAAATGAACGATCCTTGATTAAACGAAAACTTTAAATGCGCGTAAATATTAGGTCGTCATATTGATCTGCAGTAAAGTGAATTCAAAATTGTCCTGCGCTGTTTTATTATTATTATTATTATTAATAATAATAATAATAATAATAATAATAATAATAATATCATTATCATTATCATTATCATTATCATTATCATTATCATTATCATTATCATTATCATTATCATTATCATTATCATTATCATCCCTAAGCCTATTGTACACTAAATCTCTACGCATATATAGTGTGGCGTTGGATCATATTCTGTAAAATAAAAAGAGAAATCTCACACACAAACTAAAGCAGTAAAAAGATAATAATGAGTGCAGCGTCAAGGCACTGAGACGACATTTGGCGAGATTCTTTCCTGAGTTTTATGTAACAATCCTCTCCCGCAGAAATATAAATATGAGAAGGTAAAAATCTTTTGTCTATGAAAAAAAACTTTTTCTGTATTTTCATCCTCTCGTCAGGCGAGGCAGCAATAGAAAGAAAGAGAGTTTGTTGTAAAAGTGCACCGATACGACAAAAGATTTTGAGTTTCTGTTGAAATAGCGAGATATGCATGCATGTGTATTTCTTGTATTCTTTTGTGTCGGTCATCAAACCGTATTTCTCCTCATGCCTCGCTGGGTGGATTTTTAAGAAGGTGCCGATAAGCTAGGAAAATTTAGGGGAAAAAAAAAAGTCAGGTAATTCCCACGCCTTTGGTTATGTAGCCATTTTTAAAACTATGTCAAAGACACTTGTATGTTTTTTGCTTTTGTATTTTTTTGTATTGTCCAGAGGATTACTGAAGACAAGGGGAAAGACCGAGATGTGTTTCTTCTTTGGCCTTGAAACTTTTTATTTGTAGATACAGAAATATTTTCGGACATTCTTGATCTTTCTATATATATATTATACACACATACTGGATAGGGATGCATATATCAACAAGATGAACCATGTCCTTTCCGACGCTACAAAGGTTGGACCTCCAGAATTTGGTCTAATATTCAAGACCGAATATTTGTAGCGTCGGAAAGGACATGGTTCATCTTGATATATGCATCCCTATCCAGTAGGACAACGCCTTTACCCTTATCGGGGGGACATAAAATAATGTTTTCTCTCTGGGACAGCGACTTGAGAATTTGAAAGTAATTACTTTTAAAAAATGGAAACCATGAAGGAGCAATATATGATTTATAAGATTTATGAGCAACACTCTGAATGAACTGACGAGCCTTCTCTACAAAATTTAGGGAGGTTGGACCTCCAGAATTTAGTCTAATATTCAAGACCGAAGACAAGATTAATCGCAGCCTTAAACAACTTTTTGACAATAATGTTTTTAATGATCAGACATATCGGTCTCTTTATAGTGCTGGCTCTTCTTTCAGTTCCTTGTATGGGTTACCTAAAATCCATAAAGAAAATGTTCCTTTACGTCCAATATTAGCTGCCTATAACTCGCCAAATTTTGCCTTTGCCAAATTTCTAGTCCCCCTACTCAATGGTTTAACAAGCAATGAACATACATTACTGAATTCCTCCCAATTTATTCCCTAGATTTTACAGCAACACCCTGGTCATTTTATGGTTAGCTACGATGTATCCTCACTGTTCACCAATGTACCTC
>NC_087202.1:39324996-39347496 GCF_015104395.2 Macrobrachium nipponense | reverse complement strand
TATGTTAATTTGAAAATGTTACTGTAAGAAATAAATGACCTCTGAGTACCATACAAGCATTTTCATTTCGTTGTTTAGGCGTAAAAGACTCCTTGGAAAGTATGTCGTTATAATAAAAATTTCTCTTTATACATAATGAGGATTTCGTTTGGGTGTTTTCCACTGCTTCCCAAAACAAGATAAGCTTTAGTCATCGTCTATCATTAGGGATTTATATGCGACAAAAATTAAGCTGTTTATAAAGTTATTCCTATGAAACTTATTTCCATAAAATATTCGAATTCTATTCAGCAACTCACGCTCTCAACAACTTTGTTTTCTCCATTGTTTAATGACAGGGAAGGTTGGAGTATTACCCTATCGCGGTCCTTTCATTTGTGGAACCTGTTCGCCTTTATGACCTCTAGCCATGTTGTCTTGTAAATTATTATAGTTTTAGAAAATTATCAACTTAATATCTAGAGGAAAAAACAGTATTCCTATAGGATCCAACTGTAGGTTAGTCTCTTGTAGATAGGCATAATTTGTTTCGGGTAAGGGAATTTCATGTTGAGTGATATCAAAGCTATTCAACTTTAAGAGGCATTTATGGACGGCTAGTGATTGATTTATGCAGTTACAGTATCAAAGACATTTATTCCTTTGCTTTCTACCGGGATACTTTTTAAATAGCATATTATCTCCTTAATGTAACAACAAAAATAAAAACTATTGAGATAGAAATGCCATCATTACTTAATTTACGATCTTTCATCAATATGTGTTTCGAATATTCATTGAAGAGAAAGTTCACCTTCCAAGAAAAATGATAAGTAATTCTTACGAATCCATAAAGTTTTTTTTCTTCTTTTTTTTTCCAGAGATGAACCAAATTTCTTTCAATATTCAGCACAGTGAGTACCTTATCACAGGTTATTGAATTATTCAAGAAAAGTTAGAAGACTGGTATCAACATCGACGATTTATTATTGAAGCAAACAATTTACTTGCTTTTTTGGAGTTAAAGGAAACAGAAATTTTAGGGAAAAAAGCCAAAGAGTCAGCAATGCAGACTTCGCCGTAGCTTGAAAAATTAAATAAATACGTGCTTCCGTTTTTAGCTGTGATATTCGCTGGAATATAAATGCAATTCTTTTTTTATTTGTCATCGCCATAACCGTACTGAGAACGATATTTAAAAAAAATGCTGTTTGGTGGACTGAGCAAAAAAAAAAAAAGAAAAAAAAAAACAGGAAGCATCAAATAAGAATGAGACTTAGGCAATTATCTTTTTTTCAAAAAATGATTCTTCAAAAGTCGAATAAACATGAATATTATCTGAGTTAGGGAAGCTGGACGAGGAACGAAGAACTCGGTGCTAATACAACCTTCCGGAGTTTTATGGAGAACTGCTTTGGTTTTTCCTTTTTTGCCTGGTTTTGGGGTTTTATGTCCGCCACATGTAAATGGCTCTGAAGAGAACATTTCCATAAAGGAAACGTTTCTTTTATTCTGTAGTAGCCGGTATCCCTTTGTTGTGAAACTATTTCTTCATGATAGCTGATTTTTATCACAGTTTTTTCCGGAATACTTTGTCTCTTTATTGTATGATTTTTAGCTTGTGTTTCCACACACAATTCTCTTAGCAGTCGAGTAATTCTGAGAACTTTATTGGGCACTGAAATTTCAGTCAGTGATATTAACGTTTTCTCTATATTACTATATCCTGACGTCTAGTTAAACATCCAAATCTTTTCGTAAATATTTCGTTTTCTTAAGCCAAAAATGAGCACGCGTTTTTTCTTATTTCATTCTATTTTGATCTGTAAACTATCGTATAGTTTATCACTAAGAACCAGTACAACACTTAAGTATTTCTCTTTGAGCAGTTTCTAGTTTTAACTCTTGACAAACGAATTTTAAAGAATTAAATCTTTACAGAATATTATTTTTCTTTAGAAAAAATGTCATTCGCTTGATTTTTCCTTAAGTATCTAAATATTTAAATGCTAAAGGAGTTGAATTACCACCTTCCAGTTTGAAAATTAGCCAGAATTCAGTTAATAATGCCTGTTTGATATTATTCTAACAAATAACAATTTATTTTTTTGACGAGAAAATAAACGTTCTAATAAAAGAAAATTTTCTACCTGGGACACGTTAGAATCCATTATCTGCTCTAAATCATTTACTACTATGATATATTGCCCTGCTGTTCAGTATACTCTTAATAGTAGGAAAAATATTTCACATAGAATATAAATCGACATTTTCGGCTCCTTTGCGTGTAAGGAAATGCCCGTGAGATCACTGAGATATAGTAACCGCAGACAATACCATCTGGTCTATTATTCGATTCCAGAACCTATGGACACTGAAAGTGACAGCTAAGTTACGTAGAGAATCTTCTAAATATATTGAATGTATTATGTACATGTGTTATGGTTTCAAGATCCTGATTGTATCTTGATATACTTATGAAATATTAAGAGGCTAGTTCCCTTCCATATACGAACAAAGATATATCCATTTACACATCTTAGTATAGATGATATCTTAAGCTGGCAAAAATCATCTATATATATATATATATATATATATATATATATATATATATATATATATATATATATATACATACACACACACACACACACACACACACACACACACACACACACACCACACACATATATAGATATATATATATATATATATATATATATAATATATATATATATATATATATATATATATATATATATATATATACATATATATCGCTCTCATTTGTGTCATTGGTGTTTTTGGATGGTTTCACTTCAGTGTCTACAGAAGTACCTACATCCTTTAATACCTATTTTAAGTTTATTTGCAACCTGTTTGATACTTAACGTGCAGTATGGCCAGGAATCCTTCCTTTAATCTGTTTTTAGCTCCATTAATCTATATTCATTAACGTCTAAAGGAATTTTGAAAACTAAAAATAATTTGACACTCCATCATTGGATGGTTCACGAAAAAAGATTCGGTTCTAAGTGATCGTAGGCTCTGTTAATCTTTTATTCACTTTGAACTGAATACTTCGAAATATACCCTGTCATGTTTTGTGCAATAAGAAATAACGTACAGAAGATGGTCACTGAATTATTGGCGGTTGAGTTTGCTGTCTTCAAAATCCTAATATATATATATATATATATATATATATATATATATATATATATATATATATATATATATATATATAGTATATATATACGATTTTGCTTCAGTCAAATGGCTTCTCGCATAAACATTATATTTTTTGTCAGATTCATAATATTTTCTAAGTCTCTTAAAAAGGAAAACATCACATTTGTAGTAACGATACTTGAATGCATAAAAATTAAATGCAGATAACCAAATGAGTTTTTTTATAATGTCATCTATATTCACCTATATTCACAGAGCAATGAATTATTGCTGGTCCGTGTTCATTCCTCGAAAGCTCTTTATCACCACCCCGAGTAGAATGGTTAATTCCTAAGAGCTTAATGGAGGAATCCTGGAACAGCAAGGGTTGTCAGCAGTGCCCTCTGTTAAATGGTAATTCTCCCATATGAAATTTGACAAGGTCGTTTTAATCTCATTACACTCCAGCCTACACATAGCGTTTGGCCGAGGGAAAAGAACTATCCTTCAAAGGATTCAAGGGGTATTGCATTTAGTCGAATTACCGGTCACTGCGGGGGTTCTTAGCAATGCCAAGTGTGATGTCGGACCATGTAGGATTGGAAACAAAAGGCCGTTGAATTTTTTAAAAGTTACTTTGAATTGTGTCCGTGGTAACCATATTTCGTTGTCGTTTCGAGGTGCTATTTGTATGCTATTTTACGACCAACAAAATCTTTATATGCTTATGTTCGTATTTGAAAGTTTATCGTTAAACTGAGGAACTGAAGTCAATATTATCATAATTTACTAGTAATTTTGTATTAATTTGCTACACATATATTTCTTTTCATATGGGGAGTAAAAACTTGGCCTTTTCATGACACATTTAAAACCTGATAATTTTTGCCATTTTAATGCTTTCTATCTTTATCTCTCAGTACTTATCCTACTAAAGTATTCAGTGAAATAGCATTGTTCTTTGGGTGCCCAAGTGAGTTACAGGGTTGTTCATGTTTCCCATTGCATTATTTCAGTGGAAGTTCTGAAGGTGAATTAAATAAATGCTTTCAAGGTTTTACGCTCAAAGGAAAAGTTCTCCTTTGAATCACTCCCGTATCTTCTTCCAAATATGCCTACTACACATATCTTGAGGGTATAAGCCAATATACCTGCAGCTGACGGGTCTTGGCTTTTTAACAACAGCTTAATTATACAAATATTTCATATTTCTGCAGGGGAGATGGTTTCCATTTTGTCGATATTATTTCTTTTGTTACTTAACCGTCTGGGAGTGAATGTTTCCATTATAATAATACATTAATAGTCAAAATGAGTCAACAGTTTTAATGTTTGAAATTATAGATCATCCAAATCATCAATAATTTTTCCCAGTAAGATTTGGTGGTTTTTAAAACAGAGATTTATCTTTCTCCAATTGTTATTAAGGTAATAATATTCGAAAAATTTCTATATGTGTACAAGTACTGGAAGGTTGCGCATTAAGGCAGAAGAAAATAACTAATGTAAGTTTTATATTCCTGTAAGAAGTGAACGAGAAAATAGCAAACCAGTGCCCTCACACAGTAACCCCTGAATGGAGAAGAAAAAAGTTGAGAAAGGAATAAAAGTGGGTCTCAGCCCCCCAAATAACCGAAAGAAGGACCCACCTTTGACAAAGAACGAAACAGAAGCGAATGAGAATCTCTGAGAATTCCTTTGCTTGGTATTAAAGATAGAAAAAAATGGTACTTGGGCCAACTTGGATACATGATCTCTGCGAAAAGAATTTGATGAAAAGATTAGTAAGGAAGAAATGCCATTCAATTCTTAGAATAGCTTTGACTTTGCCTCACATCAAAGACTGAGCAAAGGAGGATATTGAAGCCGTAACTGATATTGCTTTATACGTAATAGGGGGTTTAACATTACAGTAATGTAGGTTTTATGTAAATTCATTTAGACACTTTTAAAATGCTGATGTTCTATTTTTTTCTTCAGTGCTTTCATTCTAGATTTGCTGGCCAAACGCTAAATGTTGTAATATAACTTAATTTTCAAATGTCACTTATTTTTTTGTTTTCATGAATATCTTATAATTCTCTTAAGTAGAAAGATATTATTCGTCAAAATCTATGTTTGCATCATTATGACACCTGTCAGTTGTAAGTGAAATATCTTGGATGTCGCAAAACACTGTGAATAAATGAACGCTCCTCAGTTAAAGAAAACATTAAAAGCATGTAAATTTCAGGATTTCATTTTGATCTCCAGTAATGCGGATGAGAATCTAGGCTGCGGTGAAAAGATTCATATGCACGTATAATTTTATAACGTATAATTTTATAACATAATTCAATAACAAAATTATTCTTATTCCTAAGTCTATTGTACATCAAATCTCCACGCACATATAGTGTGGAGTTTGATGACATTCTGTAAAACAAAAAGAGAAAGCCCACACACATGCTAAAGTAATACCAAGAAGATAATGAGTGCGACGTCAAGGCACTGAGACGACATTTGGCGAGAATCTTTCCTGAGTTTTAGGTAACAATCCTCTCCCACTGAAATGTAAATGTGACAACGTAAAAATCCTTTGCCTATAAAAAAAAGAAAATCTCCATTTTTATCCTCTCGTCAGGCTAAGCAGAAATAGAAAAAAAAAAGAGCTTGTTGTTAAAGTGCACCAATACGACAAAAGATTTTGAAAGTTTCTTTTGAGATAACGAGATGTGCATGCATGTACATTTCTTTTATTCTTTTGTGTCGCGAATCCACCCGTCTTTCCCTTCATATCGTGAAAGGGTGGATTTTTGAAAATGTGCCGATAAGCAAGGAAAAACCAAGTAGAAAAAAATAAAAAAAGAGGTATTATGCTTGCTTACCGGACAACAGTCAGGTAATTCCCAAGTCATTTGTTTCGTAGCCATTTTTAAAACTGGTCAAAGGCATCACTATGTTGAGAGCTTTTGTATTTTTCTTTTATAGTCCAATGGATAGACTCCGTTTTGTTCGCTTGTTGAAGACGGGGGGAAAGACAAGGATGTGTTTATCCTTTGGCTTTGAAGCTTAGAGATGAGTATTTTGAACAGTTCTTGATCTTTCCGTATTGATAAACGGAGAAAATCTTTGTATTTATTGACAGCGAAGAAGTTACAGTTCACTTTGCTGAAACTATTTTAGGTTTACCTGGTATTCAAAATATGGTTTCAAACCTTGCAACGAGTTTAAAATTTACCTACTTTCTTGTAGTATTTCTGATCGTTTATTTCTCTCTCTCTCTCTCTCTCTCTCTCTCTCTCTCTCTCTCTCTCTCTCTCACAGTTTTATGGTGGTACCTTTATGTTCCTTAGATTCAATAAGGTTTTTTTATTTTATTTTATTGCGTTTCCCCTTGCAGTACATAACCACAACATCCTCAGAAAGTTCCCTAGCCATCAAAATTTTCTTTGTATATATATATCTTCCTTCACGCCTGGCAGCTGCTCTTTTTGGTAAACCTGAGAGTTTGGTATTATTCGCTAATTCAATCACCTCTCTCTCTTTTAGCCGCACAACCTTTTACAAGAGCCTGGTGGAAGAAACTGTGTTTTTCTCTATGCAAAATCGTCTGTTCTACACGGTAAGCCCTTCCTCCATTGTAAGCTTTATTGTTTGTTTCTGGGTAAAACGGTTTAATCTCTTTAATCCGGAGGGTCGAAATGCCTAGTCTGCGCTGCGACTTTGTGTCTATTTTCCAACCTCTGATTATGCGAGGGAAACTTCGTTTTTATAATGGCACCGGTTATATTTGTCTGGGTTAGCCCTCACATTCATCATCGCAATTAAGAGCAAGGTGTTCATGATGTGAAAGTATATTAATCTACATATGCGTATTAATATACTTTCATATTCAAAGGTCTTAATACGTCATTGGCCCTTACAGTTATGACGCCTGTTAAGTTATCAGTGTCGTATATCATAAATTATCTGTAGCAAGTATCACTTGTACGTTTCTTATTATGAATGATCAGAGTTTCTTACACGATTGTAAATGGGGAAATTTACATCAGATTTTTTTTCTTCTTTTTATTTGGTATGATGGTGTGTATGGTTGGGGGCATAGCTAATATTCAGGACATTAGCCCGGCAGGAATATTTAATCCAGCCTGACTAGAAAATATTTAAGATACTTTAAGAAAATGTTTATATTTTTGTTTGGATTATTTATTCGGATATTTTTTGTGTGAATTACTTAAATGGTGAAATACTCTGTCATCGTCATATTTAAGAAAATGCTCATATTTCTTTATGGATTACTAACACGGCGAAGTACTATCAAAATGATAAAGTCGAATGGATTAGGATGTAAACAGACACGAATCGCGTCCTTTATTTCCATTATTGAACTAGCCAATTATAAAATTTGGGGTCGTTTAGTTGCCAAACTAGGTACTGGACGAATTCTTTAACAAGCGAAAATCTGCCCAAAGAATCGTTGTTTTACACTTGATCTTGAGCCCTGGAGCTGGGCGGTTCTCTTTCGAGATCGCCATTAATAATTTAGAATAAGACTGCGCCCTCCAACTAAATAGCTTGGAGTAAGTAACTGTATTGATTGATCATTTGTAATTTACTGGTCGATTCAAATTCAAATTTGTTACTTCAGTTTTGATTGGTTTTATTGTAATATACTTATTATTGTTTTTTTGTAAGTCGTAATGTAAGTGTAATTTAATTTTAATTTAGGTCTGTTGACATTTTCTCTGTAAAGTAGGATAAAAATATTATTGTAATTATTTCATTTGCAGAATGAAATGTCTGTAACGACTTCAACGTCGTGACGTTACATGCCTCGTTCGTATGGTTGGTTGAGGTGTCAACGGTCTTATTCTGATTGGACAGGCGCAAGCCCCCTGCAGTTGCGCTACATAGGAATTAATCACAATAAGCGAATACCAATTAATTGTTTACATGTACCAGAAAATCGACCATTCACCCAGTGGAGTCTATTATTATTCTTTTTTTTTTTTTTTTTTTTCTTTTTTTTTTTTTTTTTTTTTGAGAGCAATATTTACGTCGATTTCAGGCAACTTACGAAAGGGAATTCAGCTGCTTCCTTTCTCCTGAAAACTTTCTATTTTTTCTCGGAGTTGACAGATAGTCGCAGTCGTCGGCAGTCAATGCTTAAGGGAGGTGTCACCATTTAGTGCAGCATCTAAGTAGAAAAATAATTATGTTTGTGATACAAGAATGAAATTTGGCACAAGTGCTCTTTTGAAAAATTAGGGTGTCCACGGAAAATTTCAATATGGACCCCACTTTTCAAGACGGCCGCTAGTTGTTTCGATTTTTGACACCTTGAACAAATCATTGTTGAAATAGATTAATCAATCATTATTCAAATAATGTCTTCCTGTGTAAAAGCGTTAATTGAAGATATCACCAGAGCTCCTATAACTATATATTTACCTTTGGACATAGATGGTGTACAAAATGATCGCCATGAAACATTTTGCTCGATAACTCTGCAACCAAGAACGATAGTAACATGAAATTTTCATGTGCCTACATTTATGAGGCCAGTGATTTTTTTTCTAGCATTGCTATTGGGCTATTACCAATATTACATCTTGGAAAGGCACCTCATAATGCTACTGGAAAGTATAAAAACACAATACTATAATGGAGTATGATAACAAAGCACCTTATCTATGTTCGACTACTTTTTCAACGTCGTTTTGAAGCTTGAAATGAACGCAAGATTTTAAAGACGCATGGTGACACCATTTAGTGTGACGAATTCTCATTCAGATGTATCTGAAGCATCATTTGTATCATTATCGCTACACCTCACATTATGATTACACATCAAGTTTGCAGCTACCACAAAGCTTTGCCTGTAGGCCCAAGCGTGTAGCATTTGCACTTGCCACAGCAGGAGCTGTTCACAATTCTTTGCAATGGGGAAGTTGGCTGACCAGAAGACTTTCCAATCTTTGCCAGTCTTTTCTCAACCCCAGTCATTTGGACTCTGTGCCTCTGGCTTGCGCAGAATTGCCTGACCCCTTACACAATCTGCCTGAAATGTTAAACGTTTGGTGTGTTGAAGCAGAGCTGCTCTGGTTGGCAAACAAGTCAAGTTTGGCCTCATCCACATTGTCAACAGGGCTTAACATGTCATCCTTAAGGACCACAAGCTTTTCCAGAATATTCAAATCACTATCTTCGATGGTAGGTGGGTACTTACTGAGTTGGGAAAAAACTGGAGTGGCCTCTGGGAAAATTTCCCATGTCTGCCATGCTGTTTACTTTCCCTTATTTCTAAAGATTGAAACCACATCACAACCTGTAAATGCATGGAAGAATGGCATGCCTTTGGCCTGCTCTTGACCAACATTGTTGTACAGGTTGTAAATACCAATCCATCTTTCTGTTTTGAGAAGCAGTTGTACTGCAGGAACTGAGCTGCAGCCAGGTCTGTCTTTGATGAGCCAAGCCTTAGCTGTGACTTTATGTCTGATCCATGTTCGACCTCACTAGTGAACTGGAGCAGACTTTGAGGTATGGCATCATTGTTGCATCTTTCACCACAGGTGCAGTCAAACCTGGACTGATGATCCAAAATATGCTTTAGCATAATTCAGTGATTTCTGCTAAAAATTTGTCCTTTAATCTTAATGTATTTACAGTGGGAGGGGTAATGACCAATTGTTCCAGCACTGCTGGTATATTTGGGATATGTCTGCTGGAGGAAATATGGCATGACCAACCAAACTCAAGCTCGTTTCAATGATATGACTAACCACCTATGATAGAACCAGTGGATATACATCTGGTTCTTCATTGTGACGTTATTCCTTCTCAAGATTTCTAAGATGGGACCTCTCCCTGTTGTGAAGGCCAGTGATACATATAAAATGTTATTTCAGCTCTTGTGCAATTGCATCACCTGCATGTAGTTT
This sequence comes from Macrobrachium nipponense, assembly GCF_015104395.2. NCBI lineage: Eukaryota > Metazoa > Arthropoda > Malacostraca > Decapoda > Palaemonidae > Macrobrachium > Macrobrachium nipponense. Next base: position 39,337,417 of record NC_087202.1, on the reverse strand, counting down.
TGCCAATAATTTAAGTGTGTGAGTACACGCACTCATGTAGTCTCCTGTTGAGATTCATGGCCATGACTTATCGAAGATCTTATTCAGGTTTCATTTTCACAAAAAATGCATGCTTCATTTTCATGACTAATTCGACGATGTTTAGCATGCTTTTCCTGTGGTTCAATACCTTCAACTGTAGAGCCTCGTTTTCTTTTATCATCGAGTTTTGCATTATTAAACGTGACTCTTCAGTTCGTTGTATTTTGCCATGTTTTGTCGGAGTGATGTCTTTAAGCCACTGCCTTCAGCCAGCCTTGCTGGGTCAAAGTTAAGCAGCATTTCATCATTCTCCTGGAACAATGGCACATTGGCTGAAATCATTACATACTCATCACGTTCAGGCTTATGATATTCATGTACTTATGATGGTGGAGTACATGATTATGATGTTCATGTACTCCACCTTCTTGTTTAGTGCCCCATCTACCCTTGGCTTGGCTCTCCAGTAGTGGTACCTTACTGTCAATCCAGGCACGTCTGTCTAACTAAATCTCCCAACTATATATTATATATATATATATATATATATATATATATATATATATATATATATATATATATATATATATATATATATATATATACTTTCTACCAGCTCATTGATATGGGACTATTAGACATTATCTGGGCCACTAAAATACTAAACTACACTAAAGCAAAGCTAGATACAACAGAAGTAAAGCAAGATTAGCTGACGCTGAACCTCATGCTGAGTTACACAGCAGTGAAGTCACCAATGTTCCCTGGTTGTGCTTTGACATTCACTCTTTTAAAACCACCACCTAAATCATATATAGACTGCAAAACATTATATTGAACAGGAAGACATTTTTCCATGCCTACCAAATCCTGAGGCGACATTATTTAAGGGTTTTGGGTTCCATATTGGGTACCCTCTTTCTTTATATATGCTTTATGAAATCTTCAGCTGATGTATTTGGCTTTTTCTTGGTGACTGCCAAAAATGTGTATGCCCAGAACATGTGCATAAAATCATGAGTCCTTTTGACAAGCTCCATCTGAGAAACGGCAGCCATTTAGAAAATTTGAGTGGACTCTCAGTAATTTTCAAAAAATGGTCTATGGAGAGGATATGTACCGAATTCCATCATTGTATAATTCACTGAAGTATTTTAGTAAAAAATTATTCTATCTTAGCCTTGAAAATGTTCCATTCTAAATGAAGTGTTCACCGAAGAGATGTTTCCCATTCTCAAAATACCATTATTAATACCGTGGTAAATGGCATATCCCCATAAAGGTAAAGTCGAGTTGCGTAATGCGAGAATTTATTCTTTGCCTTGAAAACAAATTATACTATTCGATTCTTAACTAAAAATGATTTCAATAATTCACTCTTATGCAGTCAGTACTTCATGGTGTATTTGAAATTTTTATGAATATTTAAGCAATTAAGGAATGATGTATGGCATGGCACACTATTTTCTTTATATTAGTAGTTTTGGTTTTTACAATAACTACTAAAATTTTCAACTAGAATTTTCTTTCATGCAGCGTGGTAACGTTTTTGTATTACTGATTCAAGTTCTTATTATGAATTTCTGAAAAATGTAGCTGAAACGTTTTTGCATGTAGCGCGGAAAGTTTTTTTGCTACTAATTTCAGTTTTTTTATTATCATTAACTAGCTAGAATCTTTTTGATGTAGCGTAGCAAACGATTTGCTTATTGCTTTTCTAACTAGAATTTCATTTACGAAGTGGTTATAAAACAAATTTGGTCGAAACCGTTTACCTGGGAACGGATATGGGGGAGAACAAACGGGGCGTTTTGATTGGAGGAGAATCGGCAAAACTTTTAATGTTCGATATTGAGTGGACGATTTCCTCATTTTACGGCAAAATGTGTCCGTGGTACTAACAGTGATCAACGTATCGCACGCAAAGAAAATTCCTTCTGGACGAGGAATATTGCACAGATTTAAAAGAGAAACAGGGCAATGCCAAAAAGAAACTTCATGCATATATTGGCTCCCAAGAGGAACTTGGCTTTTGAAAAGTCCCGGGAAGAGATTTCAAAAGCCACTTTTGAGTCAGTATTCTGCCGGAACGATCATACCCTAAGTTACGGAAAGAATTTGCTCTTTCTCCTTTTGAAGTTTCCCTTTTCAGGTCACTGAGGTTCATGCAATTGCCCATGAATGCCATATTTCAGTTCTCCCTTTAACAATGCTCACTACAAAAGGCAATGGTATAACTGGCATTTGTAATGCGAATTGGATGACATCAAAGGGAGTTATTTTCATATAATTTTTTGAAAATAATTTCTGTTTAACGGGAATTACCACTGAGTGATAGAGGTCTGCTCTGGCATCCAACAGTTATCTGACGTTCCTTACAGGCAATTAGATCTAAAACTTCCAAAAGAGCAATAATTTATGGGGAAAAGTTCTATATCTAAATGCTCAAATGTTGAATAAAAATTTTATATGTCTATTAAAATCGACATTTACCACACACACGAGCATGCATATTTTTAAACACGTATATACAAATGTATACACACACATACAATTCATATACATATGTGTGTGGTTATATAGGTTTCATATATATATATATATATATATATATATATATATATATATATATATATATATATATGTATATATGTATAATATATATATATATATATGTATGTATACATATATGTATACATATGTGTATATATATATATATATATATATATATATATATATATATATATATATATATATATATATATATATATATATATATGTATATATATATATATTATATATGTGTGTGTGTGTATCATATATGTATACATATGTGTATATATATATATATATATATATATGTATGTATGTATGTGTGTGTATACATACATACATACACACACATATACATATGTATCTCTGGCTTTGTGGGTGGTTGTAAGTGCTTGTGCTTTCTGAAGTTGGGCAATTTCCCTGCTTAGCGGGTGGTGTAAGATTAAAAGAATAATTAAACACGTTAACAGTTGAATCGTGGATGAACGCACTGTAGAGAAAACCTCGGCAATATTAGACAATTCATTCAGCTACACAAGTATGACTCCAGATTTCATAAAACCTCACAAAATACTGTTAGCGAGGAGCAAGCGAAAGTGCTTTTCAGAAGTTAACTGGTTTATTCATATTGTTATTGTTTTTTATTAAGCCCCTCTCATGCCAGCACGGGTTCTTGCTCATAGAGCAGCCCGTAGATTTTTTTTTTCTTATTCATCCAAAATTCACAGTGGTCAGTGGCTCATGAGAGCCGTAAAGTAGTCCCGTCCTTTCGACAGACCGAGGAAGGGGATTAACTCTGAGCATCTGTGTTTCTGCACATCTGCATCGACATAAAATGTTTAACAGAAATCAGGTATAGATGGTTGAATAGCTGGCAGAATGATGTACAGAGCGTTAACAATTCAAGAGAGAGGACGATCACAGTACTGGACATATTTGCATAAAACCTTATCATGAGAATCTGTTTTTCTCAGCCGCTTGGCGATCACATGCTCGATCTCGTAAGGAGAAAGTTAGCTCTTCAAGTAGGCCTACCACGTGGGTTTGCCACGTGGGGGCTACCATAAATTGCCCAGTTCATTTCTGCATTGCATGAACTCTAAATTCAAGTATATGACGACCATTCCACTGAAGCATCTTTCACTTCAGCTATTCATCTTGATCTTCCTCTCCTCTTCCATACTAAAAATTTCATATGATCAAACCATCTCGAAATACTTTGATCCATCCACTCTCCCAAGCTATCTTCATAAACTACTTTATAATATATGTGAGTGTCTCATATTTTGTCCTTGTTATTTTTCCTACAGTTTTAACGTCATATTTTATCAATATTCTCACAAATACTTTAACTTGGTTTCCATTTTCACGTCAAATATAATTCAAATATTTGCTTGCATCTTGCTACTTTCCTTCCTTTACCTATTTTATAATTATTTTTATGTACTACCAATATGCGTTATATTTACTGCAAATATGAGTATGTGTTTGTGTGTAAACTTCCATTTCACGTTGAATTTACACTTTTCTTCTTATCTTTCATTTTTCTTAATTGCCTTCTCCTCATCTAGTTAGGGTTGGTCACTAATGAAAATTAGGCTTTATGTCACTATACTAGGGATGGGTTTTCTTTCTTTCTTACAACTAAAATTATATTTTGAAGTAAGTATGCTAATAATGAATGACATAAGAGAATATCCGTTATCATTCAAAAGAATAAAATTGCTCGAGATGTCACGTATAAACAATTGCAATTGTATATACATATGAGTTAGAGGTAGGTCAGGGGTAATGTTTCAAATTATTAATTAACCAAGGTGGTAGGTATTTATTACTGTGAGGAAAGGGATAAAATCTTTCGAGGAAAAGAGCCTTGCCACCCGTCCTCATGAAAACGATCTTGAGGCACCTCTTACATTTGACCCTACATCTTCCTTTTAAACTTCCGAATTTGTATATGTGTGGTGCGTGAATCTGTCTGCCTATATCTGTTTTTATTGAAACGCCCTCTTCTACGTTCCAGCAATGCAAATTCACGACACTTTTCCTCAATCGCAATGACAATTTCTTTTCAACAATGGGAAAATAGCAACTGAAATTCGAGAATGGCAGCCTCTTTCGGCCTTTCAAATCCTTGCATTCTTGAAACTTTTTTTCCTTTAGCTCTTTTGGAGTGGGCATTGTTTAATTGTTTCTACCGTATAGGCTTGACGACCAAGGGGAGGGGGAGGGGAGTGGAGGGGAAGAAAGCGAGAGGAAAGAAAGAGGAAAATTTTAAAATGCCAACCGATGGTCGCAAATTCTTTGTGGGTGGGATTGGTTATCAGCGCTTTTAACTACCGCTGAGAAAAAAAAGTTTTAAATGGGAAAGTTTGATTGCGTTTTCGCTGAAATATTTAAGCTCCCTCCTGAATTATTTGGAAGTTAGTCCAAAAGGCAATGGAACAAACGATGATTTTATTTAGCTTAACAGGTGCCGAAATGATGTATTTTCCCCGGAGATCTAAATGGTATTCGTAACAGATGTCTCTGAAAAATTCGTGCGGTGCTGGTTTGGCCTATGACGACCCAACAGGAGAGAACCTGTTGTTATTAGCTGATTTTTGTATCTCTTTTTAATTCTCTACATTTACGATTAGGGGGCACTACTTTGCCAAATGTTTAGTCTATGAATTGGGCAACTTACGAGAAGAGATTCTCTCTCTCTCTCTCTCTCTCTCTCTCTCTCTCTCTCTCTCTCTCTCTCTCTATATATATATATATATATATATATATATATATAATAATTTTTATTATAATATATATATCAATATATATATATGTGTGTGTGTGTGTGTGTGTGTGTATAACTGAATCACGAAAGTTAGGAACGTGATAATTCCATAAATAAAGATATATGCCACGAAGGAAAATAAACAACGAAGTATCCGCGAGACCTTACTAAGCAGATGAACTGACATACATGAGGAAAAAGACAAAACAAGAAGATTCGTATAACTGACAGATAGGGATTATAAAGAGATTAGTACCTAGAATCCGACACACCTGGAAGATGAGTAACCTTCCCAAACAAGCATAAACAATGGGTGCAATTAAAAGTTTAAGACAATCATCTCAGATACAAGGACAAGACAATTAAAGGATTATAGGTGACAGCTATTCAGAACTTTGGTAAACAAAACCATATTCACAATACCTATTCACAATACATGTTAAACATATATTACAACGAAGATAACTCTAAGGCAACTAATTTTTATTTAAGTCTGTAATTATATCTCTGAGGTCATTCTTAACCATGTTACAAATACAAGGGTCTAAATGAAAAAGGCCACGACTAACATTGAAATTACAATGAAAAGTAAGTTGTATTAATGCAGATTATTAAATAAAAAATGAATCGGATAAAAAAGTCTCCATGCTCCCATTTTTCATATGAAGCCCTCTGATCTCTTCACATTCTGTTACCAACATTATATTATGAGCACTCACTTCCCCTTTCACACATGTTGTATATATCCCGGTGGTTTTTTCGTTAATGCACCGCAAATTTAGTTTATCTGATTCCCTTATGTTCTTTGCACCATGCTGAAAATTCACAGCCTCGCAGATATAAGGCAAAAATAATGTTGCTTCTGTTGCTAGATATCTAAGAATACTAAATCATAAAACTAGATACATGCAATCTTATTTGTATATATTATATCCTATCCATATATATCTTCTCGTGAATACTGTCACTTTCGAGTACGCTAAGCAATCTTAATGACCATTTTTTCTGTTGCACGAAAAGGAGGGCATTTGAGCCAATTCTTAAGAGAATGTCTTTCCCAGTTAAACATAATTTATATGAGATTTATACACTCTCTATTAGCAGTGAATAAATCTGAAAACGATCAGATATTGATGAATACAAACGATGAAAAACGGTTTTGTTGAATAAATAACTTAAATGGAATCCTTTGATGGGTCTGAGTTTGAAAATTAATTATAAGACTGAGGGCATTTTGTTGATTAGAAATTGTGCAAAGTTACAAGCTTTAAAAAGGTATTAATAGACATAAGGCATGCCTAAAGTCTGTGTTGACATACATGAGATTTTTAGATATCTAACTTCCCTGGTAGTTACATATATATAGCTTAATCCCGCCGATTCGTCGCGCGCACGGCAGAAATTCAAAATTCGCGGCTATCGCCGATAGACGGTCAGGTGATCATACCTGTACTCCCTCTATCCAGGTATCTGGAACCATTCCCATTTGTCCTCAGAAATTCCCTGCCGTCGCTCGGTGCAGCACGTTTGGAAATTCGCTCTTCTTTGTTTGGGTTTGCTACAATTGGTGAAGTACCCATTTTTTCTTGGTTTTTTCGTTGATGGCTTTCGCTGATTTTGGACTATTCTTGGCTTTTCTTTGTGCTTAGATAGACTTTGTTGTTTTCCGACTTGGAATTTTTTCTCTGATTTTGGTTTTCTCAAGATGGCTGTCTCTGTTGTGAGAATGTGTGTGAAGGGGTGCAAGACCCGGCTTCCTAAAGCCGCTCTTGATCCCCACTCAATATGTAAGCATTGCAGAGGACACGTTTGTACTGTTGAAGATAGATGCAATGAATGTGAGAGTCTGTCTGAGAGAGAATGGAGAGACTATGATAGATATGTGAGACGTTTAGAAAGAGACACAATTAGGAGAGCTAGATCTTCTAGTGTTCTTTCTTCTAGATCTTCTGATAATCTGCCCCCTTCTAACGTATCTAAATCTAATATTCCTAATCTTGATCCTAAGGTAGTAGTACCAGATCCTCCTACGGAGTCGGAGGTAAGTGAACCAACCATGAAGGATATTATGGCCGCGATTTCTGCCTTAGGGGTACAAGTAAAATCCCTTACTTCGGATAAGGAAGTGATGTGGGTGCAGTGCGGGTTTGCAACGCAAATTCGGTGATAGTGATAGTGCAGTGAAGGGTGCGTCCGTTCGTGTCTGTCATGCTCCTAGCCCTGGACCTCTTCCATGCTCCCCAACCCCTGGGAGAAGGAGCGTCGACCGGCTAAGGGAGGTGAGAGACGTTAAACAGCGGACGGGCGTCCCCTCGAGTAATCCTGTTGACGCATCCCAGGACACTCTACCTCGCCACAGGAAAGGTGAGATGAGGAAGTGTTCGGATCCTTGCTCTCCTGCCAATATAAGAGGCAAGATGTCGCACAGGCGGCCGTCCCCTTTGGCAGGAGGTAGGGAAGTTTCGGACGAAGAGAGACTTTCGGTGCTTGCGTCTTCGTCTGATGACGCAACACCTCGACGCGGTTGGCGTCAACCCCTACAGTCAAGACCCCTCAAGAGACGCAAGTCCCCCGTAGCGTTACAACAACCGTCGTGCAGTAATTGGAGCTCGCCGGAGAAGTTCTTATCGGAGGAGGATGACGCATCCGCTCCGAAACAGAGACGCATGACGCACAGCTCTTCGGTAGAAGGAGAAGTTTGCTTTACATCGGTGCATGCTTCTCCCCCTCCCCCAGACTGGGAGGTGTCTCAAAGAGCGTCTCCACCTCGTCGACAAAAGACCACTACTAGTGTCTCCGAAGCAGTAGATGGACGGGCAGTGCCGCTTTCAGTCATTCCCCAACAGCAAGAGGCACCGCAAGCAGCGTTCTTGTCGGGACTTCAACAGTCCATTTCGTCCCTGTTTGACGCCTTCAAGTCACAAGGATTGAAAGGAGAGACGCACAAGAGAGAACCCAAGGACGTTAACGGGCCAGTCAAGAGGATACGATTGGAATCGGCTCGGGGAGACGCTTACGGTCAGCGTGACGCGGACTCGCTGCAAGCTGCAGCGGGGGTAGACGCTCCCTCGCAGCAAGCTGGACGCATAATGGAAAGCGTCAAGGAGCGTGACGCTCCGTCACAGGCTGCGGGACGCAGTCAGGACGCAGACAGACAGGACGACGGATGTGATTCTCCCGCTCATTCGACATCAGACAATGTCAATCCACTAGAAGAGATCTCGGACTTTAAGACGCAAGAAAATCTGCACGAAGCGGATCTCAAAAGGTTACTGGCGGTCTTGGCAGACTTGTATCCGGCAGACTTCCAGCAAGCAGTTCCTCTAAGTCCACCTTCGCAATTTTTGAAGGGCAGACCTGAGAAGTCTTCCTCCTTCAGGAAGACGGTTTTGGCCAGATCGGCCAAGAAAGCTTTGTCTACGCTGAACGATTGGATTCTCAAGAAGAAGGAACAGGGTAGGACTACCTTTTCCTTCCCCCCAACGAGATTGGCCTCTCGATCGAGCGTGTGGTACGAGACTGGGGAAGCTCTCGGATTGGGAGTTCCTGCTTCCTCCCAAGGGGACTTTTCCAGGCTTGTAGACGCATCGCGTAGGACTGCCATGTCCAAGGCTAAGGTTATGTGGTCCGGGTCAGAAATAGACCACTTGCTGAAAGGCATTTTCAGAACCATTGAAGTCTTCAGCTTAATGGATTGGACTCTTGGAGCTCTCGCTGATGTGTCGGACGACAAGAAGGAGACACTGATGCATTTGATTGCCTGTCTCGATAAGGCGGTAAAGGACGGCACTGTTGAGCTAACGGCCCTTTTTGCAGCTGGCATTCTTAAGAAGATGGCTATGTTTTGTTCCTTTCTTTCGTCGGGAGTGACTTTAGCACAGAAGTCAGAGCTTTTATATGCTCCGTTAACGAAACAGCTATTCCCTTCAGAGCTGGTAAAGGACTTGTCGGCTGCTCTTGCGCAACAAGCAACGCAAGACTTGATCACCAGGACTGCTAGGAAGGTACTTCTGGCTAAAGTTTTAGCCAGGAAGGAGAAGGAGACTCCTCCCACTCGTCAGCCCTTTCTTGGGAAGGCTTTTGCGAGAGGAACCCAGAAGACGGCTGCAGGAGGACAACCCAGGAAAACCTCTAAGCTGCAACCTAAACCCAGGAAATGATTTTGTCAGCCTCCAGACACGAATGGGAGCCAGGCTTTCCCAATACTGGCAAGAGTGGAAACTAAGGGGAGCGGACGAATGGACAATCAAGGTGCTCAAGGAAGGATACAAGATCCCCTTCCTAAGGAAGCCCCCTCTTTCGTCAGAACCGTTAAAGTTGACAGCCACTTATTCAGGAAACAAAGCAACAGCTCTGCAGGAGCAAGTTGATCAGATGCTGTCAAAAGCGGCGATAGAAATAGTAGAGAACACCTCTTCGGAGGGATTTTACAACAGGCTATTTCTGGTACCAAAGAACTCGGGGGGGTGGAGACCCGTGCTGGACGTAAGTCCTCTGAACAAATTCGTAAGCAAAGTCAAGTTTGCTATGGAAACAGCAGCATCAGTCCTAGCAGGCACCAGACAGGGGGACTGGATGGTGTCGATAGAGCTGCAGGACACTTATTTCCACGTCCCAATCCATCCGGATTACAGGAAATACCTGAGATTTGTTCATCGGTCAAAAACGTATCAGTTCAGAGCACTTTGTTTTGGACTAAACACGGCTCCTTACGTTTTCACTCGAGTGGTGTTGAACGTATCCCGGTGGTTACATCTGGAAGGGGTACGGATTTCGATGTACCTGGACGACTGGATAATCAGAGCCAAGTCGCAAGTAAAGTGTCTGGAGGACCTACAAGTAACTATGATGTTAACACAACAGTTGGGGCTGTTAGTAAACCTAGACAAATCACAATTGACTCCTTCACAAGACATCATCTACCTGGGGATGAGGATTCAGTCAATGGTTTTTCGGGCTTTTCCAGCCCCGAATCGCATTCTGGAATGCTTAAGAAAGGTGAAGCTCTTCCTAGGGAGATGGACCTGCTCGACGAGGGATTGGATGAGTCTGCTGGGGACCCTTTCCTCGATCGAACAATTCGTCTCCCTGGGAAGACTACACCTTCGTCCACTTCAGTTTCATCTAGCAAGTACTGGGACGAGAGACCAAGACCTCGAGACATGGATTCCGATTCTCGGGGAATCAAGGATCATTTGAGTTGGTGGGACGATCCCAAAAAACTTAAAGAGGGCCTCGAACTTCAACAGAAGAACCCCGATCTAGTGTTGTATTCAGACGCATCGGACGTGGGATGGGGTGCAACACTGGGGAAGGACGAGATCTCTGGTCTATGGCAAGATCATCAAAAAGAATGACATATCAATATGAAGGAGCTGACGGCCATTCATTTAGCCCTTCTGCACTTCCAGGAGGAAGTCAAGAACAAGGTAGTTCAGGTCAACGTGGACAACACCACGGCGTTGGCCTACATAAAGAAACAGGGAGGCACTCGGTCGGACTCCCTTTACGAGGCAGCAAAGGATCTCTTATTGTGGGCGAAAGAGAGGAACATTACGCTTCTAACTCGCTTCATAGAAGGAGAGAAGAACGTCAGGGCGGATCTCCTCAGCAGAGAAAGACAGGTTCTCACGACGGAGTGGACCCTGCATCACGAGGTATGCAACAGGCTTTGGGAACTATGGGGAGAACCGACAATAGACCTCTTTGCGACGCAGAAGACAAAGAGGCTACATGTTTATTGCCTCACAATTCCAGACCAGGAAGCAGTGGCAGTGGACGCTTTCCTCATGGATTGGGAAAGACTAAACGCGTACGCCTTCATTCAAGATCCTAGACAGAGTCCTGAAAAAAGTTCAGGGAATCGGTCAACGCCCGGGGATGACTAATAGCTCCATTTTGGCCCACGAGACCCTGGATCACGGAGGTGATGGAATGGCTGGTAGACACCCCCACCCCCAGATCGTTGGCCCTGTCGAAGCGATCTACTCAAACAGCCACACTTAGAGAGATACCATCAAAATCTCCTCGCTCTCAATCTAACTGCCTTTTTACTATCGAAAAACTGGCAAGGGCAAAAGGCTTTTCGAGGGAAGCTGCGAGAGCAATCGCAAGAGCGAGGAGGACGTCCACGATCAAATTATATCAATCTAAGTGGGACGTCTTTAGAGAATGGTGCAGGATTAGAAACATTTCCTCTTCCAATACCTCTATAATTCAAATAGCAGACTTTCTGTTATTTCTAAGAAACCAACAGAAACTAGCGGTTTCTACCATCAAAGGATACCGCAGTATGCTGACATCCGTTTTCCGTCATTGGAACATTGACGTATCAGGAAACAAGGATCTCTCGGACCTCATAAGGTCTTTCGAGACAGCTAAAAGGAAGGACAATCCAACCCCCGCTTGGAATTTGGATGTTGTCCTGTCATTTTTAACTTCGAGTAGGTTCGAACCCCTCGGCAAGGCGTCATGGAAGGACCTCACCAAGAAGACTCTATTCCTGGTTGCATTGGCAACAGCCAAGAGAATAGGAGAGCTGCAAGCCTTTAGCAAGAATGTAGGCTTCAGTGGGGAGAATGCAGTCTGCTCGCTGCAACTAGGTTTTCTCGCCAAAAATGAGAATCCTTCTCATCCATGGCCTAGATCCTTTACCATCCCGGGGTTGTCTCATTTAGTAGGACAGGAAAAGGAGAGAGGACTTTGTCCAGTGAGAGCCCTAAAATTTTATTTACAGAAAACCAAACACTTAAGAGGACAGACGGACAATCTCTGGTGTTCGGTAAAAAAGCCTTCACTACCTTTGTCGAAGAACGCACTGGCGTTCTTTATCAAAAGACTTGATAAGGGAAGCTCACCAGAACTGTGATGAGAAAAGCTTCCCAATCCTCAAAGTCAAGGCGCACGAAGTAAGAGCTGTGGCGACTTCGATGGCGTATCGACACAACAAGTCGATGAAGGCTATTTTAGAAGCGACTTTTTGGTGAAGCAAGTCGATCTTCGCAGATTGCTACCTCAAAGAGGTACAGACCCAATATGAAGATTGTTGCTCCCTGGGTCCGTACGTTGCCTCCG
>NC_087202.1:39304996-39319996 GCF_015104395.2 Macrobrachium nipponense | reverse complement strand
GATATACCAAATCAGTTAGTAATTTGGTAAAAAACTAATATATTTTTTTTTATTATTATTTATATCCTTTCCTTTCAGTATTACTTTGTTACGGCTACTTTCAAGCTGTGACAGCATTAACTATTGATATAAACATATTTATATTATATTCGGTTTCGTATGTGATTTCAGGCAGGTTCTCATGGGATGCAATAGATTTTGTGCAGCCTTCCATACAGTGAACCTGCAATAAATATTCTGTGGCCAATAAAAATTTTGTGGTTTAAGGAATATTCAATTTGATTTACTGTCGCTTTTGTTACTATATAACCGCTAAGTAATGGTCCTCTTTATTTGCTATACAAAAGATTGATTCCCGGCTTTTAAAATTTCCAGCTGAAGCAAAATGAGATTAAAAGATTTAAAAAGTATAGCAGGAGAAAATCTTGCAGTTACACTATAAGATAATGTTTTGATGACTGTGAAAAGATGAAAGAAAGAGAATATGAACGGGAGCAGGGTTAAAGGAATGAAATGGGTTGCAATTATGGGCTGAAGGGATGCCACAAACAACCTTAAGCAATGCCTACAGTGTACGGAGTGAGGTGCACTGACGGTACTAGTAGCCTCCCTAAGTGGAATAAATGTTTATAGGTAGATGTCAGTCTCCAGCGCCATAGTCTTATCATATACTTGATTTTATTTTACAGTAATTACCCGTCCTTCGTCACACTCTTCCGGACATCCTCGGAGGTAGATAATGAGGGCTTTAATTTTAGCTAGCTCGTTCGTCGTCCAAACTTTACAAAAAAATAAATAGATAAATAAATAAATAAATAAAAAAAGGACCCATGGCGTTTTCATACCTTCATGTGTCTATGCACGGGATAACGACATGCAGTTCCATATTTACTTCTTAATAACCTACTTTGTACTCGGTAGCGAAATTGAACACTGTTTGTACTGGGAGGCCTCGTAAAAAAAATAAAATAAAATAAAATAAAATGATCCCTCCTTTACCAAGAAATTTCAAGCTAAAATTAATAAATAGTTAATTCACGAAGGACGCGAAATTTATTGGCAATATGTAACATTGTATAATAACCCAAAAATTGCTTGCTGTAATGCATGAGACCATAAAGAAAGGAACTTTATGGCGATAATCACAACGACACAGTTCGCAAGAAATTGTATTATTTCAAGAGAAAGATAGCTTTAATTTGTATAATTAATACAATTATATCGTAAAATATGCATGAAAGTGTTAGAAGTGTCATATTCAGATTTATATCTGTTTGCATATGGTAGTTATCCATTGTACGCGACTTAAGAGTAATTCAATTCTTGTATATGTCTCAGCTGCTTTTGAGCAAGAGTGGGCTTTTCACTTCAACTGAATGGATTCGGGATTTAGCTATACACCTCCAAACAATTTTAAACGTGCATAATTTTCATTATTTAGTTCAGTTGTTTGACTGTGAGTTCTTGCCTCTGTGAGTGACACGTCATGAAGAAACATTTCTTAGAGAATTTATGATAATATCGTTATCCACATTTTACGACTTCCTGGGCGGACTTTGAAGTTGAATCAGAGAAATGCATCACGCTACGACGAGGCAATCTTTCAACTACATAATTAACTACTTTCTTTCAAAGGCCAAAAATGGTGTTTGAAGTCCGTCGTAGACAGATAATTTTCTTCTTCATATTTCATTTTGAAAATCCGGTTAGAGTTCATGAAAATACGATTTATTCGTGGGTCACATTTTCATGAAAACAAGGGTTAAATATTTGATCAGCCAAGCAGATTTTTCGTAGCCACGGGTGATTGTTCGGTGACCTGCTTCTTAAATATGAATATGAAACACCATATTAAAAGGTATTGAGAAAACAGGAGGCCATTCATTAGGAATACTGGTCATGGGAACTGCTAATGTCATTCAGAAGATGATTCACTTTCTGTGGTCGTCTGTTGGATCAAATTGGGGTCGAATATGATTTTGGTAAAGAGGAACAAATTAACAATGGCTGACAACCGTTGACTCGCACAAATAATTTGCTGCCAGCTGTCCAGTGATGCCCAACCTTTTTTTTTTTATTAGATATATCAGAAAAGATCTGAACAAAATCAGGTTGATTACACGTTTAAGGACAGTAGAATCATTAATGTACCATCTCTGGAAGCCATACAAGAATCCTAGATTCAACCAAGGTGATAAAATTGAATGGGTTAATACCTAGTCAATGTCTAAAATTACAAATCCTTAACAGGCATCCTTTATTTGTATTTCAAAGTCAAAGAACAGTTCTCAGGAACGTAAAACTACAGCATCTTGCCATTCGAGAGACATTTTGTCTCACAATTGCAAAACGTAGCCAATTAACAATTTCGACCAATTATTGCAACATAAACTCTAGTCTATATTGCATAATAAACCACACGTGTATGTATGTATGAACATATAAACTTGAAGCACTGATCATAGTGAACTTTCAACATACTGATTTGTCAGCTTCTCGTCTCAGTATTTCATCCCTCTTACGTATCAACGTCTTCTGTGAATCCCAGGTGGGTATTTTGAAGATTAAAGGGTTTTGTTGCTTGTTATTTGGAATTATGTCTGGAGCAAGTTAGTCTTACTAAGAACGTGCAAGTAGTAGCTTAGCAGATCATAGTTTAGGCAATATATATATATATATATATATATATATATATATATATATATATATATATATATATATATATATATATATATATTTATATATGAATAACTTGATCACGAATATGTAAAACGTGATGCTATGTATAAGTAAAGGTTTTTGCCATGGAGGAAAAAATGAAGGGCGAGAGAGCAAAGAACTTTCGGTCTAGCACAACGGGTCATGCTAGACCGAAAGTTCTTGGCTCTCTCGCCTTTCATTTTTTCCTCCGGGGCAAAAACCTTTATATATATATATATATATATTATATATATATATATATATATATATATATATTATATATATATATATATATATATATATATTTGTGTGTGTGTGTATGTATATATATATATATATATATATATATATATATATATATATATATATATATATATATATATATATATATATCATATATATATCTATATATATATATATATATTTCCGTATCGGGGCCTCGTATAAACCGAATACGTAAACGGAAAATATTATATGGAAATGAAAGGTCACTGGATTCTAACTTACCTTAAAAATGTGGGGTTTTGCTGTTATTATTTATAGAGAAAGAGGTCGCCAGAAAACACGAATAATTACTTTACATACATTTATTTACAAGAGGCCATTGAAATAGCCGGGAGAAAGAGTAAATGCAGCTTGTCCACACGGGACCAATATTATCTCTCACAAGGGGATAGCTGGCTAAAATGAGATTCACGTAAATTCTGGCTTTCAAAATTATTCATATTATCTTGCGGTAATGCAGCACTTGCGGGTGCGAAGACTTGGACATGTGACTCAGCAAATCTGGAAAAAATTCTAGATTAGACACAAAATGAAAAGGAAGACTTCTTGCACAAGTTACGATTATTCAGTTTTCTCTAACACACTGGGGAAAAGGAACTCTAGTGTTTAACCGAGATATTCAATGACTTCATTTGTCTGGGACAATCACAAATGGAGACATGCGGCTACGAGGCAGTGAAAGGAACAAAGGAATGTTCATTTGAGCATTAGGAGTTTGAATTGGGAAATGAAATTAAGTTACTGGATTCGAAAGGAAAGAACTGCCGATATGACTGATTCACAAGAGGTACCTGGATCATTATTGGAAGTGGATCTTTGTAGGGGAGCTGGCATCCGCTTTGTCTGAGGTCTGGGCACGCCATTCGCACTGTGGTAGGCCTAATGGAAGGATGGTTGGGCAGGACGTGAGTCCTGGCTTACTGACTAGAGCCGACTGAGATCGAAGGCAGGTGTGTTTCATGGGGGATGGGTTCAGTTTATCCCCTCAAGAGTAGGGCATCCTGGAAACAGAACATACGCACAGCAAAGGGTTCAAAGGAAAAAGGAGCTTAAGACGTAGGCCTAATAAGTACCTAGCTAGCTACACATTTCCCTTTGGGATACGTCCCTAAGGCTGACAAGAGTCTTTATTCCCCCTCTCTAACAAGAAATTCCTATCTCTGGCTGGCGTTTTACCCTTTGAAGTCAGCTGATTCGGGGAAAATGGCTGCTTTTCTAGCAATCAAAATATTTAACAAAATGCTGGGTAGACGAGGCGATCAATAAATGTAACAGCTCCCCCTGTTAAGAAGGCATTCACTCCCTTTCGGGCGTGAAGGCCCTGGCTAAATAAGTTGATTGTCTCTACTACCCAGTTCTCCTACTCTAACTGAGGTTTTTTAGAGCAGCAATACGGTTAACTACAATGGCCTACCTAACTTATAGGTGGAGATGCCAAGTTTACGAACTTACGGAATTAATGTAGTCTAGCCTAAGTGAGAACTACTGGTCATCTGTGACGACAGTCTACTCTACCCCTATGTAAGGTTACTTGAAAATTCTACTTGCTACTACCCTAATGCCCTGGTACTAAATTATTAGCCTAACCTACTCATTACAGTTAATTAGAGACGCAATCATTCCAGTGTGGTACGCACAGCAGTGGTTTATCGAACTGAACTGTTAAAATACATAAGATGCGGTAATGATGCGTGAGGAAGATGAGTGATTAGTAGTGTACCAGGATGGAAATATAAAGAGGCAATTATTACATTTACATGAGGGTTAGTATTACCAATTCTATGGGTTAGAGGGTTAGTTTACTGGCAGAGATCAGGCTGGCTACATTCTCTGGGTAGGTGCTAGGATCACTCTGCAAGTGAATGTGACACTGTACCTCAGGCATAGGTGCCAAGGAGAGCATGTGGCTCTTTGGTTAGAGCGTTAATTACGTCCCTACTTCTTCTTCTTCTTCTTATTCCTCCAGGGCCTAGCTATGCCAGTCCTAGGAGTAGACGGAGGGACTGACTCTGGGGTAAGGCCAGAAACGCTGTCAGGAGCAGAGGCAGTGGTAGCCTGAGGGATTTCAGAACACCCTACTTCGGTATCTGCAGCAACCGTCGTAGAGGTGGAACCTACTGCAGGGGAGGCGTTCACTTTGGCTGCTGCGACAGCCATCATAAGGGTAAGACTTCAGGCTGACTCCGTCCAGAGGAGGTGTAAAGGTAAGGTCTGCTGAAGATTCATCCTTGGGCGAAAGAGGTGAGGGTGAAGAAGAATCATGGACTTGAGATTGGCCATGGGCTGCGGTACGCTCCATGCCTGTTGGAGGATCTCCTGTAGGAGGATCCTTGATGAGGTTAGGCGCCAGTGCTATCTCGGGGCCAGGCGCAGAGGTCAAGGTTTGTGGTGGCTCTACGTCCAGGCTGGACGGAGCTTGGCACTGCTCAGTGCTGCCAAGTGGCACTGGCAGAGAGTTTAGGTCAGCTGGACCTGTGACGTGTACCAGAGGTGCAATGCCTCTCAGCAGGCCCTTGGTAATGGGAGACAGAGGTTCCTGTCTCTTTTGGAAGGTTAAGCCTTGTGGAGAATGGACAGTGTCCGCTGCTGGTAGCTTGCTAGGGCACCTAGGCCAATTAGTGGAGTGCCCTATTATGTTACAGGTTTTGCAACAGAACTGTGAATGATCAATCTCCCTCCTTGGTAGTGGGGAAGACTGTTGGTGGCCGTACTTCCGGGAGGAAGTAGGTCTTGGATGGCTCCTTGCTTTGGAGTGATTTGTCGTGGGGTTAGGACCCCTAGGCTTTTTGAAATGCAAGGGAGACATCATGTCTTGCCCTAGGAGGAGGTCATAACCTCCCGGAAGGTAGCTTGCAACTGCAAGTATACATATTTTGGTAAGGTGAGGTCGTGCAACTCTCAAATGGACGGTGGGAAGGATCATCTTAATGTGGTTGATGCCTTCAATGGTAATCAGTTGACGTCTGTTAATATTAGCCCCTCGGGGGAATCGATCTTCCTGTATCAGGGAGATTTGAGCGCCAGAGTCATCAAAGGCTCTGATGTGGCTTGGCGGATAATGACTTTGGAGGGGTGCGACGGTTATAGGACCCTGAGCTGGGGGTCCTAGTGAGGAAGAATTGGTGACGGCCATTGCGATGGCAGGAATATTAAATTCGCGCACCCTTCGTAGTTGGCAGACATGTGACCCTTGCAGCCACAGTTTCGGCAGAACTGGTTCCGGAACTTCTTCCATGGCTCTGGATGATAAGGCCGAGATGTCACCACTGGTTGCAAATCTGTGGGGTCACCAAGGCTTGCAGTGTGCTCTGGCACAGGTGAAGAGTTCTCTCTGGCAGTGATTTGACGTGGAGAGGTAGCTTGGCCCTGGAGAAGTGTGGGGGAGGGACATCCCCAGAGGAGGTCTTGTCCCAATAAGAAATCTACTCCATGCCAAATTGTACTCACTATACCCAGGCTGTGAGGTTTGGTGCACCAAGGAGTGGTGACCTGCAGGACGACTGTGGGAACAGTCTTGGACTGCCCTTCGACCCAAGTCATGGTCCACCTGATGTGCTCGTCGACTGTGGCACTGGCTGGCACTTGGTCCCGGTCTATAAGACACAGATCAGAGCCGGTATCTACCGTAACTGGCAGAGTCACTGGTAGGGTAGAGCCATCCAGGGGTGCCACTGTGACTGAAGTGGTCCACACCCGATCAGGGTGAGACCTAGACTCGGGCATAACGGCCGAGGAGGTTGTGGCACTGATCAGGTGGACGTGCCTGGTCGAAGGCACATGCTTGGGGCACCCGGGATATCCGAGGGAGTAGTGCCCTGTAGCCCCACCGGCTCTGCAGGAGCCCCTCTGCTGGGCTGGTCTCCATAGGGTGTCTGACTGGTCTTGAGAGGAGGCAGAGGCACCATTCGTTGGCGTAGGAGGGTTCTGAGGAGGTTTGTGGTTTGCAGCGCTCTTGAGGCGGCACTCTGCTGCGAGGTGACCCCCCTTTTTGCAGACGTGGCAAGTCCGTAGGTGTCCTTAGTGGGCTTCCTTTGGCCGTGTGGATCCGGAGAGCTGACTTGGTGGCACTATGCAGCGGTGTGAGGTGCTGTGAGACGGGTGGAATGTTTCCCAGTTGTCAGCCATGCGGCAAGCTTCCGCAAGTGTCTTGGGTTGCTTGTCGTTAAGGCGCACTGCGAGTGGTCCTGGTACACACTGGTTGAGGTCCTCTAGCATGATCCTGTTAAACAGTTCCTGGAACTCGGTGCATGACATAGCCTCGAGCCAGCACTGTCCGGCTTGGGCCTTGTGATAGGAGAAGTCGCTCCGGGCCCAACCAACTTCCTTGGCCTGACCTCAGAAACGCTGTTTCCATCTCTCCGGGGTGATTTCTTACGCCTTCGTAATGACCCGGCGAACTTCCACCATGTACCCTTGCTGACCCTGATCCAGTGAGCGGAAGGCAGTCTTAGCCTTGCCATCCAGGTGCTTGGCAAGCAGGGCGGCCCTCTCTATCTCAGTGATAACGTAGTTTTCAAATAGGGCTTCCACTTCTTCCAGCCTTGCCTTGGGCTCATCCTCCGTCCACTTCGGGATTAGAGAGTTAATGCTCACAATGGGATTGTGCGACACCATAGGCGTGGGGCTGGGAGCTGGCTGCGTGGCTAAGGCTTTGGCACTCACCTGTCGTGCCTTCTTCATCTCGAGAACCTTCTCCTTAAGGGCTAGCTCAGGCCTTCTCTCTTCTTCTCTTGCTTTTCTCTCTGCTTCCTTTTCCTTCCTCTCTGCTTCTTTTTCCTTCCTCTCTGCTTCCTTTTCCTTCCTCTCTGCTTCCTTTTCCTTCCTCTCCTCTTCTCTGCAGGCTTTCTCTCGCAAGAGCAGATCGTCCATCTGCCCCTTCACCCACTTGATGAGACGTTCCCGCGTGAAATCAGATTAATCAACAGATATCACAAGTTTAACATACGACTAGAATTTGAGAAATATCTAGAAGTGTTCGTGAACTATCGGTGATAAGATTAGTGTGAAAATAGTAGGATAAAGCGTCTTCTAAGTTAGTTTATCAAGTGTAATACTGTAAATCAGAACAAGATGGCAGTAAGTTCCAACTGCGGGAAGAGATGGCGTAATTTAGCGTGTTTAGCAGATTCGCAATACGATGAGGTAGCAGGAAGGGAACTGGCATTTCTCATCTATGAAATCAGCAACAGTCCTAACCAAAAAGATACAAAAGCATTCATAGATATTAGAAGGATATAATCCTTCAAACTGGAAAAAATCTAATGAAACATCTTGAAAATAATTGAAGAAGTTCCAAATAAAATCCAAGTGGTCAAGAGACTCGTAAAGAAAATATACATAAACCAACATATTCCGACAAAGAAAATGAATAAGGTGAATCTTGTGAATATCCTAATTGACACATTAGGAAAAAGAATGCCAAAAGCATGCAAACTGTGTAAGGTTTGGTATAGCATAGTCAATCCACAAAACCTAATCAGAAAATGTGCTGCATGCAACATTCCGACCCATCCACAGTGTGCTGAGGTAATACAAGATATGAGAAAAGATACAAGAATTTTTTGTTCAACATGTCTATCATGGATAGACAATGTTATTAAATCAAGATTGAATGTACAAATAGTTGAGGATGAAGAAGAAGAGGAAGAGGAAGAAGAAGAAGAAGAAGAGGAAAACGGAAGAGAAGTAAACAAAAATGAAATACAAAAAAAAGGAAAAAAAATAAGAAAACAAAGAACAAGATAAAAAGTATGGATGCAGAGATACTCATTGATACTACATATGAGGCAATAAAGCAGCATACCTACGGAGAAATAAATTACGATAATGGCAACAGAAAAGCAAATCCCGAAGAGGCTCTACCCAGATCTACACAATGACGGGAAAGAGGAAAAAATAGACAAGAAAGACAAAATCTGCAACCTTTTGAAAAGAGGGAATTGCAGATTTGGAGAAAGATGTTACTACAAACATCCTAAGGTATGTCACAACTATGAAGTATATGGTAAATGTGCATACCTAGATGGATATGGGGATGATTGCAGAGATCTGCATCCAAAAATATGCAAAAACCTAATAGAAGGAAAAGAATGTAAGTTTGACAAAAAATGCAAATATATGCACCCTGTAGCCATGAATCATAATCAAATAAATAACCAACCAAGTAATAAAATCCAAAATAAGAAAGAAACAAATAAAGAGAGAAATCAAGAATATCAGGTAAAAGAGAAAAGCAAACCACCAATGAGATATGCAGAGATGTCAGCAAAAAAATTTCAATGCATTCAGCTCCAAAATTCTACTCAAGGGATAATAACTGTATTTATTATGCAAGAGGATATTGCAGAAACGGAGAAAATTGCAGATTCAGACACAAAATGAATAATTATGATGAAGAAGATCAAATATTATGGAAAAGTTGGATTTTTTAGTGTCAGAATTTCTGGAAATGAAAAAAAGAACAACATACCAGAATCAGGAAAGAGACATGGGGAAAAATCCTTATTACTACCAATATTAAATGAAGGAAGAAAACACGCAAACCATCATAGTGATGAATGCGCAGGGTTTAGTTACGAGTAACTCAAAAAGAAAAATAGAGTACTTAGAAGAACTAACCCAAATGAAAAGAAAATAGATATAATGAATATAAGTGAAAACCTGGTATTCCCAAGAGACTGGGAATGATGATCAAATAAAAGGGTTCCAAACTTATAGATCAGATAGAAAAAATAGGAATCAAGGGGGAACCGCAATATATGGGAAAGACAAAAAACAAGGAAAGGAAAAAATATATGAGAAATATAGTAACTCAGAATGTTGAACTAATAGCGGTTTAGAATTTGAATCTGAAAAATTAATGAACATCAGTAAATATAGACCTCCATTAATACTAAAGTTTGACTTAATAATTGAAAAATTGGATGATATATGTAGAAATCACAAGGACTGGAC
Source organism: Macrobrachium nipponense (assembly GCF_015104395.2). Taxonomy (NCBI): domain Eukaryota; kingdom Metazoa; phylum Arthropoda; class Malacostraca; order Decapoda; family Palaemonidae; genus Macrobrachium; species Macrobrachium nipponense. The sequence goes on along the minus strand of NC_087202.1, from coordinate 39,310,057 downwards.
TATTCTCCTATCTGGTGACTTCAACTTTCCTTTCGTAGAATGGAAAGAACGAATAGGAGATTGTGGATGTACTTATACATATAAAAAAGAGAGTAATAGTAGTGCAGAAGATAAGAGGCAATTCGAAAAGCTATTAGATATGCTACTAGAATACAACATTCAACAAATAAATCACCTGCCAACAAGAAAGGAAAATACTTTAGACCTAGTATTTTGTGAACGAGGTGAATTATGTTAAAGAAATAATAGTTTATAATGCGAGTATTTCAGACCATAATGTCATAGAATTATCAGTTCATTCCAAAGCAAGTGAAAACAGAGATAAGCAAGAAATGAAAAAGTGGGAAGGATATGGAAAATACAACTTTTTTTACAGTTAAAAATATAAAATGGTCAGAAATAAAATGAAGAATTAAACAAAGATTGGGATAACATTTTCGTAAGCGATGACATAAGGGTAAATACGGAGATATTATATATTAGAGAAAATAGTGGATAAATATATACCGAAGAAGAAAAGTAACATCATTCATGCATACCAAGAGACAGAAGGATCTTGTTCCAGAAAATCAGAAAGTGGAAAAAAGGTCTTGCAAAAGAAAAAAATGCATGGAAAGTTATAAAAACTGAAAAGTAAGATAGAAAATGCAGAACAAAAGATTTATACAATCAAAAGAAAATGAAAAACGGGAATTGGAAGAAAAAACCCTATTAAATATCAAAGCAAAACCCCAAAACTATTATACTCATATGCGAAGAAGATGAATAAAAGAAGAATAGAAATAGGCCCTCTGAGAATTGAAGGGAGATTAATGAATGAAAAAAAGGAAATTTGCAACATACTGGCAGAACGAATATAAGAGAGAATTCACCCCTAGAATAGATAATGAAGATAATGATATAGAAGTAAGGGACGAAAATAGTGAATATCTAGCTGACATAGAAATTAATGAAGCTGATATTTGTGCAGGCAATTAATGAAATTAAAAATGGAGCTGCTGCAGGGCCTGATGGAATCCCTGCCTATTTTGTTAAAGAAAGTAGTTCATTCTATCGCAAAACCACTTGCAATATTATTAAGACAAAGTGTAGATACAGGCAAGATTCATGTTGAGCACAAATTAGCATATATACCCCTACTTTCAAAAGTGGATCAAGACTTGAGGCAAGTAATTATAGGCCTGTGAGTCTAACATCACATATTATGAAAGTGTATGAAAGGGTAATGAAGAAAAATATTATGAAACATTTAATAAAAAATAATTTGTTTAATATAGGACAACACGGTTTCGTACCCGGAAAAAGTACACAAACCCAACTGTTAGTCCACCGTGAGAACATATTAAAAAATATGAAAAGCGGAAATGAAGCAGATGTGGTTTATCTAGACTTTGCAAAAGCTTTTGACAAAGTAGACCATAATATATTAGCAAAGAAAATTAGAAAACACAATATCGTAGATAAAATAGGAAGATGGTTAAAAGAATTTTTACACAACAGAAAACAGATAGTTATTGCAAACGATGAGAAATCGGATGAAACCAAGGTAATATCCGGTGTGCCACAAGGTACGGTGTTAGCTGCAATACTGTTTGTTATTATGATTGAAGACATAGACAGTAATGTTAAGGATTCGATAGTGAGTAGTTTCGCCGATGACACAAGAATAAGTAGAGAAATTACTTGTGATGAAGATAGGAACGCTCTACAAAGAGACCTTAACAAAGTATATGATTGGGCAGAGGAAAATAGGATGGTATTTAACTCTGATAAATTTGAATCAATAAATTATGGAGACAGAGAAGGAAAGCTATATGCATATAGGGGACCTAATAATGAGACAATCACAAATAAGGAAGCAGTTAACCCTTAAACGCCGAAGCGGTAAAAAAAAAAATGTCTCCCGTGTGCCGGAGACGTTTCGGAGTGAGCGCGGGAGCGGAAAAAATATTATTTTCAAAAAATCATAGCTCGCTTAGTTTTGAAGATTAAGAGTTCATTTTTGGCTCCTTTTTTTGACATTGCCTGAAGTTTAGTATGCAACTATCAGAAATGAAACAAATTATCATTATCATATATAAATAATGCGATATATGATAGTGCAAAAACGAAATTTCATATATAATTGTATTCAAATCGCGCTCTGCGCAAAAACGGTTGAAAGGTAACAAAGTACATTTGTTTTTCGTTGTAAATTTACACTAAATTGCGATCATTTTGGTATATAACAAAATTGTAAAACGATAAAAGCTACACAGAGAAAATATTATCACAAAATAATGCATGAATTCGTAACACGCAGACGTAAACACATATTTGATTCAAAAATTCACCATAAATCTAAATATTGTCCTAGAGACTTCCAATTTCTTTCAAAATGAAGACAAATGATTGAATATTACTATACTGTAAGAATATTAGCTTACAAATGCAATTTTTGACCATATCTGACGAGTTAAAGTTGACCGAATGTCGAATTTTTTTTATATATATTTTTTTATATGCAATTATTTCGGAAATAAGAAAAGCTACAACCTTCAAATATTTTTCGTTTTATTCTAAATGAAATTGCGCACATTTTCATATATAAAACTCTATGAAATGCCTAATATGAAACGGAGCAAATATTCCGAGAATGGGACTTACGCATTTCGGAGATTTGTGGCGGAGAATCCGCGCGCGGAGGGAAGGAAAGTTTTTTTTAAAAATTCACCATAAATTTAAATATTGTGCTAGAGACTTCGAATTTGTTTCACGATGAAGATAAATGACTGAATATTACTAGATTGTAAGAGTTTTATCTTACAATTGCGTTTTTCGACCATTTCGGTAGAGTCAAATTTGACCGAACGTGGTTTTTTTTCTATTTATCGTGATTTATATGCAAATATTTCGAAAATGAGAAAAGCTACAACCTTCAACTATTTTTATTTATATTATACATGAAATTGCGCACATTTTCATATATAAAACGTTATGTAACGGCTAATTTAAAATGGTGCAAACATTACCACAATCGCACGTATGATTTTTTCGAAAGAGTTACCGCGCGGACGTAAGAAAATGTTATTTTTTTCATAAATCACCATAAATCGAAATATTTTGCTAGAGACTTCCAATTTGTTGCAAAATGAAGGGTAAATGCTTGAATATTACTAGAATATAGCGTTTTAGCTTACAATTGCGTTTTTTCGACCATTTCGGTTTTAGAGTCAAAAATTGACCGAAGTTGAAAAATTTGTCACTTATCATTTTTTATATGAAAATTTCAATTTCAAAATTGATAAAAGCTACAACCATGGGTTGTTTTTAGTTGTATTGTGCATGAAATTGCGCACATTTTCATATATAAAACTTTATGTAACGGCTAATTTAAAATGGTGCAAACATTACCACAATCGCATGTATGATTATTTTCGGAAGAGTTACCGCGCGGACGTAAGGAAAAAGATTTTTCATAAATTCACCATAAATCGAAATATTGTGCTAGAGACTTCCAATTAGTTGCAAAATTAAGTTAAATTATTGAATATTACTAAAATATAGAGTTTTAGTTACAATTGCGTTTTTCGACCATTTCGGTAGAGTCAAAGTTGACCGAAGGTTGAAAATTTTGGCACTTATCGTTATTTATATGAAAATATCTCAAAACTGATAAAAGCTACAATCATGAGTATTTTTTTTGTTGTATTTTACATAAACTTGCGCACATTTTCATATATAATAGTCCATGTAACGGCTAATTTAAAATGGTACAAAAATTATGTCAAAGTGACGAAATAATTTCCGAGATGTGTCACAGATACTTTTTAGTGCGGCAAGAAAGAAATTCGCGCTTGCGCGCCTGTGTAACGATTGTAAACAAAACAACACCTTGATCCGTGAACTCCCAGCATCCCCCAAGGCGCGTGATTCAAGAGTTTTCGGCTGGTAGGCCTAAAAGTATTTTTCCGCGAATTTTTAAAAAAACTTTTGTATGTCGACGTAAAATACGTCCAGTCGGCACCCGAGAGACAAAAAATGTCGACGTAAAATACGTCCAGTCGGCGTTTAAGGGTTAAAGACCTTGGTGTGATGATGAATAGGAACATGTTATGCAATGATCAAATAGCAATTCTTTTGGCAAAATGTAAAGCAAAAATGGGAATGTTGTTACGGCACTTCAAAACAAGAAAAGCTGAACACATGATTATGCTTTATAAAACATATGTTCGTAGTCCACTTGAATATTGCAATATGATATGGTACCCACACTATCAAAAGGATATTGCACAAATAGAGAGTGTACAAAGGTCCTTTACAGCTAGAATAGAAGAAGTTAAGGACCTTGACTACTGGGAAAGACTACAATCATTAAAATTATATAGTCTAGAAAGGAGAAGAGAACGCTACATGATAATTCAGGCATGGAAACAGATAGAAGGAATAACAGAAAATATCATGGAACTAAAAATATCAGAAAGAGCAAGCAGAGGTAGATTAATAGTGCCCAAAACAATACCAGGAAAAATAAGGAAAGCACACAGGACATTAATCCACTACGCACCAGCATCGATAATGCAGCGTCTATTCAATGCGTTGCCAGCTCATCTGAGGAATATATCAGGAGTGAGCGTAGATGTGTTTAAGAATAAGCTCGACAAATATCTAAACTGCATCCCAGACCATTCAAGATTGGAAGATGCAAAATATACCGGAAGATGTACTAGCAACTCTCTGGTAGACATTAGAGGTGCCTCACACTGAGGGACCTGGGGCAACCCGAACGAACTGTAAGGTCTGTAAGGTCTGTAAGGTAAGGGTGAGTTCCTGCCTGGTGTAGCCAGCGTTCATGCCCAGAGCCATGAGGGTCTGGAGCCTCTCCAGCTCCATGGATATAGGTGGTTGGGCAGCAGGAGAAGACATTTCTAGGCTGCAGTAGAGGCTCGGATGAAAATGATGGCCAGGAGCAGTACTGGATGGAATGGGAGTGCCTACTTGTTAATGTGGCACTCACCTAGAAATGGGTTCTGCAAAGTGGTAATGAAAGGATGTCTGAAAAGACTGGGTGCTCTGTGGCAG
>NC_087202.1:39274996-39299996 GCF_015104395.2 Macrobrachium nipponense | reverse complement strand
CTTGACGTAGACTCCCTATTCACAAAAAGTACCAGTACAGGACGTTCTTCAGTTTTAAGGAAAAATTATCCCCCTATTCAGATCATTTCCCTTTGGCACTTGACAAAATAATAAAGTTAGTTGAATTATGTGCATCTAATAACGTATTTTCATTCGGGGAATCATTCTACAAGCAAAAAATTCGGTGTAGTATGGGTAGTCCTTTAAGTCCTATTTTAGCCAATCTGTACATGGAATACTTTGAAACTACAGTAATAAATGCAATAAAACCCAAAAACATGCTGTGGATGAGATACGTGGATGACATACTAACATTTTGGGATAATAAGTGGGGTAATTTTAATGAATTCCTCTCAAAATTAAACGCATTAGTGCCCAGCATCAAATTTAAAGTTGAATGGGAAACAGACAACAAAATTCCTTTTCTTGATGTTTTAATAATCAGAGACACGACAGAATACAAATTTACCATATACAGAAACCAACGATTTCTCACTTTCATATATTCACTACTTTAGCTATCATGACAATACTATCAAGTAGGTGTAGCTAGCAACCCATTCTTAAGAGCCTTACAAATTTGTTCCCCAGATTTCCTGGAAAAAGAATTTGAACTAATTCGCAAGCAACTTTCATCTTTAAAGTATCCTGACCATATAATTGAGAAAGCAATTCAAAAGCAAACGTAATTTTCTACCGACCCCCTAAAGACAAGACCAGAGACACACCCAACAATAAAATAAAAATTCCCCACCTGGAGAACGATTAAGAGAGTAAACTCAACACCCTTGGAAATCCAACCCTTTTGCATTTACCTACCCAAATACCTTAGCAAATCCCTGATTAACGTCCAACAAAAGACATCTCCCAAAGACTCTGGGGTATATGAGATCCCATGCCAGGACTGTGACCAATCTTACATCGGATTTACGGTAAATCACTTCCCCAGAGATTAATACAACACAAACGGTCAGTTAGGTATGGACAACAGAACTCGGCTATTTTAAACCATATAAATGAACATAACCATAGAATAAACTGGAATATGTCCACATGTAATTTATAGCAGCAACTGCCGGTACAAGAGTCAAATGATGGAATCGGCCTTAATAAAGAGAAGCAGGTAATGAACATCTCAAAAGGGAATTGGATATCAGATACATCGTCGACGCAGTGTTCATTCAAACCCAACTGCTTAAGAAGATTAAAGGAAGATTATCAGCGGGGGTGACCTAAATTGGCTTACTTGTGGACGAATCTCTTGTATAAATGCCACCTTTTCTGTAAACTTTTCTCATTCATATACCTGAAGAGAGAGACAGCAGTCTCTGAAATATAGTACTTTTCTCTCTACATGGTGTTTTTATGGGCTCCTTTTATTAGATATATATATATATATATATATATAATATATATATATATATATATATATATATATATATATATATATATATATATATATATATATATATATATATATATATATATATATATATAATATATTATATATAGTGTGAGTGTGTGTGTTTGTGTGTTTGTGTGTGTGATTGTGAGTATATATATATATATATATATATATATATATATATATATATATATATATATATATATATATATATATATATATATATATATATATATATATATATAACTCACAATCACATCATCAGAACTAAATTCATTCTCATTTCATCTCCAAGCCATATCTTACGTTTGATCCTTGATATACATCTTAAAGCTTTATTCTTACATCGACAAATCTTGAAGAATGCATCATAGCAAGCTACGATTCTTGTCCTTTGTAAAAATAAGATCCCGTTTTCTTATGAATTAATTCCATATCAGTTTTATTTCCAGTTCCTTTTTGTCCTGTCTGTTATTTAAGTTACCTTTTTGTTTGTTCTTATTTGATCTTTCGCTATATTCCACCTCATTGCATTGGATACCATGATTCTCATATGTTTAAAATATGCAGCCTCATTAGTTTCTTATATGTAATATTATTGCTGTCCTAATTGCTTCTGTTTTTAAAATTTGTTTATGACCTTTATGTCCCTAGTTGCATTGAATTATGTAAGTTTTGCAAAACTCATTATATGTATATATATATATATATATATATATATATATATATATATATATATATATATATATATATATATATTGTTCTGAACTACTCGTTCCCTCCTGGAAAATGTAATCTAGCACCCAAAAAATTGCCTTGAATGGAGGGACAAGAGATCACAACAACAACAATACTGCGGCAGAAGGCTGATATTACTGAAAATGTAAATAAATTACTAAATTTACATTAAGTTATTTAGGTCCAGGAACTAATGAGGTGGTTGATTGTAAATCCAATGGAAATATGTGGCTGTGAAATGAGTCAGACACGGAGATCAGAATTTTACGCAAACAGGTTATTTTAATGCAAGACTTATTTCAAAGGGTTCCCAATCTCTCCAACAATCAGGAACGGTTCTTGTCTGCAAAGAGATTGCATTCAAGCATCAGTACTAAGGCGAGGAACACGTGTGGAAATGTTACACACTGCTTGCTCTCAATCTAAAAATTTACAAACCACTCAAAGGGCATGAAATGACAGGGAGTTTTCACAGAAAGGACTATTACGTTGCTTGAATTAACTGGGGGATGTTTACCAGCATCAGAAGGGGATTAATCACAGCATTGAACCAAAATTGGGGGAGTGAGAAGCTGAGCAAGGAAGGGGGGAAAGTCGCCTTGGAAGAATGGCAATGAAATATAGACAAAAGACAAAACACTTCCACTGGCTGTACTAAATTTCCATCTCGCAGTACCTGAAAATCATGGGCTTGGTAGTCTTCTTATCTGCTGATATTCTTGTGCACTATGGAGGTATAAAAATGCTTGAGATCATCCAGAGGAATGCAGGGAAGGGGGGGGCGGCGGGGGGGCGCCAAAAGGGGTGAAGTGGAGTCTCCAGGGCTTGAGAAAGTTTATGGAAGTCCTGCTTCTGAGCGGTCCGGAGAGATTCTGAGAATTTCTGAGCGTTTATGAGAGTTCTGAGCGAGTTCTGAGAACGAGCTGTTGTGTCCCTGCTCTTTTAAAATCTCGCCTGGTAGGCTCCGCCCTAATCCGGATTTTCCCTGTTGGTGGCAAGTTCAGAACAGCCAATGGGAGCAAGTAGGCAAGGATGAATGAGTCTTGTTATAATGAAGTCCTAACTTTCCTTGGTTCTGGCTTTATATATATATTATATATATATATATATATATATATATATATATATATATATATATATATATATATATATAGAATAGTCTTCATAACAATCTGTCCCGCCAGGATTTATGAAATACAACAGAGATACCCAGAGAGCTCAAAAAGAGGAAATCAAAGATTTCCTGTGATTTTCCCGTTAATTTTACTCTGTTATTTTATTTTTTGTGGCGTTAAAGTGAGATTTACGTTAAAATAAAAGTGATTTTCTCCTGAATAAAACTTCTGAAAAAACAATTAGGTAGGCTTTGAATGGTGTTCTAGGAGTAATATTTTATTTCATGAAAGGATAAAATTTTTCGTAGGAATTTTACTTATCACTAATTCAACTCGATTGTTCTACGTTTCATATTGACTTCTTTGTCCTTTTTCCTGTATATAACATACTCAAATTTCTGGATGTTAAAAGCATAGCATCGGTAAATATGAACGGAATACTCGCTATAGTTAAACTATAGGTAAACCTGAAAAAAAAAAAAAAAAAAAAAAAAAAAAAAAAAAAAAAAAATATATCTATATATATATATATATATATATATATATATTATATATATATATATATATATATAATATATTCATTCGAACTACAAATGTCCATTAATATCTAATTCGCTCTGCCTCGGAATTGATATATTTTCATATATGTACCAAAGGGGAATTTTTAGTTGATAATAATTTCGTCCTTCCATGGGATCGAACCACCGTCCAGTGGACGGGAAACGAAATCAGTCCACTGGACGGTGGTTCGATCCCATGGGGGGACGAAATTATTATCAACTAAAAATTCCCCTTCGGTACATATATGAAAATATACCAATTCAGAGGTAGAGCGAATTAGATATTAAAGGACATTTGTAGCTCGAATGATTTATATGAATCACGGTAATGTGATAATTATTCATATATATATTAGCTCGAATGATTTATATGAAACGGTAATGTGATAATTATTCATATATATATATATATATATATATATATATATATATATCTATATATATATATATATATATATACATATATATATATATATGGTGGATTTCATCGATACTCATTTCTGAATTTGCATTGAACTGCAATAACACTATTTCTGCTTCTCTTGACTCAACTGGCAGATAGTGATCACAATGGCATCTGTAGGTAAACAAAAGTAACTTCAGTAATTGCTCAACCGAATGTGAAAGTTGTACGGTCATACACGCACTAGTTTTAAAGTTATTAATTTTATTTTATTAATCAGGGAATGACTTTATGGACACCCTGTACATTGTTTGGGGTAAACTTTCTCGGGCAAACTCTCCAGCCTTTAGTAATTTTAACATAAAAGAAAAAAGAATAAAATTCATTCTTCTTATTTTAATTACAGCATGGTGGGTATAATTCCCCCCTACCACAAATTCTCTCTCCCTCTCTGGGGAAACTACTTTATTCCTGTTTCCTTGTTCATGTCGGCTGCAGGAAGACCTTAATTCCAGGAGCAAACCTGGGAGAAATACTAATCCTCGCCCTAGGCATGCCAGCTGGCAGAGAGGCAAAGGATCTGCCATGTGGGACCCGCCATCTTGGAACGTGGGCACTGAGGTCGCCCCTCCCAGGTGAGATTCCCACTACCACCATCTGGATGCAAGATCCTCGTAATCTCCAGAGGTTCTAAGAGGCTTCGTATCTTCGTATCGGCAGGCAGGCTCGCTCTCTTCCCCCTTGCTCTCTTGAACGGGCCCATCTTAAGCATGTGGCTACTGTGGGCCTAGTATATTTTTGTAGTGAGTTTATCAACTCTCCAGACATCAGTAAAGTGCCATATATATATATATATATATATATAATATACTATATAGGATATATATATATATATATATATATATATATTTATAGATATATCTATAATATCTATATTAATATGAATTTGCCTGGAGATCTACGTTAATCAGTGGGTTAAACTGAAGGTCCAAGCAACTTACCCTGCATAACACAAAATGTCAACCTGTGTCTGGAATTAACTCGTTTCTGGTGATTCACAAGTTAACAATTTACGTTACACCTCACTTAAATGCTTTGCAACTTTAGCTTTAAACAGCACAACCGAAAAGGCAATGCAGGTCTCACTGTAGGTATATCGAACAATGAAAAGGAAACAGAAAAAACAGTAATCGTCTTACAGCGGCAAGACTAACTAAAACCTTGAGCTCTGGCACTTTACCGATGTCTGGAGAGTTGATTAACTCACTACAAAAATATACTAGTCCCACAGTAGCCACATGCTTAAGATGGGCCCGTTCAAGAGAGCATGGGGAAAGAGAGCGAGCCTGCCGATACGTAGCCTCTTAGAACCTCTGGAGATTACGAGGATCTTGCATCCAGATGGTGGTAGTGGGAATCTCACCTGGGCGTGGTGACCTCAGTGCCCACGTTCCAAGATGGCGGGTTCCACATGGTAGATCCTTTGCCTCTCTGCCAGCTGGCATGCCTAGGGCGAGGATTAGTATTTCTCCCAGGTTTGCTCCTGGAATAAAGGTCTTCCTGCAGCCAACTTGAACAAGGAAACAGGAATAAAGTAGTTTCCCCAGAGAGGGAGAGAGAATTCGTGGTAGGGAGGAATTATACCCACCATGCTGTAATTAAAATAAGAAGAATGAATTTTCTTTTTTTTTTCTTTTATGTTAAAATTACTAAAGGCTGGAGAGTTTGCCCGAGAAAAAGTTTACCCCAAACAATGTACAGGGTGTCCATAAAGTCATTCCCTGATTAATAAAATAAAATTAATACCTTTAAAACTAGTGTGTGTGTGTGACCATACAACTTTCACATTCGGTTGAGCAATTACTGAAGTTACTTCTGTTTACCTACAGATGCCATTGTGATCACTTTATCTGCCAGCTGAGTCAAGAGTAGCAGAAATAGTGTTATTGCAGTTCAATGCAAATTCAGAAATGAGTATCGATGAGATCCACCAGATGTTAAAAGAGTTAAAGACTGGTATGATAAAAGTTGAAGATAGTAAGAAAAGCGGTAAACCCAGTTTGAGTGATGCATCCATTGCTTCGATCGAACTATAGATGCCTCGAAGCACAATGCATATTATGTTGCACAAACGCTTATACCTGGGCAATACAGGGTTCTACTTGTTCAAGAATTAAAGCCAAATGACAGACCCCAATGTGAAAAATTTGCTACATAGATTCTTAGTCGCATTGACAAAGACAATGATTATCTTAAGCATGTGTTTTTTCCTGAAAATTTGCCTTACATACATGTGGCAAAGTTAATAGGCATAACGTACGCATTTGTGGATCAGAACACCCACATGATGCAAATGAACTTGAACAAGACAGCCCCAAAGTGTAGAATGTTTGGTGTCTAATGCACGACAGGGTTATTGGACCTTTTTTCTTTGGTGAACCCACCATATCAGCAATTGTTTATCTGGAACATGCTGGAGCATTATGCTGCACCTCAATTAGAAGAGTTTCGGCTAAGGTTACTGTTTCAGCAAGATGAAGCGCCCCCACACTCGGGTTTCGTTGTTCATAACTTTCTGGATGCAACCTTCCCTAACCGCTGGATTGGGAGAGATGGCCCAACAGAATGGCCACCACGTTCACCAGACATTACCAATGTTGATTTTCTATTATGGGGTTATATCAATGATAAAGTGTACAGTACAACAGTACATAATGTTGAGACCTTAAAAACAAGGATAACAGCAACTCTAGCAATGGTAATTATGGAGATGTTGGAGAATACCTGGCGTGATATAGAATTTTGCTTAGATGTACTCCAGGCAACAAAGGTGACACATGTTGAAATTTATTAGTGATGTAAAAAAAAAAACTTTAGTCATTGTTGTTGAAATTGAAGAAAACCTATACCTCTACCTAACATGGTTTGTGTGTAATGAAGGTCTGAAATCCAGGAAAGACTTTATGGACACCCAGGATATATATATATATATATATAGATATATATATATATATATATATATATCTATATATATATATATATATATATAGATATATTATATATATATAATATGTATATATATATATATATATATATATAGATGTATATATATATATATATATATATATATATATATATTATATAATATATATATATAATATATAAAATAAAATAATATATTTTATATATATATATATATATATATATGTCGTCTTCTCCCTGTGTATATATGATATATATGTATTATATATAATAAAAGGAACCCACAAAATCGCAAAAATATAGATAGTAAGACTGCTGTTTCTCTCTTCAGGTAGGTAATTCATTTCCTACTTGAAGAGAGAGACAGCAGTCTCTGAATTATAATACTTACTTTCTATATCCGTGTGTTACAGCATTTTCGTAAAACAATAAATTATAAAGACAGATATAATGGATAATCTGACGTAACCATGCAATTCAGTTCAGGAACTCTTGCAACGTCCTCCTCCTCACTTGGTCCTAGAATCTAATTCCAAATGGACCCGGGATCAGAACATCGGGCAGAATTCCTAGACAGTTGATTTCCAGCCTTCCCGATTATTGTGTTCGCTAGGCTCTGGCCTGGCAGGAGTAGCACAATACGATCCTTCTCTTCCTACCGTAGACCCTCCGGGGCCAAAGCAGAAGTTCATTTAGGAAGGGAATTCTCAAAGCCTGTCAGGAATAGCCAAAGAGATTCACTGTTATTCCCTTTGGTTATGGAGAAACGCTATTGTTGATGATGCGTGTATCTTTTCACTAATTTGCATTGGAAGTTCTCTCTCTCTCTCTCTCTCTCTCTCTCTCTCTCTCTCTCTCTCTCTCTCTCTCTCTGTCATATGTAAGTCTGTCTGTCTTTGGTTCTTGAATCGTTAGAAAGTCTTCCACGAATTGTAGGAAATAACTGTGCTACGAATCGTGGTTTCTGCCAGATACCATGGCCCGTTGATGTGGAAATCGTTAGTCCAGAGAATATTGTTAAATATTTACCTTCTTGTTTATGCCCTGTAACTTCATGATGATAAAAGTGCAATTATGAACGAAATATGTGTGGATTTTAGTTAATCTGACTGAAAGTAGGTAGTGCCCCAAAGAAAGAACAATTGGAATATACGGCATATCCTAAAGTGGAACGGGAATGTTTTTAGATTTTGAGATACCATATTTAATCCAAGTTATTTGCGTAATTATGTTTGATAACAAGAACCTTTGGAGCCAGAACCTTTTTATGACTACAAAGTATATAATTAGATACATTAAAAGTGTATTGTAAGTCACGATTACTTTTCAACAGAACAAGAAATAGCCATAAATATTAGAAATTAAAACGAACTTCTCCTGAAACATACACAACAATTTCGATACATTTTCTTATATTCAAATTATACACTGAAATTTAGTTCTTAATATGTTTTTTCTTTGAAATTTAGGAGTCCTTTAAAAATTTTGATCCAGTTCCAGTATCTTGCCGCACTAAGATCTGGTCAGTTGTTTCTTAGAATGAGGAATTCATAACAAAATAAATCTTTTCACTATTTCTAAATAGTAAACAGATAAATAGTAAATGATAAGTAGATAAAATAGCCTCCTTTGTAAGGATGTAATAATAGAACGATAATAAAGCTCAGGACAAAGGGGAGTGAAACCAGTCTCGTGTAAAGTGTAAAATTCTCTCCCGAAGGAGGAGGAAGTGAGCTGGTATCGAGTGTTTTGTGAGGGAGACGGGAGACGGGACATCAGTTCTGCCATCAAATTCGTTCTAAACTTCCCCGGCATGACACGAGAAGGTATGAAGACCAGCGTACCAGAAAGCACCATGGCCCCATTCCCTTCGCTTCTTCCTATTCTCACGCACCTTCCTTCTTCCTTTCCCTCCTCTGACCTCGCACCGGCTGAGCCAAAGAAACCTGCTGAAAAGGCTTGATTATACACTGAATGAGGGTGTATCATTCACGCCACATTTGCCGTGGAAGGGACCTGTGAGTAGCTCGGCCTCATACATAATGCATTACCTATTCATGCCTCTAGAAGGCTGGGCCCCTTAATGACCAGATGAATATCAAGAGGTGCTCGTTGTTTATTTGCATTTGGCTGGAAGAAAGAAGGCTTCGCGAAGATTTCTCTAAGGATATTTCATGCGATATTTTGAAGATGTGTCCGTTTATCTATTTCTACGCGAAATATATTACTTTCAAAAGTGCGTCGATAGCTATACAGATGAAAAGATTATTTTTTTATTTTTTTTTTTTTTTTTTTTTTGCTCTATCACAGTCCTCCAATTCGACTGGGTGGTATTTATAGTGTGGGGTTCCGGGTTGCATCCTGCCTCCTTAGGAGCCATCATCTCTTCTTACTATGTGTTGCCGTTTCTAGGATCACACTCTTCTGCATGAGTCCTGGAGCTACTTCAGCCTCTAGTTTTTCTAGATTCCTTTTCAGGGATCTTGGGATCGTGCCTAGTGCTCCTATGATTATGGGTATTATTATTATATATTATTATTATTATTATTATTATTATTATTATTATTATTATTATTATTATTATTATTATTATTATTATTATTATCATCAAATATTCAGTTTCATAATTTCTTGTACAAAAAGTGTTCCCCCTGTAATGAGAGAGACCTCATATAGTTCAACTAGTAGCAAATCTCTCTCTTTGTTTTATTCAATTCAAACACTGCTCACTTTATTCTCTCGTAACTGTGTGATTGTATAATTAAAAAAATAATACACATTAAGTTCCTGAATTTTTCTTTATGAAGCAAATTTTATATATTGAATCTACTTTTAAGTGCATGCTTGTTAGATTATAGTATTTTGTGAAGCGTTTTAAATGGAGTAAGTCACATAAAAAGAAGGATTAACTTTTCAATAATGAAAGCACACAAAACTGTAGTCTTTTGAGATTTTGTCAACTACGGTAATAATAATAATAATAATAATAATAATAATAATAATAATAATAATAATAATAATAATAATAATAATAATAATAATGATAATAATAATAATAATAATAATATCCTTTATTCAGGCTCAGGAATATACAAAGTAGAGACAATACAATACACGGAATCTACATACACGAGATAACATAGCATAGTAAAAATGACAGTCGGTAATATTCACACAGTTGCTGAAGAAGTAGAAGAAATTGCATTTATAATAATGGTACTGACAGTAATAATAATGAAAATAAATAGTAAAAAGTATTTGAAATTATAACAATAAAAAAAAACAGATTGCATACAATCAATTCCCACCTAAGGACCTTATGTGGTTACAGAAGTAAGGTCCAGAGGGCTAAATATGTATATGTAGTTATACATTTAAAACCGGCTAATATTTTCGTGTAAATATCAGTTTTGTCGGAACTGTAAGAGAGAAAATGAAAAACGTTGTTTCAATAGGCAGCGGATCAAGGCAGTTGACATTAGCATGGGCGCAATTTCGAGTGACTGCTACAGTTTTATTTGACACATCAATCATTTATGGTTTGCTTCATTTTGAAGGTTAATGTTTTATTGTTACTATGATTTTAATAGCTTTCTAGTACGAATCTTCTGCTTATAAAAACTTTTAAGCTGGTTGAAAACGGTTGTCCTATTATGTTGTTTCCCTTAAAAAAAGAAAATTCTCATGCAATTCTAGATGGCAAATAACGTTTTCAAGCTTATCGATTTTATAACTTTTCATTCTTAATAAGAACGTAATACAAGATACTCACTCAAAGACAGTTTCCCCAGCGCACACATTCAGACGAAGAACTCACTCACACACGCGCACAAGTGCGCGCGTGCAGACACGCATATATATATATATATTATATATATATCTATATATATATATATATATATTATATTATATATATATATATATATATATATATATATGTACGAGTGTGTTTGTGTATATATATATATATTATTATTATTATATAATATAATATATGTATATATATATATATGTGTGTGTGTGTGTGTGTGTGTGATGTGTGTATTATATATATATAATATATATATGTGTGTGTGTGTGTATGTATACATAAACATCGTATCACCATAGCTAAGAAATATGAAATACGCTTATTACGTCCATTTTCATGCTTGGCAAGAACGTTGATGTCTCCTATTCTTTTGATAACATATTGATGACTCAAATGTCCTTGCAAACTCTTGCATACAGGGTCAGTTTCACTGAAACATACTTTCCCGAAATAATGCCCATTTACACAGGCTCCAGAATGAGGTATTAGACGACGCTTCAGGCGATATTACCAGCACCTATAAAATCATTTCATAACCGAGTTGCGATAACAGCCATTTTGTGACTCAGGCGATATCGTTTACTTTATCGGCATCTGAAATCATACTTTGCTCGTCGCGATAACGCTGACTTTGCAGCCGCGTAAACCGATCTTTTCTTTATAGACGATAACGATGTTACGTTAGACTACAAGTACTGCAGATAATAAGAGAATAAGAGAAGAGCGAAAAGTGGGAAACAGCACTGGCGGTTCGGATTTTTTATTCCAGGGAATCGGGTAGGTTAAATTACATTATTATTATTATTTTATTATATTATTATTATTAGTCATTAAAATCCCAAAATAGCACGAGGCAATACTGGTGAAGACACCCACAGTGGTGCAATTGTAAGTAATTATCAGAAATAATATATATATATATGTATATATATATATATATATATATATATATATATATATATATATATATATATATATATATATATAACGAGAGCTTCGAGAGGCTGCTCGAGTCTTCTTCTGAGAAGGCGAATCGAGCAGGTTCTCGAGAGTTCTCATGTACACACACACACACACACATATATATGTATACATATATATATAATAATATATAATGTATATATTATATATATAAATATATATATTATTTTATATAATAAATTATGTAATAATTTATATTATATATCTTATATATATATATTTATATACATATGAATTACCTACTGATACAAAGAAACTCATCCGAAAGACTGATAAACTTAAATACAAACTAAACGGCATCCAGACGGACATATCGTTCATTGAAGTTCGTCTGCGAGAGAGCCTTCCTCCGAAAAAAATTATAATAATGATAATGGTGAAGAAATCCACAGTGGGGTAATTGTAAATAAATAATAGAACTATATATATATATATATATATATATATATATATATATATATATATATATATATATATTTATATATATATATATATATATATATATATATATGTATATATATATATATATATATATGTATATATATATATATATATATATATATATATATATAATATATATATATATGCATATATGTATTTATATATATATATATATATATATATATATATATACTTATATATATATATATATATAATATATATATATATATATATATATATATAATATATATATATATATATATATATATATATATATATATATATAGTTCTATTACATATTTACAATTACCCCACTGTGGATTTCTTCACCATTATCATTATTATTATTTTTTTCGGAGGAAGGCCCTCTAGCAGACAAACTTCAATGAACAATATGTCCGTCTGGATGCCGTTTAGTTTGTATTTAAGTTTATCAGTCTTTCGAATGAGTTTCTTTGTATCAGTAGGTAACTCATACAGCAGCAGTCCAATCGCCAGAAATTTCTGTAAGCCCACTTGATAACTATATATGGCATAGTTGTACCCCTTGCTTCATTCGCCTTTTGAAAAATGGTAGAAAACTGCCTGAACGTCAAGCAGTAATGGGAACTTTGGACAGTTGATGTATGATTTACCTGCTGCTACAGAGAAACTCATTCGAGAGATTGATAAACTACAGTACAAACTAAACGACATCTAAACGGCCATGTTTGTTATTATTATTATGATTATACAAAAGCAAATGAAAGTCAAAGGTAATAAAGATAAGAATTAAGAAATGAGAAAACGTTCCCTAGTAAGAGACAAGATACATTGATAGCTATCAGGAAAAAAAGATGTTCCAAAGAAACGGGATGCATTTATGAGAATACTGTCTCTACATTCTCTTTACATTCCACAATAAAATAAATAAAAAAGTAAAAAGAATTTGGAAATATCTCCGTTCTAGAATAAAAAAAAATAAAATCCGCCAAAAAAACCACACAGTTTGATTGATCTTAAAAATGGCGAAACATTCAATTTTGGTATCGGACGCTCCCAATTTTCTCGAATTAGCCTGATAATGGGAAATAATGCGTGTTTGCGTAGGAGGGATGAAAACAATACCACTGGCGATTCCATCGTGCCAGGTAATGAAGGGAACTAGTGATTCTTTTCCATTAGTGTGTTGAGGGAGATTGTTGGTCGTTTTCTAAAACATTTTGCGAATTCCCCAAAACTCTCGGGAGCCGTTTTGGCTGGAGGATGGGGCCCAGGATTGGGGAAGGGGAATATTTATCAGTATCTGCAACTCTCTTTTTTTCTATCGTTTTACTCTTATAAGAAATGAGCGTATGATTTAGCAAGATAGAGAGAAACAATACTACCTTTCAAAATCTTTGACACATTATTCCGAATTGGAAATTTGATATTCTAATACTGGAATTTTAATAATCTAATCTTTTAGACTTTTGTCTAGTCTTATATGGACGCTTAATTCTTCAAGCATTCGTTCCCAGGCTAACAAACGAAAATTGCCTTTTCATTACTAGTTGACACGAAGGTGCAATTGACCTAATTGAATTACAGGGGCTTTCCGCGGGATAAAAGAAAGAGACTTTCCTTTTACCGCACGCTTCCTCCCGTGCTTTCCTGCTTTCCCTAGCAACCTTTTCCATACACACAAACGCGCACATATACATATAGGCTTATAAATAATATATACATATATATATATATAGATAACTATATCATATAATAATACCTATATAGTATATATATCATACATACCCAATATATATAACCATACATACATACATACAGACATACTTACTTACAAACATACACACACACCGTTTGTTCCAACTTTCGTGATTCAGATATATATATATATATATATATATATATTATATATAATTATATATATATATATATATATATATCTATATATGTGTGTGTGTGTGTGTGTGTGTGTGTGTGTGTGTGTCTGTGTGTATTATACACCTAGGTGTCTAGATAGACAGCCAGACAGGCGAACATACTGATATTGCATCTCTCACGAGTTCTCGATAAGGTAACTTGGTCGGTTAACATCGAATAACATTTTTACGGATATGGTCTTCATTAAATCTACCCATTGCCCGGAAACTAATTGCACTAAAAAGTGAAAGCATATTTCCTTTCACTCCCAAACGCTTTCCGATTATTAAAGATTTTGCATCCGACCTTTCTTAGGAATTTCATCTCCTGGTCTTTGGGAATGCATTTAATTAAGCTTGTTAATTACTACCCTTGCTGCTGGTTCTCGATCTGAACTACGGTTCAGATGTGTGAAAACAAAATACCTTGTTATATACTGTTCTAATTTTATGCAAGGTCTTCGCGTGATTTGCTTGTGTTCATTTCGTAAGATTTTTTAGAGACATTTCCCTCCATCAATATATACGATGTTTAAGTTGAAGAATTTTCAGAGCCACCCTCGTGGATTTTTTAATTGGATACTTTAGGAACCAGGAATGACATAAAATTATTATTGGTATTGTTTATTTAATGACCTGCTAGCCTGCTTAATATTGGAATAAATGCAGCACCCCAAATGTTACATAACAACAACATACACTGAGATAAACGTATAATACTCAGAAAGATAATATTAGGGAAAATCAGTTCATTGACGTTATATCTTGTCTTGCAATAAGGATCCACGAGGAACTCAACGTAGCATTGCACCCCTTCACGCTTCGTCAAAATCTTTTCACATGAACTTATAGTATTTACTGTATTAGACCGAATTAGCGAAATAAGCATCCATTGGCAAATATTAGTTGCTAAACTTCCCCCATCAAAGAGGCGTCGGCAAAACTCACAGTGTTATTGGAGCGTGACGATTCCGAGGAGAAAATGGTCCCTCCGGAAGTCAGAGATAAATGAAGCAGAAAACAACCCTAGAGGCTTCTTCCTTACCCAGGCAGCGATCGACATCAATTTACATATTTCGGATTGGAACATCCAAGCAGCAGTAATGCAATCTACCCGGTCTCTCGTTCTCATTAGCAACTGACGTAACTCCCTTTGTTGCAGCTGATAGCTGTTATTGGATAATAGTCAATTATTCTCCGGATTTGTATATTTTTGATGCTGGATAAATGGCTACGGATATTTATCTTGACGATCGTTTCATTCACTGTAAGGAGAGCAGATAGCTGCCCTAATTGTTTTCAGTGGGATTATGCGTTATTAAGGTTTCCTATTATCAAGTTGGAATTTCAGTACGGTTTAGGGGTTATGAAAGCATGTAACATACTTTATAGAAGTGATAGATATTAAACATAATAAACGCAGTTTATGCATCCAGTCCATGATATATTCACGCATCTATATTAGTGCTAGAGTGAATGTTTATGCTAGATGTTATGATAAATGTTGTTTTTTTGGTCGGACTGTGGGGATAGGGTGTTGCTGAGCAGCCGACATAAAAACCCAGTAGCGCATACTAATCTTATTTAAATAAAAGCGGCTTTTACTTTCATTTGAGTTGATAGGATTTCCTGTATGTCTATATTTAAACCGGTTTCATCCTTTTAAGTTACATCGTCGAAATACATTTTTGTTGTTGTGATGCTCCGTGTTTTATAGTGAAGTGCGAAAGCGGTGTATCTCTAATGTGTGTGTATGTGTTTGTGTGTGTTTTATTTTTTCCTCGAAATCTTTCCTCCTCATCCTTAAAAAATTACAAATTCACTGCACTGACGTAGCATCACTTAATCTATCGTCTTACAAGGATTTTATACTCTTTAATACTAATGAAACTGGGCTGTAAGGCTAACTCCACTTATCTATCGGAGATCCCCTGAAAAATTAGAAAAATAATTGAGAAGGGAACAGAAGGCTTTCAGCCCTTAAAAGCGCGGCCGTGGGGTGGATACCATTACATGTTGAAGTGGAATCGTTCCCCGCTTCCTTCCCCCCCCCCCCCCCCCCCCACCCCCACACACACACACACATAATAATGGGTTGCGGCAAGTAATTTTTTTTCCAATTTATAAATTCATTCGATGCCCTATACAGTTTTTGAATCTGCACCAAAATTGACATCATTATTGTGGTGGGTCTGGTTTTAGTAAAGGCAAGGATTTTTTTATTCTTTTTTTATTTTTTTCCATTCTTTTTAATCTTACTTAGATTTTTTAGTAATATTTACCTCATGAGAACAAATTTCTCTTCATATTATTAATTTCCCTCATTAGTCCTTCAAATCAGTATGAGTGTCCATCATAACGAATATTATTTATTAGCTTTAACATATTGTTTCAAGGCCAAGGACAACATGATAAGAACTTTCTTTATATAAAATGTCTTAAATCTTGCACATAGAAAGAAATTAGAAGGTACTTAATCTATCTATATTGCTAAGTGCAGAACAAAAATACAGTTTGAATATGGTATTAAAGGAATTTACGCAGGGAGAAACATGCAGTTTGAAATATTCAGGGAAAAATACATAGAGTTTTACAGAACTAAGCTGTATTGAAAATAGTGTATTAGTTTATGTTTGATTTATCTGGAAATCCTCTGTCATTGTCTTGAAAGGAAATCGCAGGTATGTGTACGGAAATATCCCATTTTCTAGGTGCCATTACCGTGTACCAAAAATTTCGGACAGATAGAGCGGTAGCTTTTCCCCTCCTGTGGATATGCGGATATTTTCTGTGACTAGAAATATTCAGAGACATAATTTGATATGAAATGTATCCAGTGTGGCATTCCGTACACTGTAGGAGGTCTCGTAAAAAAACGAAAAATATGCTAGTCAAGGAGAAATGAAATTCTACTCTCTCTCTCTCTCTCTCTCTCTCTCTCTCTCTCTCTCTCTCTGTATATGAAAATATATTAAATCCTAGGTAGAGCGAATTGCATATTAAAGGGCATTTGTAGCTCGATGTATGCGATGTGATGTGTGTGTATATGTGTGTGTGTATGTCTATACATATTTGGAAAGATACGGAAGAATAATTCAGGGAATATTCGTCTTCCATGCTGGTAAACGCGAGTCGTATAATTCGTGAGTCTTGCAGCAGAACCCTCTCGACATAGATATCCCTTAAGGACCGTAATCCATCAATTTCATCGCCAAATTAAGCCTTAGAGAATGTTTTCCAGAGGGCATCAGAGAGAGATGGTTACCTTCCTACCTACCTTAACCGCATTAAACCTCGTGCTGGTAATCAAGTTAATTGGAGGGCATAAAAGGTGATTAAAGGTGATTCATAGCAAGATGCATCGGAGCGGGTCACTATTCCTAACACCCTTGGCGGGAATAATGAAAACGATGTTTTCAAGAACCCCATCCAATTTGGGGATTAAAAGACCAAGGAGAAGAGCGGCGAGAGAGAGAGAGAGAGAGAGAGAGAGAGAGAGAGAGAGAGATGAGAAGGAAGGGACAAAGAATGAAGAAAGGATTCGCAGCAATAAAAATGATCTGGAAGAAGACGCTGAGCGGAAACGGCGAGAAAGGGCGACGGAAACAAAGAGATCAAAGATGGTGGACGCTTGGGTCGTAGAAACGATGCAACGCGAACGATGCAATTAAGAAGTGCAATTGAACTGATGAAACGGTGAGTTATCGCTCGGACGCAGCAAAGCTGAGAGAACGAAACTGGGAGAACGGTACGGGAGGAGCTCCCTTCATGCTCGGATTAGCAGCGCAACCTTTACCCTCTATATCAGCCTATGGCCGTAGCCTTCCATCTTCCACTGCTCCCAGTGCTTGGCTCTGTACCTCCTCCTGTTTCTATGCCTACCCACTATCGTCAGTTCTGTCCTTTCTTTCCTTTCACTATTGTCTACGCGCTGCCCACAATATACCCCTAGGTTTAGGAACAGACGAAATTCCATATCTCGATGTAAACTACGCTTGTTATCTTTAAATTATATGTGTTGATTGTAAATACAGTTTCAGAACTTCCGATTTGTACTATTTTTTTCCTTCTTATTAATGATCCAATGCAGAATAGGGTGCAGGACAGAATAGACATGAGACCATTTGACTCTGAGGGGAAAGATAATCCATCACTCACTCACATATATTGAGTACTTTTGAATCTTGCTATTCGTGTTTATTACCGTTAGATTTTTTTCTCAGGTAATTTCTAAGTACTATTAATAAAGGCGTTAGAATACCGGCGAATGTTGATCAGAATTCTGTTTGCAAGCATCTCCGTGTTCTACTTTTGTTACATACCAGTGTGTCTGTATTGTGGCTGATAATTCTTGTTGATTTAATGTTAACGCATGATTAGGGGACACCACAGGAAGTTCCTTCTCTTCAAGTATATAACTGCCATACAGTAATTTAGGTAAAAGGAAGATCAACGCTTGGCGTATCAATACATTTTCTGAAATAGCGATTCGTTATCCATATATTTTTCATATGTTCAATTTACATAATCACTGTCGAAGATATTTCGCAAGATGTGTTGTTTCAGTGGTTCACAAACATCGTTTTTTATCCCAGAGTTCCTTGGTTAAACTAAGTGATATATATATATATATATATATATATATATATATATATATATATATATATTTTATATATATATATATATATATATATATATGCATATATATATATATGCATATATATATATATTATAATATATATATATATATGCATATATATATAATATATTATATATATATATATATATATATATATATATATATATGCATAATATATATATATATATATATATATATATATATATAATATATATATATATATTAATATATATATATCACTAGATAACTTCAAGAACTCTGGGATAAAAAAACGATGTTTGTGAACCACAGAACAACACATCTTGCGAAATATCTTCGACAGTGATTATGTAAATTGAACATATGAAAAATATCTGGGATAACGAATCGCTATTTCAGAAAATGTATTGATACGCCAAGAGTTGATCTTTCCTTTTACCTAAAATACTGTTATATGGCAGTTATATACTTGAAGAGAAGGAACTTCCTGTGGTGTCCCCTAATCATGCGTTAACATTAAATCAACAAGAATTATCAGCACAATTACAGACACACTGGTATGTAACAAAGATAGAACACGGAGATGCTTGCAAACAGAATTCTGATCAACATTCGCCGGTATTCTAACGCCTTTATTAATAGTACTTAGAAATTACCTGAGAAAAAAATCTAACGGTAATAAACACGAATAGCAGATTCAAAGTACTCAATATATGTGAGTGAGTGATGGATTATCTGCACCTGGAAGATTCTCAAAATGGCAAATTATATATAAATAAAATATTTGCTTTTTTTATGTATGCCGACGGTACATGTCCTTTAAATTAATATGTTTACTGGTTGATAGATATTTTATATATATATATATATATATATTATATATATATATACTATATATATTTTATTTATATATATAATATATATATATATTTATATATATTATATAGTATATATATATATATATGCATATATATCTATATATATATATATATATATATATATATATATTATATATATATATATGCATATAGGATATATATATATTATATATATATATATATTATATATAATATATATGCATATATATATATATATATATATATATTATATATATATATATATATATATAAAATATATATATATATATATATATATATATATATATATATATATATATTATATATATATATATATATTATATTCTATCCATAGTAAACACTATTAATTTAAAGGACATGTACCGTCGGATACATAAAAAGCATATTTTATTTATATAATTTGCCATTTTGAGAACCTTTCAGGTGCAGATAAACCAATATTTCATTTAATTCCGTCCCCTTATAACAAATGTTCCAGTAAGTTATCTTTATACTCCCATTTCCAGCTCGTCATTTCTGCATCTTGATGGGAAGTCCCACATGTCTTTCTTTTGATTTTGGAATTCATGTCTCAGCTGACTGCATGTCTTTCTTGCAAACTCTTGGGAAATGACGTATTTTTTTCCAGTGTTCCAGTGAATAAATTTTGCCTCCTCTGAGAGGCTCTTTTAAAACTTTTTTGAATTTCAGCAACATACAATCGTTGCTAAGTAAGTAATCCTTTGTGCAGTTAAGTTTTGGTGAATCCTCGCATCCCCCTGTGATAGTTAGCTAGGAAATTATTTAACTCTAACAAGTATTTTATATCAACTTTTGACGAAGAGCAATTCGGCTTGTTTTCAAGATAATTTGATTTTTTTAATCTATGTACATGTGCATGTACGTATGTATGCATTTATGTCTGTATGTATCTGAGAAACCTTCAAAGAAACATTTTAGATACCAGATAAAATAAGTTAAAAAGAAATGAGCGATCCTACATTATGAAAGAAAAGAAAAAAACTCCTCTAGTAATCCTCCAAGCTTTTCCTCAAGAGAAATAATTACGTCCATTGCGGCTGCTGTTGTAGCATGATTCCGGGAAATAATACCTGAGATTGGTTCAAAGCCTTTGATACAAAATAGGCCGCGAGGAAAATTTTCCTGTCATTTTGCTTTTACAATATTGCATGTTAATAGCTGCTTCAATTACGCATAATTCCCGTAATAAAACGGCGTTACGTCACCTGGATGTGGAAAGTCGCCCTCTGCGAGACATGAGACAGAGGTGGGGCTGACTTGTTGGAATAATGCCTACTGAAGGAAAAGTAATTTTATATATCCGTTACCTGTTTTGATTAGTTTTTTGTAATCCAGCCTTTCTCTCTTATTTCTTCTTATTATTCTCCTTCTACTTCTTCTTTTTTTTTTCTTCTTCTTCTTCTTCTTCTTCTTCTTTTTCTTCTTCTTCTTATTATTATTATTATTATCATTATCATTATCCTTATCCATATCATTATCATTATCATTATCATTATCATTATCATCATTATTATCATTATTATTATTATTATTATTATTATTATCATTATTATTATCATTATTATTATGATCACAGTCGTCCTATTCGACTTGGTGGTTTTTATAGTGTGGGGTTCCGGGTTTCATCCTTCCTCCTTAGGAGTCCATCACTTTTCTTACTAGGTGTTCTGTTTCTATTAGCACACTCTTCTGCGTGAGTCCTGGAGCTATTTCAGCATCTAGTTTTGTCAGGTTCATTTTCAGGGATCTTGGGATCTTGCCTAGTGTTCCTATGATTATGGGTACAGTTTCCACTGGTATATCCCATCTTTCTTATTACTATTCTCAGGTCTTGATACTTATTTTTTTTCTTTCTTTCTAATCTAACTTAGTGTACCATGAATGGCACTGCGACATCAATGAATGATGCCTTCTTGATTTTGTCATTCAGTGTTACGTCTAGTCTATTGGTACGTTTCACCTTATCTGTTTTGATACCATAGTCCCAGAGGATCTTTGCCTGATCGTTGTCTATCACTCCCTCTGGATGGTGTTCGTACCACCTATTACTGCAAGGTAGCTGACGTTTCTTGCACAGGCTCCAATATAGGGCTTTTGCTACAGAATCATGCCTCTTTTTCTACTAGTTCTGTGTAAGTGCCGGACATTCGTTTGCTATGGTTTATGGTCTAGCATTTCATATTGCACTTCATGCATATGGGTGAGATGTTATTTCCATCTATTGTTCTTTGAACATATCTGGTTCGTAGGGCCTGATCTTGTGCCGCTGTTAGCATTCCTTCTTTTTCCTTCTTGAGCTTTCCCTCTGTATCCATTGCCACGTTTCATCGCTGGCCATTTCTTTTAATCTGCCTCATGTACTGTCCGTGTATTAGTTTGTTGTGCCATTAATCCGTTCTGTTTTTCATTTTTATTATTATTATTATTATTATTATTATTATTATTATTATTATTATTATTATTATTATTATTATTATTATTTCAGGATACTACTCTGTAAAGCCGAGAATCACCTCATTACATGAGATTCCTGAGGGAATAATGCCTGGTAAGAATGGAAGTTTGAAATCGAGGATGAAAATATCGACTAATGAATTTCATTTTCTGGAACTAATTGGTAACATTCATCTAAGAGATTCTCTCTTTATTTTGCTCTTTTCCCCTGCCGAAACCCTGGGAATTATTTTCGTCTGTTAAAAATAGGTTTACGAAACCTTACCTTTCTTTTATTTTCTATAAAAGAATTTTACCACTTTCCTCCTTGCCTATTTGTATTATCGAAAGCAGCATTTTATCATGGAACTAATCCTTCAGGCTTCTTTCCCCCTAATCCTACGCTCTTTCGAAAGCGCGCTCCTTGAAGCAACCATTCGTCAGGACGCAGTTCATCCATACTGTAGTAAAGATTGTATTTTCTAACGTTAGGCGTCTGGAGCTTCTTGGATTAATCTAGCTTTCAGCACTTACCATTTTGATGCATAATATATCATAATAAGAAATAGGTTCTTGAAGTGCAGTTTGCAGCCATTTAAATATCTTTAAATTGCTCACTGAAATAAGCTTCTCTATCAGATTTGCGGGATCCAGGCGATAGCGAAGAGGTTGGCTATGAACGGAAAAGAATAGTCTTATAGGTAACATATGTTTCAAAAAATAAAGTAAAATAAAATAAAATAACCTGGCTAATTATTCCCATCATTTGAGAACGTGGGCTTAAATTCTTATCTGTGTATTGCTGAAGTCGGTTGCATCATTAGAGAGAGAGAGAGAGAGAGAGAGAGAAATTAACATATGAGATAGTAACGGTGTGTTTTTCTTTACAAATCCCAGGCACGTGTGGATATTCATCTTACTATTTATTTTAAATTGTACGCTCTTACCTGTTGCATTTTCATTCGTTACATGTAGTGATAAAGAGTTTGCCAGGTCCATTGCTTCCGGTGTTTAGTATAAAGGGGATTTATTAATGTTTTAGCGTTGAAAAGGGGATAGCTTCAACAGGAGACAAAGAAAAATAAAGATGATAGAAAAGTTAGATGATACAATAAATGGTGAATTGGAGAGAAGAATTGGTGGGAGCTAAGCAATTGTGATGAAAGCAAAATCAACTTGAGTCATAATGCATAAATTGAAAAAGAAAGCCAAGGTCAAGAAGAAAAAAGAGAATAAACTGAAAAAGAAATGAAAACATCAAGAAGCAAAAGAGAACGAACTGGGAAAAGAAAACCGAGACAGCAAGGGGAGAGCGGGAATAAACTAAGAGAGAAAGTATGACATCAAGAAGACAACTCATTCAGGGAGAAAATTCATGGTATACAGAGACTTATAAAGGAACACCTCTAGCTAAGACGTCAATGGGAGCCAAAGCCAAAAGAAGATGGAAGATATTACGAAAGAGAGATAGCAGGAAGAATGAGCAGGAGGTAGTAGCGGGCATAAGTCATTTGGGTCTCTAAGAAGAAAGAAGGCTACGACTGCTATTAGTGCTAATGGACAGGGTCAGAAAAGTGGAATCCCTTCGCCCCCACTTTCTCCTTCCCTCTTTAAGGGATGATAATTAAAGACTAGAATTTCGGAGGAAAGGTTAATTACGGAATGCTCTCCTGCGAGAGATTACTGTAAAGAGATCCATACTGAAAGGGTTGATCCAATGGACTGGGGAAGGAGTCTAGGCTATTCGCAATGATGGGTCATTATGAGTTTTCGTTCTCTTTTTCAGCGGTTGCAATTTCGTGAATAAAGGTGAAACCTTTCGATTTGGTAAAAGAAAGTCGGTTCCGGAATTTATAGAAATATATAAACAAAATATTTAACTGAATTGTTTATCCAGTCAAAATATTCAAAGTTTACAGACAAGCAACATTGCGTATATGAATGAATGTATATTTTGAATTAATCATATTTATTTAATACAGATAAAAGCTTTGAGGCTTACAACAATAAATTATAAAATGACGATTCTTAAACCAGCAAGAGAAAACGACTGAAAAATTATTATTATTATTATTATTACTATTACTATTATTATTTTTTTTTTCTTTTCTTTTTTAATCACAGTCCTCCAATTCGAGTGGGTGGTATTCATAGTGTGGGGTTCCGGGTTGCATCCTGCCTCCTTAGGAGTCGATAACTCTTCTTACTATGTGCGCCGTTTCTAAGATCACACTCTTCTGCATGAGGCCCGGAGCTACTTCAGCGTCTAGTTTTTCCAGATTCCTTTTCAGGGATCTTGGGATCGTTCCTAGTGTTCCTATGATTATGGGTACAATTTCCACTGGCATATCCCATATCCTTCTTATATCTATTTTCAAGTCGTGAAACTTATCCATTTTTTCCTTCTCTTCCTCTTCAACTCTGGTGTCCCATGGTATTGTGACATCAGTGAGTGATACTCTCTTCTTGACTTTGTCAATCAACGTCACGTCTGGTCTATTTGCACGTATCACCCTATCTGTTCTGATACCATAGTCCCAGAGGATCTTTGCCTGATCGTTTTCTATCACTCCTTCAGATTGGTGCTCGTACCACTTATTACTGCAAGGTAGCTGGTGTTTCTTGCATTGGCTCCAGTGGAGGGCTTTTGCCACTGAATCACGCCTCTTTTTGTACTGGTTCTGTGCAAGTGCCGAACATTCGCTTGCTATGTGGT
>NC_087202.1:39252496-39267496 GCF_015104395.2 Macrobrachium nipponense | reverse complement strand
TCGAACACACTTGGAGTAAGTGATTAAAATGGAAAATGGATGTGATTGACGAAAGTCTTGGATTGTATCTGTAATGTTAAAAGTTTCCAGATCAGCTTAATTGTTTATAGAGCGCAGCTCCGTCTCTTTAACAGTATACTTATGGGTTTTCGGAT
The DNA here is from genome assembly GCF_015104395.2 of Macrobrachium nipponense. Lineage (NCBI taxonomy): Eukaryota > Metazoa > Arthropoda > Malacostraca > Decapoda > Palaemonidae > Macrobrachium > Macrobrachium nipponense. Next base: position 39,267,341 of record NC_087202.1, on the reverse strand, counting down.
TAGATGACAGTGCTATTAAAAACAGCGTTTTCGCAGTATTTAAAGTAAATTTCCTTTTAAATAACTTCAGGAATATGCAAAAGATCATTGGAGAAACAAAGGAAGACTTTTTTTTTTTTCTTTTTTTTTGAAATTGCATTTCTTAGTCTACTTTATTCCAAATTGTTCTTTGCCATGGGAATTGTTACCGAGCGTTTAAACGCGGTCGAATTTCACCAAGTTTATGTAACGATCCTGTTTCCGGCGCATTTAAGCTTTTCGCAGGTTAAGAACGATTTTGTGTTCCATGTGGAATCTCGTCTCGAACTGTTCCAGTCCGTTTGAAGGCTGGAAGGTGGTTATAAAATAGGTTCTATGAGGTTTACATCGGATTTAAAAACTAAAGAAGGAGATAAAGAGCAAGATTTGTATATATCTGTTTTTTTTTTTTTTTTTTTTTTTTTTGGTACTCCGATGTTTCAGCTGCTTTGTCTTTGCGTGACGTGAGACTCAAATCCAAATAAAAAACAATACTAGTGGAATATTCGACCCCTTACTAAGTATCCACCTCACCATTAAATGCTTCGATGATACAAAAGCGGAAGCAATTGAATTGAACTACAACTTTATTTTCGCATGTCATCCTACCCACTAACGCAATTGGATTTTGTAAATTATTGCGTGTGAATCTTTTGAAAAAGATAAGTTCTGTTAAGGAAATCAAGAAAAATCCTGATTCTATCAGAGAACTTAACAATATAGCCTTAATTTTTTCACTTGTTCCATTCCCATTTGAAAGAGGAAAACCTCTTATTCTTGCCAATCGACTTCATTTACGCAAAGATGAGGGAAACATTTGGTAGTTAGACGTCTTTTAAAACTTTTCCCTTGAGTGTTTGTGGGGAACAGAATATTATGATGTTAATTTCAGTAGGCTAATGGTGTTTTTCTAGTGAGCATGCATGTATCTGTGCGTATGTATGCAAATTGATTAATATCATGAGGCATATTTCTGGCTAATGTCAATCGATATTTTACGTGTAGAGGGATGTATATGGATTTATTTAGACGCAGTATGTACTAAGAGAATATATCCATGTAAAAAATAAAGGTACCTTTAATTTTGAAGCTTCATTTCGTTTATATGCGTATACTATATTCATGATTTGAGACATTACTTAAATAAATAAGATATTCTCTGGACCCTATCCCATGGGATTTCATGAATTATCAATCAGTTTCAAAGATAACTAACACTGATTTAAATTGTATATGATTTAAGTTGAGTAAATTAATTTCATTAATTATTATTAACTCGTCCTAGATTTTGGGAACCATTAACTGAATAATCGGAAAGTGATGTAAACTTGTACTATGTCCTTCATTCAGTAAATCTCTTCAAATGTTTATGGGAACGTCAGACGAGGTGCTTAGTTGTTGTTACAGAGGACGGGAGCAGGATATTCCGATACAAAGATATCAGTTTATTCCTGATTTGTAAACAAATGTAGCTTTTCTGTAGACTGTTTAGATTTATCATTTATTGCACATGTAAAAAAAAAAAATTTCTGGTCCCCCCCACCCGCCGGCCTCTCTCTCTCTCTCTCTCTCTCTCTCTCTCTCTCTCTCTCTCTCTCTCTCTCTCTGAGCGCGTTATAAAGTAATAACCCCTTTTTTCTCGCCTTTATCTCTCTTTACAGTAACATAATTATACACAGTAACAAGTGAGAAAAGCAACTTAAAAAAACGGTAATTATCAGAAAACGGGAAAATTCCCTGTACTGTAGTCTAATAATGCTTTTACGATTTTCAACTTACAATTTAGCCAAATCTGATCATTAAAAATAGTGAAGAAATTGGTATAACCTCTAGAACTATGATCTAGAATCAACTTATCCTCTCTTTCTATAGTTTTTCTGAAGGGGGGATCCTTTCACATTTCACTTTCTCTGGAAACAGATGAATAGTCTCTTTCATGCGCCATCTGTTAGCTTCCGAACTCTTCAATAACTAATGGAAAGAATTCCACTTTGATATATGAACGTCGACCGTCCCACCTCCCCTCCCCCTGTCACTGTCTAATCTTCCCCTTACGATCCCCCTTTTAATATGTCCCAATTCTTTCATGTCATGCTTTCATTGGCAGGGCAAAATTTAAACGGGATATATGACTTCTTTGATGTGAGCCTTGCAGTCTGATAAAGTCTCTTTCCTCTGTCTCCCTCTGCTAGCTTCGTCATTTAATTTTCCTCTCTCCTTTTGCTTTTCGCTTAGGTCAGGACGATAAGAGAGTACGTATGCGCAAGCATGCATGTGAAAGCATACTATGCATCCGGGTAAAACGTTCCCGAACTGTAACCGAGTACCGTAGCTTCCCTGACAGAGCAGGACGCCATATCTTAAAATCGACCCATAGAATCTTTTTGAGCATAATCTCAGTATGTTTCCGACACCCACACTATTATCTAGAAGCTTCTCAGGCCTAACCTAACCCAACGTAACCTAACTGTACCTATGAGAATGGCAAAAAAAAAAAAAAAAAAAAAAGCAAGAAAAAACGGTGCCCTTCAATGCTAGTATACATCTCTGGAATTTGCATCTGGGTAGTGTAAAACCGATTCCAGCTTTTCCTTTCCCGTTGCTTTTGTTTTGGTGTGCGTGTAAACATTCACTCGTGTGTAACTAAATCCAGAAGCCATCCAGTTTGTAGTTGTTCATATAGTTTCTTTTTCATTTTATGTTGTCTTACTCGTATATCCATATTTCTTATGTCATAATTCTATCATTTTTTTTATCATTGTGATTTCTTTACCACTTTTATGAAGTGCATTTCATTGCATTACATGAGATTCGAATTTCTCTCTCTTTCATAGAATTTCTCAGTAGATCAGAATTTTTTATTAGAATAATCAAATTTGATCTTATTAGTGTCGATCAACGGTATAATCTTATTACATCCAGTGTAATGAAGAATGAGTTATTTTTATATAGCTCACGGAAAAAAAATCTTTTGTATATTCCTTTTTCAGTTCTGTAAAGCGTCAGAAATTGTATCGGTTCCTTGCCAAAAAAAAAAAAAAATTGTTTTTTGTTTTGTTTTGTTTCATGCGTCCCTATTGGGTTCGCGTGAAGATCCGACTTGCCTTAACAAAAAACGACAGACGACGGAAGACAGAAGCTCAGGTAAAACTGTCAATAGTTTACTAAGCACAATATGTCGTTGAATATCTTATTTAAGATGCAAGTCAATTTCACCACGCACAGACTTGGATTGGGGCTATAACTGAATTCCCACAGCGAATTACACAGTTAAATAATGTTTCTGTGCGTGGAAGGAATTACTAGAAATAACGACAAGATATGAAGTACTCGGTTTGGTTTTTTCCGAACCGTTTGTAATATATATATACTATTATATATAATATATATATTTATAATAATTATATAATAATTATATATTAGATATATATAGAATAATCTAGAGATATATATATATATAGATATATATAGATATATAGATAATATGACTATAGATATGATATATATATATATATATAGATATATAGAGATATATTATACTATGAAAATAATATATATATATATATATATAATCGGTATATTAGGGGATATATATATATATATATATATATATATATATATTTTATACATATATATATATATGTATATATATATGTTGTATATATATATATATAAATATATATAATATATATATATATATATATATATATATATATAAATTTATATATATATATGTCTATGATGGTATATGTGCATATATATATATATATATATATATATATATATATATATATATATCAAATATATACTTTATATATATATATATATATATATATATATATATATATATATATATATATATATATATATATATATAAAGTATAGGTTTTAACAAAGAATTCATCGACACACAAACACACACACATGCACACACACACACACACACACACACATATATATATATATATATTATATATATATATTAATATATATATAGATATACTATATATATATATATATATATGCAGGCATAACCCCAGACGGCTAGCAACTTGTTAGGCTTGTCTTTTGGCCACTGAGAGGCACTCTTAGCATTTGTACTCTTCACTGAAGAACACGTCCTCCATTGCCGGAACTCTGACGGGTCCATTTCTATCGAGTTATTTTTATATGCCCGCCTCATAACATGAGTTAAGGCACGTATAGGAGGGAGCAGCTCAATTCATTCGGTTAGAAGAAGGAAAAAATGCCACCGAAGTGGCATTCATTAGTTTCTCTTCATAAATGATTTAATTCCATAGGTTTCCATATCGGTTACAGAACTACACTCTTTATATGTTATTATTACCTGCTGAACCATCTCTGAATTCCTTTAACACTGATAGTTCAAACGTGAGGGATTAACATAGACTGCTTAGTAAGCAATTAGTATATTAATTTACTTTTTTGTATTTACATAGACTTATTCTGCATTTTAGAAACAATTTATTCTTTATATTTTGCTTAAGCAGAAATTCATCTAATGATATAAAACATTTTGAGAATTTGGGATTTAATTATCACAGGAAAACTGATAAAAAAATATAATTTTGTTTGCTTCTCGGAGCGCATAGTATTCAGCCATATTTTTAATTCTCCGAGGGTCGATGCAGAATTCCACACGCGAATGTGATTTACTTTCCTGGTTTTATTTCATGTATAAATTTAAAAGTGAGATTATAGAGCTATTTTCTCTTTTGAAGGCGTTGAATATAAATTGTTTTATGAACTGCCATGTCTAAAATGGTACTGAAGAGTATGTAGTTTTTATTTTCTAAAATGGTGAAGGACGTTAAAAATTTAGCAGAAAACAATATCCATCTGCAATTTTATAGTTCAATGTACATTATAAAAGTCGAAGTTTCTCAATTTATTTTCATCTTACGGTATTACATTTCCTTATTTGTACGAACGTTGCGTTGTTTTGGTTGTTTCTTTAAACGTCTCTTTTATGCGTGGTATTTCAAACAAAGGAATACTTGGAAAACTTTTTTCGTTTGATTTTAAAATAAAATTCGATCTAAATACTTTATTCGCTCATAAAAACACTCACCTTATATATATTAAATAAATATATATATATAATATATATATATATATATATATATATATAATATATATATATATATATATATATATATATATACATATATATAGATAGATATATATATATATATATATATATATATATATATATATATATATATATATATATATATATATATATATGTGTGTGTGTGTGTGTGTGTGTGTGTGTGTGTGCGTTTGTGCATTATATATATATACATATATATTATATATATGGCATACATCAAGATTTCCTCCTGTAAATCACCGTGCGTTTCCTCGCTCATATTCCCTCTGCTATTAAGTGTTCTTGTAAAGTCCTGTAATTTTTCCTCGTCTCTATTTAGAAGTTGTATTCATATTTGCACAGAGAGTCTCCCCTTCATATCTTCAGGACAATATCTGCATCGACCTCGAGAGGGACAGACGAAAAGCAAATAGAATAAGTACGAAGTCGCAGAAGGGTTCAAGTTCCTTGGCTCTTGCATGACATTCCGCAAGAATTGCTATTATTATTATTGAGCGAGCAATGTGCTACGGGACGACGGGGGTCCAATAAAGATTTTTGTTTGATGCATGTGCTTGCTACAAGGTAATTTTTTATTTGTGATTTAATCCCATCGTCTTATTTGGCTTCTTAATTATACATTTATATGTAAGTGTGACCCTTCCCATTTGCGGATATATTTTTCCTTCCTTTTTTTTCTTTGATGTATAACTTTAAAAATGAAATTAGAGAAGCTTTTGCTCTTTCCAAGTAGATTTTATCAACTGCTATGTCCAAATTTTCTATAATTACCGTCTACTGTTCAATGAAATTTATGGTAATCCTGTAGCCATGATGTATTTTAGATTAAAAAAAAAAATTCATACCGAAGTCAGATGAAAAGAAAAACTCAATTTGCCCAGAATGAAGTTATGTAAAATCCTAGCCTTGAAGCTGGGAGTGAGGGTTGCCAAGACGCGATCTTCAAAAGCAAATGATTTTCCATGAGGCTGATTTCGGTAGCCCGCCAGCCCCTGCGAAGCGGCAGGATCTTCCATCTCAGGCCGAAGGGGCAGAAAGAGAAGCAAAGAGAACACATGGTCGAGATAGGATGGGGAACTATTGCGGCAAAATAAAAGATTTTTAATCAAATTGCTTGAGAAAATTCTATTGTTGTTCTAATGGTTTGAAATTTTCATTTTTTTGTTATCCCAAGGGATAACGTTCTCTGTCGAAATTCCTTTGTTATGACTTTTACTAATGTTGTTATACGAGGATTTGAAAACGAATTTCAATTCAACATTATCTGTTTTAGAAGTTTTAAAATTTTTGGCTGATTAAGGAGTGTTCATATAAAGCTACTAATTCCTATTTGGCCCAAATATGCATTAAAAAAATGTAAACTTAACTTTAACTTCACGAAAATCACAGTTCGAAACGCGATCAAGAGGTTGTGGAACAGACATCTTATCGTTTATTCTAAAACTTTTATGTGGTAATAAAGGAAAATTTCGTCAGTGGAAGTGTATCTTGAGACATGGAAAAATTCGCCCCATTTTGTCGAGAGAGAAAAGTAAAGGAGTCATCGTAATCGCTTTGATTTTGCTGACTTTGCAAAGCCGAAGACTCGACGTCCAAGACTCAGTCTCCCGTCCGGCCATTATTCCTCCTCCTCTTCCTCCTCCCTTTCCTCTTCCTCTTCCTCTTCCCCTTCTTCAGTGCAGACCATTTATCATTCGTCCCCATTTTTCACTCGGGTGCTATCTTCATGGGGTCGTAAACTTCTAGAACAATGAATGACTCGGCCGTTCCCATTTGAAATTCATAAGGTTAAAGTAACTTGGTGTCAATTAATTTAGTAGATCTTTCAGGTCAGTGATACGTTTAAGTTTTCGCGTACAACGATGTTATTATGATTGCCTATCTAGGTGGTGCATTTGTCTTATGTGGTATTGTATTTTATTTTATTTTGTAAAGGACTGTCAAGCAGATCTGACCGATTTGTCTGTCATTTTCATTTTAACTTATTCTCTTGAATTTGTGTAATTGGATTTTTATAGAAACCAAATACCTCGACGTTACTGATTAATGAAATCTATGAAATCATTCCGATACAATATTTATTTGGATATTGCTCAATTTATCATAATTGAATTGTTTGCATTTTCCATTTCCAATATTTTACATAAGGGTAGATGCAAGACTACACCCGTTAAACACCATGAGATTAGGACAAACTTTAGAAGTATTAAAGTGATACCAAGTTTGTTCTAAAATAAAGGGAAAATAGAGTTTACTCTGCTGTATTTAGCGATAATAAAAAGCGTTATTGCATTGTCGGGAAAAGTGTTATGTAAGTATAATTTGTCAGTTTATTTGTTAGCAGTTTACCTATTTACTGAGAGGAGTAAGAATACGTACAGTTAAAAATATAATTTTGTCCGTATGTTCTCATAATGATTTGTGTTCCATTGATGTTACTGTAGTAATTACAAAATTGCAGCCCTGTTTTCAATTTATGTCATCCTCCATCATCTTAACGAACACATTAGGGTCTTCCCCCTAATATTTATATTTGGGGATTTTCGTCTCTGGACAAGTTAGATGTTCATTCGCCCAGTTTTTGTAACTATATAGTCTTCATTTTTAATGCACTTTTTATTATATTATTATTATTATTATTATTATTATTATTATTATTATTATTATTATTATTATTATTATTATTATTATTATTATACAGACCTTTTATTTATTGAAATGTCAGAAAATACCTAAATTATTTTCATGAGCTGTGTTAGCTCATATGAGGAATTTAGTAAAATCCTGTCCATGGTTAATCTACGAAAAAAATTCTTTGTTGCAAAAAAAACACATTAATTTCATACATATTGTTTCTAAGTTTTCATATTTTTCCTTGCGGTGTTTGTGAAAGTTTAAACGGATATTTACCAGTCTTGAGTTCTACCCTTAAATATTCCCGGGAAATTTTCTCGAAGTAGCCAAAGTGAAATACAGCAAAGAGAGTAAAATGTTATTTCTTCCCCAGGCGCTGTAATGAGGACACAGATTCGTCTCCAGTGAATATATTTGAGTCATTTTTATTAATTGCTTATTGCTGCTGCAGCTACTATCAATTAGGGGGCACCCAGCCCTAGCTGGTCCCCTGTTGCATCAGTTTCGACAATGTTTTCGGGATGAAGCGAGGATTGATGGTTGCACGTTATGTTGTTGGGATTATTTATTTCTTTCGCCAAACAGCAACATTTCTGGAATAAGATAAATCTGCTGACCAAAAATCATCATATTTGGCAATGTTTAGACGCGGTAGCCATTTTGTGCAAGCTCTAGAAAATTCAATCATCATTATTATTATTATGAGAACCTGTAATGGAACCAGTATCAGTCTCAAAGGTTTGATAGAAAAAAATTACATGAAACATAAATACAAGTAAACAAGATCACATTGTAACGAGTATAGTAGCTCCGTGTAACATTGCTCCATTTCCAGAGGCAAAGTAGCCAGTAACCTCACTCTATACGGCGAGTGTACCGCTTTTTTTTTCTTTCTTTACAGTCGTTAAAAGGTCCCTTACCTTACATGTGAGGGCGTCCAAGAGGTAAAGCAGAGAATAGGACTCTTCCGAGAGTTTGCTCCTTTATGGAGGTTGATTACCCTTTCAGTGCATTTCCTATTGATAACGTTGCTATTCCTTGCGATACCTTCATTACATTAAGAGGTTTTCTTTATCTAGACCTCCTCCATGGAGGCCTTTATTTATTTACTTGTCTTATGCAGGTTAATGTCACTTGGCTATCAAATCGTTTCAGAAGGTAAAAGCCTTTAGCAACGTTGGAGGACGTGGAAATATTTTCAAGTTGTTAAGTTGACTGATACGAAGTACCATCCGTCCCTTTTGTTATTATTGTATTATTACAAGCAGAGCCAAAATCACCGTTCTACTAGCCCCAAAACAATTCACTTCTCTAGGAAGCCTCTGCACACAGACCTATTCTTTTCGGAACGGAATCAACATCGTTTCTCTGATAAATGAGACTCTGATAAATGCATCTTGCATTCCAAGACACGCTTTCTATGCCTGATTTATACATATTACTTTATTTTTGCTTCCAGGACACTTCATATTCACAAATCTCCTGCACTCTTCCCTCCTCGTTATATACCTCGCTTCAATTCACCTCCGGATTGAAGAATTCTCTTCCTTCTTCAGTATTTCCTTAATCATTCAATTCGCAACTTTTGACAAGACCGGTTTTAAGTTGGGGGGAAAGGGAAAAGTCTTATACTTTGTGTGCGTGTGTGTGTGTGTGTGTGCGTGTGTGTGGGTGGGTGGTGGGAGGGTTAGGGTTGATAAGGATATCACTACCCATTTCTGCCTGTTCTAGAAAAAGACCTGCGAAGTGGAATAATATAAAGGCAATTCTCCACCCTTAGACACATTTACGCTCATTTAAACCTCAAAATTCGGTTGAAGCTATCATAAAAAATAAAACAAACAAATAACGTTTAGGAGTATTTACACCAGAGGATTTGGAGAGAGCAGAAAACAAATAAAACAAGTACGTAAATCAATGAATTAGCCTTAATTCACTTTGAAAATAACAAGGCTCTTGGCTAATTACCTTAACCATATAATAGCTTGAAATTATGGCAGACATTTTCCTAATATTATTCAAGACTTTGGAAGATGGGGATCTTATTTCTACTCCAGATTTCTTTTAAAACCTGTTTGAATAAAAGGAAAACTTTCGAAGTGCCATAGCGTAATAGAATTAATTATAAAGGAATCTATTGGTTAAGTGCTCCTTTTAAGGCCCAATTGAGTTGGAGCGTAATAATAAACTGAAAAGATTTGGTATTTGAGCCAGCTTTTGATTTTTGTACTGATAATGATTTTATTAGTTCCATGATGATTTTTTTTCCTTTTACGAGCGTTGTGTTTGTTAAGGAACATTCCTTCAAGCACGGGGTACAGGAATTGAGCTCATCGAGAATGAGTTCCGGAATTTCGCTAAGCACCTTCTTCAAATGGTAACTTTCACGTCTGGGGAAGTTTAGTATAAAGAAGAAAAAATGAAGCGATCGATTTCCTTAGAGAAGTTGAAAAGTACGAGGTGGCAGAGTAAAAGCGAGGAGAAAGGAGTTTCCGGCTTTCTCGCTGTTTTCCCAGTTCGTTGTTGGAGAGTAATTTAGAGGGAATTTTTTAGGACGGGTCTGTAATTACAAACCGAGTCCTTTAATGGCACGCATTTAGTTTAGTTTCTGACGGAGAGGATCGTAGGAATTCACGCCTCTCCTGAGAGAGGTAGGGTGTGTGTTCAGAATAGAAAACTATTTGGAATATCTGTGAGGAAATTCGATGAGATGAAAAATTCGATGAGATGAAGGCATTGAAATGATTCAAGATTAAATGGATATGCTTAGAGGAAAAAGGAACGTAAGCACATAGACATGTGATATTATTTATCAATGAACTTCTGAAAAAAAAAAAAAAACTCATAAACTAAATGACCAGCGTTTGATCCTCGAACCGATCTAGGGGAATATGATATACGTACGTGCCTCAAAACTCAAGAATGCATCCATTAACTTAAGCAGTGAATTATGTTCCTGATAGTTGCATAACCGTGTGGGCCGCACCTTGAATGGATGGAGAAACAGGCAGGCAGAAAAAATCAACAGACATGAGCAGTAAGTGCTTTGCCGAGAATCATACCATTATTATATAACTGAAAACGGTGGAGCATGAAATATATTTCTTTTTGAGGAATGAGTAGCCGTGCCTCTAGACAACATTCAATCAGTTAAGTTCAATTCCCTCCGGATAAGACTTTAAGGCATAATTGTTTTCATTCTCTTGAGATGGATGGAACAGACCCACCTTGCGATTTCATCGCTAATGGAAAAGTAATTGAAGCGTAATTTTCAGGCAGAAACTATAATTGCAGGCTCGAATTCTCCTAACAAGATATATTGGGCCTGTTTGGTAACAGACAAGGCGATGCGTATTGACTGTGGTGAAAGTGTTTTAATAAACCTATTTTCAAGCTGAGTTGTTTACCGAGAATCGCTGATATCTAGGTTGGAAATGGAAGAAAGAGATAGAGTATGATTATCATTAAAGCATTTTTATGAGTGGGTGTCAAAAATATCAAAAGATATGATAGCTGATTCTAAGCTCAAGTTATTTCAATTTAGTTCCAGTCGTATAACCTCTTTTCTCTTAAATATACAGTTATTATAACAAATAGAAAGACAATGTATGTGTTTTTCTTTCTTTTCTGTTTCTAATTTGTATAATTCCATTGTATAATTCCATCCCTTCCGCTTTGGTCATATTACATAAAAAGCAAACTTAATACCCAAAAAATGTTTAGCCATGTCAACAATACGTTGAAAAACAATTTGCTCGTATTATCATTCGCTTGTGTCAGTAAAACGAAAAAGAAAAAAAAATCCAGCATTAAAAGATATAACATCACATGGAGTCTGAGAAATAATTAGTTATTTCAGTCAGCGTTTAAAGATCAGGAAACGAGTTTTTTTTTATCTCTACCCCTTCACATTTTGGCTGTCAGCAGAATTTATGAAAATATTTCAGTTCCATTTGCATCGCGAATATTGATACAACTCATTCGCCAATAAAGGGATGAGAAATAGTTTTGCATTTGTCGTATTTGAAAAAATTACCCTGTTTTTTTCTCAAATCTCTCCACGTTTGATAATTATGAATTTTGGAGACAAAATAAATAGCATTTACAGATAGAGATGGAATATGGTTGTAATAAATATTTGATCCAAATGAACAAAATTGTGTAAAGGAATATCATGAAGAGAATTTTTACAGGGCTATGTGTTCATTCAGTATTTTCATTTTCATGTATAGTTGTACAAAGTAAAATCAAATTTCACTCTATTTTCGCTCATAATCTATTTTATAAAATACTAATAATCCAATAACACTGAAATATGTCTAGCCTATTTTGTTAAAGTTATAATACCTCGGTGAAATTTACTTGTAAAGCAGGCAGTATTCATTTATGAAGTCTGTGAGGATTGTCTCCGTATACAGTTTACTCACCATGTTTGTTGCCGAGGAATGAAATATAAACTTTTTCTGTTATCTTAACTCCAAGATCCAAGTCCATAAAAATAAATTATGCTTCATCTCTGTACGCAAAGCTAAAGGGGCAGATAATAAAAGATACAAAAGCCATGCTATTTTTGTGAATAAGAGCAATTTTCTACGAATCTTCGTGTACAGGCGAGAAAACGATGACGAAATCACCATCGAAATTTGTCTTATTCGGGATGTGACCACAGAGGCCTAATGGTGCATGTTCATCGCGTTTTATGGGAACTGTTTACCAAAGGCTTTCATTTCCATTTCACGTTTCAGAGAAGGGAGTAAGTCTGGAAATTTACAACGATAACAGCGAAATTGGCTCAGACGTCTGGTAGAGGTTACCGTTGTTCCGGAATTAAGTTAACGATGTAGACTCAGAGCATTTTCTCTTTGTGTTTTCGAGGAATTACCTGTTTCACCTTTATACTGTTGCTTAGAAATCATTACATTAATTTTTGACAAAGATAATTTTATGCGTGCGCGCTTCCCGTATTCTCATTGAAATTACATTCGTTTTACTATTTTGAGCATTTGGATTGCAGAGAAAAATATTATATATTCCAACGGATATCTTGTTTACATGAGTGAACATTTATTCGAAGGCAAAATTATTTGATTTGAAAGGCATTTTATGACACATGATACAGTCGGGAAAATTCAGTTGGTTTTACATTCATTAGCGTTCGCCTGTAGCACTTCCCTGCACTTATTTTAAATAAATCTGTATTCACTTTCAAGCAAAGATATTAATATTAAGATATAACGTTTTGGTGTTCATAATTAGGCAGTGACAACTTTGAATAGCTAGAATTTTTCACATTCAGTACATTTCAAAAAGTTACTAATGACTTAGACTCATGGGAAAAATTTATAGACAGCTGCCTATTTCACAAAGAGCGGATGTTGTGCAAAATTGAAGTTCTCTGTCACATGGGATCTTTTCGAAGAATTGCCGCGCGAAACAAAGAAATGTCATTGAATTGTCACTGTCTGCGAAAAATATAATCTATGTAAACACAAGTTGGAAATGCTGAGAGAAGTGAAAAGTTCAATTTCATTTGTTTGTAAATAATAATAATAATAATAATAATAATAATAATAATAATAATAATAATAATAATAATAATAATAATAATAATAATGGAAGAAATATGTTAATTGCTTTTTGTCTCAGTTGTATTATTTAATAACTGGCCAATATTCATATTGGTATTTAATGGAAAGGATGCAGGAATGCCTGTTTTTATTTTTATTAAAAAAAACATAGAGTCCGTGTTCGTATTCGTACAGGTTTCGTCGGCTGGTATACAGGTATACAGGAAGGCTGAATGCCTGGTCGTATTCAAGCGAGGTTTGCCTACTGGGATGCTGGTATAACTGGTCGTGGCCGGGCAGGGTTCGTCGTCGGCCATTCAGGCTGGTATTTTTCTAGTTCTGCTGGTATTACTCTTCTTTTTACCGACATGTTTCGACCTTGTCACAAGTCTTCATCGGGACGAGTTAGATGAGGAACTGAAGAAGCAGTGTCTTGGTAGTGGTATTTAAGCACCTGAGCTGAGCCGCTACTTAGTACCCAGGTAATATGTAATTTTCATATTCCTTTGTCCACGATTGCATCAGTTATGCAGTTTTTTTGTACTTTAAGGGCTCTCAAAGTAGATGAATACAGTATTTTCATAGGCGCTACGAGGAAATCTTAGATTTTCTTCCTCTTCCTTGTTTGTTGCTTGTTCAAGTTACTATAATTCCTGCATCGATGTCTATTCAGAATTAGAGTACAAGCATAGAGAGAGAGAGAGAGAGAGAGAGAGAGAGAGAGAGAGAGAGAGAGAACCGCAGTTTGAAAATTAGCTTCATAAAATGCTATCACATTTTCGTATAATGTGAGTGGACATTCCTTTTTATGCTGAATATTTTCCCAAAAAATCTTTTCTCTGCCATAGATTCGTTCATGCTTATTCTTATAAATTTTTCTTCCATGCAGAGGTACAGTCAAGTGAACCAAACAGACGTTTGTTCTGAAAGGTTCACCTTATACTAGGAAAGAAAATTATCTGTACATAAAAAGTATTTCTTGCCACCGGTGACTTTAATTCAGTTAGAAATCATTCGGGGAGGCGGAAACATTCTAACTGACTGGACTGTGTCGATGTTGCAAAGGTTAAGACTTAATTCTGGATCCCTTTACTACTCCTTCTCGTCCTTCCTCCCTCACCCTCTCCTGCTATCATCCCCTCCCACTTTCCCCTGGGCCTCTTTTCCTCCCCTCCCCCTCCCCCTTATGGCCAATGGTTTAATAATCCCTGGGTCGTAAACTATGACCATCAGAGACAGCTGTTTCCTTTTTTTTCTTTTTTTCTTTTTTTAGTATAAGGTCTGACGGGGGTCAGTTCCATTTATATTGCCATTCAATCTGAAATTTAATTTATTTCCAAGTGCTTTCCATTTCCTTAGTTTTGTATGGAGGGAACGCTGCTTTTATAGTAAAATGTTAAAATAATTGTAAATGTTAGTAAAGCATAAAGGATGTCCCTGTTTTGTGAGATATGAAATAATTTTCATAATTGGGAAAAGATACTACATTATA
>NC_087202.1:39244996-39247496 GCF_015104395.2 Macrobrachium nipponense | reverse complement strand
AGTATATTCGTTTGAGTAATTTTGTGTCATTTATAGCAGTTGTAATCTCTCTCTCTCTCTCTCTCTCTCTCTCTCTCTCTCTCTCTCTCTAATGCGAAGAATGGCTTTGAGTTTTGTTACCCTTATCATGCAATGAGCATGAATAACCATGTGCTAAGAAAACTGAAACGTTCGTGTATCGCTGTTACTGCCTGTATGTTCAGATGAAAGTATACACACACATACATGAGTATCGTTTATGTTTTTACATTCTATTAGTACATCAAATATTAAGGGGTAACACATTATTCTGAATTATTTGGCTGAAAACTGTCTTTAACAATTAAATATATCTACATTATTTAGATTTGCAAAGTATACGCATCTGTATCCACACCCGCGAGGGTATGGTCATCAAATATCCGCATCTGCATCTGCATCCGCATCCGCAAATTTAGAGGACACATATCTGCATCCAAATCTGCAGATGTAACAAAAAGATTCATATCCACATTCGCAAATCCAATTTTCAGACATCCGATACGTCTTTAGTATGTATGGCTTGAAATATATAATAACCTCGTTATTGTCTAAGTTTTCTTCATGTTGTAGGTGCTTTTGGTAAAAACGCACACAGTAAAATTATATCTATAGGTGCTTTTTTTACATACCTTGTTTGGAATTTTAATGAAACTACATAACAGGTTTAACATGAACCCGCTTTAGTGATGTCATTCAAAATAACTGATTGTGGGCGAAGCAAGTCGACTTGATATTCCAAACCTCTGTAGTATGTGTTACCTGGATCTGCAAGGACAAAGGTGGGTACTTAGATTACTGAAGAATCTCTTTTTTGTTGTTGCTCTCATTGATAAAACATAAAATATTGCGAAGCCGCTAATGTTGGACGAGAACCGAGGAAAGGACTTGAAAATTTATTGTCAGATTTTTTTAGTAATAAATATGATCGCAGGCATGATTTTTTCCAATCAAACGAGCTGCTCGCTTCAACACCCTGACGTTATGACAATGTTGAAGCAATCATATACATCACTTAAAAAAACCTGTATAATCAACTTCTGTATGGTTTTTCTTAGGGTGGGTGGGTCGGTGGGGGGGTGGGGGAGTGGGGAAAGCAGTACTCGGAGTTCTCTCACCGTTACCTTTCAGAGCTCGTAATTGCTTCTTACTCATCGTAAAAGAAAGCAATGAGCTGACATAAACCGTAGTAAACAAGAACGGCAGAAAGGAAAAGTTTATTTTTAAGCAAAACAAGACGCATGTAAAGACCCACAGAGTTCCAGACCGGGTCGTGTGCACACGGGCGAAATGGCTCATAATTCGTGTACCCGAAGGTTTTACGGAATCACGCCTAAAGGTGAAAGAATAAGAGGAACCGTAGCAGATCGACAATTTTCAGGATGTGACCAAAGCTGCGAAAGTACTATTTTTAGACATTTTTTTTCCCCAAGATGCTATTTACGTCTAAGCGAAATATCGCAGATTGATTAGAGTTCCCTTTACATACCAGATCATTTATGGTCAAGAAATTTGGTGCTTAGAACAAGACTATCTATATATATATATAAGATAGATATATATATATATATATATATATATATATATATAATATATATATTTATATATATATATATATATATATATATATAAATCAATATAAGTTTATATATATATATATATATTATATATATATATAATATATGAATAAGTTTACATATATATATATATATATATATAATATAATATTTGATATATATATATATATATATAATATATATATATATAAAGAATGTTTTTTATATAAATATTAAATATATAAATATATATATATATATAATATATTATATATATATATATAGTATATATATATATAATTAAAGTAAACACAAATTTCCAGAGATTCAGTTTCGTTTTAGAGTTTATTGAATTGTATATTATTCGCAAATGATTCTACATTACTTAGGTAAAAATAAAAAAATCTGTTCAGACACCCGATGATATGTCGGAACATTTTCGGGTCTCTGGAGACAGAATTTCGTAGTGAGAAAACGAACTTTATACACTGGTTGACAAACCTACAAGATATAAGATCGTGTAGAAAGTTAAGCGTAAGGGTTACAAGGGTCGGTTGATTAGTGCCTTCTGATTACTTTAGGGCCTCTTACTGAATGAGGGACTACACGGGCCCTCATTATAGGCAGATAAAACCAAGGGTGCCCTTCTTGTCACAACTGTGAAATTTTACTTTAGGTTGTTTTAATTACTGATCTCATTAGGTATGAAAGGTCAAGGTATGCCGAGAATTATTTATTGCGGAAGGAATGGAGTAGAATAACAGCAATGGCAATGATTTGACCTGTGTGTGGTTGCTTCTAACCAAGGCTTTCACTGAAAGATGACATCATCTCAGTTGCCTTTTAGGTGAAAAAGTCCTGACGCATGACTCTTGTTGTTACCTTTTCTTCGATTCTGTTGCTTTGTAAGGTATTGTGTTAACTCA
>NC_087202.1:39237496-39239996 GCF_015104395.2 Macrobrachium nipponense | reverse complement strand
TCTATATATATATATATTGTTACAAAAGTGTCCATGCAACGTTACATTAAGCTCACCTGGAGTAAAAGGGGTGTCCAACTATGGACCGCACACTGATAACCAGAATAGCATAAACTATGTCATAACTAAATTAAGTAGAAATTTATGGGAAAGCATTGTTTCACTTGATAAGTTATTATTATTCGAATCGGACGATGTGTGCACAGGAGCAAAACTCACTACTCTGTGGCACTGTGATTACGTTCAGTAACACAGCAAGTAGTGTTACTAGCAAAGCAAATATACTGTTGAGCAAACCTCTAAGGGATACACTAAGAGAAACAGGATACTGCAAATTCTGACCTTGGAATGTAAAGTAAATCTTTAGCCTACCATCCAGTAGAACTTGCTCAGTGAAGCAGACGAGTACACAGCAAGTGCTGTCACCTAATCTGCAATGCAGGAACGCACTATAACTTTGAGTGCTAGAGCCAGTAACGTTAAATAGGTAGTGCTGAAGGCAGGGGGAGTAAATCATTCAAAGCAGATAATGGTATGGAAGGTGAAACGATACTTATGTTTACTATTCACACGAATTTACACCACTTCACTTAGGCTCTGAAGGAGTTGCAAGGGGCACGAGTTTAAACAGAGCAGCAATGAAATAAAGTAGGAGAATGTGTGTCGAAACAATATCCAAATTCAGCATTCTGTACCTTGAACCAAACAAAACTTTTTTTAGTTTTCTTCTGAAGATTGGAAAAGAAACCCACAAAATCACTTTGTAAATGGTTTAATTCTAAGTATTTACATTTAGTTTTACTACACACTTGAGTACTTTCAGGCCCTATCTGTGGCCCATTTTCAAGAGATGTTTGGGATGTTAGCCTGGGTCAAGGCCCAGCAGTCTTCTGGAACTTCTTCTCGTTGACTTGTCATTTATGTGATGGCTGTTCTGGTGTCCTTGAGAGTTGCCAATCCCCTCTTGTCGCTCTGATATCCTGAGCTGATGGTCAATGGGATTAATCCTTGAGGTAAGGGTGTGGTCACCAAAAGTCTGTTGGGCAGGAAACCTAATCTCCAGATCAGCAGGGTCAATCTTAGCTTCTTTTAATATCAAAGCTTGGCTTATGGATCTTCTGAGGTAAACCTTGTTTCCTTTTCATTACTTTAATCTCTCTGATGAGTGCACCTTCTACTACCCTCCTGTGACTAATTTTGTTGCTTTTGTATATAAGCCTAATGTTTTTGAAATCCATCCTATGGTCATTTTCCCAACAATGCCTAGCTATAGCACTCCCCTGAGAGTTAAGTTGTACTGCCCTTCTATGTTCTTGGATTCTAGTCCTTATTCCCCTTCCTGATTCCCCCACATATCTGTCTCCACAATTGTTGCAGTTGATTATGTATCCCCACGCTACATCATCTGTATTACTGTCTTCTCCTTCCAATTAGTTTACATACTTTGTTTTTTACGGTATTATCAAAGGTATATAAAAGTTTATATTTACTTTCTTTCATTTGTTTCATTTTAGGTATGAAAGGGAGGGCAACTATTTTCTTGTTTTCTTTATTCCATGTACTCTCTACATTTGCTCTGTAAAAAGTTTTTCTAGCTTTGTTGAGTGCCCTTTTTCTGAACCATTCCGGGTATGTTAATGCATCGAAGCTTTTACCGATGTAATTTATTTTTTTTTCTATCTTGCAAGGGTCACACGTTCTCATTGCCCTAAAAAATAAACCTGTTAGAACCCCTATTTTTATATCATGACTGTGAAAAGAGAAGAAATGAATATGATTGTTTGTATGTGTGGACTTTCTATATGTGCTGAATTCATATCCTGTTTCTTTTCTTTCTATGAGTATGTCTAAAAAGGGCAGTTTATTATTGTTACTTTTCTCTAAAGTGAACTGGATATTGTTATCAAACTTATTGAGCTCATCTAAAAAAGTTTCTACTTCATTTTCATCACCTTGCAGAAGAGCAAAAATATCATCCACATATCTCCACCATCCTTGCAGTTTTAAGTTAGGGACCTTAACATTAGGAACTAGATTAGTTTCGAAATATTCCATTTAGATGTTAGCGAGTATAGGTGATAATGAGGACCCCATAGCTACTCCATATTTCTGTTTGTAAACTTGTCCCTCAAACATGAAATAAGTATCACTGACACACAATTTAATCAACTCAAGGAAGACGCCTATTTCGATGTTTGGATTGAAAATACCCTCATTATGTTTAGTCTGAAGGAATTCTAATACTTTATCTAAGGGGACATTGGTGAATAATGCTACTACATCAAAACTAACCATGTGTCCCTTTATATTCTTTTTCTTAACTTTGTCTATGAAATCTACTGAATGTTTAATATGGGATTCTGAAAATATACCTAAGTATATTCCTAGTTCTCCAGCTAACCACACAGCTAAGTTTTTGTTAGGAGATTTCCTACTAGAAACAATAGGGCGTAGTGGGCAGCCCTCCTTGTGTATTTTGGGGCTGCCATATATATATGCA
>NC_087202.1:39227496-39232496 GCF_015104395.2 Macrobrachium nipponense | reverse complement strand
AAGTTACTGTACTTAGGGGGAAGATTCTTAGCGTAATTCCCAAACTTAATCTCGGCAAACTTAATCTCTGTGTATCACTTGGGAGGAAAAAGGAGGCTTAACTGAGTGCTCCGTCTCATAAAGAAGTTAAAAATGAGGTTACGAAAAGTAATAAACTTGATGAAACTTTCCGAAAGAAAAAGGTCAAGTCTAGATTGTTACCTCATTTGTTCTTCCAAATTAGGAGTGTTACCTTTATTTTTATTATTGCATCTCTTGCAACCCTTGGCCAAACCCTTCCTGCCGAATTAAACGTAATCAAATATTCACATGACAAACCCACTTTCTTTTTAATATAACAAAATCTTGATAACTAACTTTAAATGATCTTGGACCAAGGTTGTCTCTTATATTTAAATTAGGAAGGCGCTTAGTCCCCGAGTTTTTGGGATTACCATGGAGATTTTAAATGAAAATGTCTATGTTATTTTTCAATTGGGACATGAGGAAAGTCCCAGAACACACACACACACATATTTTATGTTTGTGTGTGTTTGTGTAAAGTAATTTAATGCTTGTTAGTAAAGTAAAATTTAGATTCCTCCCATGCCATTCATTTAGAAATAACGTGTTATCACTACTATGTTCTGGGTTTCATAACCCAGTTTTTATTATTTTATCATTATAACCATCAAACGCGCAAATGCTTTAAATCTATTTGAAATTTACCCTCTGCTCTTTCGACATTCTCGGTGTGGGATTTGGTTGCGGTCTTTCCCCTTTCCTTAATTTTTGCAGAATTTGCAAGTTATCTGACATTGATAATCCTGTAAAGCATGTCCTAGTGATGAAAGGTTTCTTTTCCAATAACGAAAGCTATGAGATTTGGCCATGAATTTTCGAACTTACAAGGCTTGTGCTTATGAGTTTAATGAAACTATACCATACGGATTATGTATGTGGTAAAGTTATGCAAAAGTGAGAATAATTATATACCGCTAATCATATTTCATATAGAGTAAAAATAAAACAAAAGTTTCCTTTACAAAACAAAACACTCTTAGATCTGGTTTTGGAAATGGACTCTAAATCAATTTTTTTGGTAACAGAGTTACTTCCCTGAAAGGCCTCACAACCTGTAGACTGGGAAGAGAGAGAATGTTTTTATTTATTTATTTATCATTATTATAATTTTTATTTTTTTATTTATTTATTAATTTATTTATTTATTTACTTATTTATTTTTTGCGGCAGGGCAAACAATTTAGGTTTGGCTAGTTAGCAACCAAGTTTATCTACAATATTATGACTGTACAAGAATACTGACTATATAAAAATGATAAACGAGTTATTGCAACTTGCCATCAAAGGCATGTAATTAAAAACACAATTCGCCCTTACTTTACTTAAAATTCAAAAGGACAATACAGAGGACAACATAAACTCATTAGAAATAATTATGAAATACAAATTATGCAAGAAATAGGAGAGGCAGAACTCCTATTTAATGTCGGTATAGTAGGTACAACAAATAGTTGGCAATAAAGTTAGCAGACAACAAATTTGCCCATAATTTCCATAAAATTATGATCACACTGTTTCTGTTCGTTAAATACAGCAGGGAAAACATACAACTCTAACTTTACCTTTAATTTCAAGCAAACTGAATATTACCCTTCCGCTCTGATAATGGTCAGAGTTAATCTAAATGGCAGTAATACACTTCATAAGAAGTGAAATGTGAAGCACCAAAGATTGCATCTCTTCCAGATAATATTAGTTTCCTGAATAATTAAATATAGTCTTCATATTCTCCAGGATAAATTTTGTATAAATGTCAACCAAACTCATAATTCAGAGGAATATATGTATACGTGATTTTAATAAAACTTATTTAGACCAGGTTGTATGAAACCTTAAATGAAAAATGTGTGCGTTTTTGTCATCGTTTACAAAGGGGATACTTAAAGGACGTCACATTAATTTACAAATACTCGATATCAATTCAAAATGAGTCGATGAAAGATCGCAGTAAAACGGTGGATATCAATTAAGGAAACGTTACTGTAGAAATAATTTACTACTGAATTTACTATTCCAATATCAAATATAAGACCACATTAAGTAAGCAACTAAGTTGAAAGATAAGAAAGAATAAATAGAAAAAGAAAGACATGATGATCAATGATAACAACCCTTGCATCAGAGTCTTCAATATCGAGACTTATTCCAGCAAAGTTGGAATAATCAAAGCAATTACGATGCCTCATTTCCCTTCTCCTTTCTCTGTCAAAATGGGACCAACTCCATCGGCGGTTCAGAATCATTTTCTTTGAGGAAAGCTCCCAATTTTCTGATGGGAAATGTCTTACAGGATACCTCAGATCTGATCTGTTAGTTCTCAATGGTCTTTCTGTAGGGTAACAGGGAGCTTTACTCTTTTCTTAATTTTGAGACAGAGTAAAAAACTATTTTTGTTTTACATTTAATGCTTTGAGGTCAAATGTCGGATTTTTCCCTTAAAGTTCAGGTTGCGTGATGTCTTGTCAGCCGAAATTAATTTTTCAATTTTATGATCGTAAAAAGTAATTTGTTTTTATGCAAGATCCCATGAAAATAATTATTCAATAATTAATTAACACTCGAAAACTTGTTACAAGTTCATTTTCTATCACACATGTGGTGTAATTAATGTTTGTAAGAGCTCCTTGCCCAGTTGCCTACACGAATAGTTCCAATTGAGGTCAAAGGGCTAAGGTAAAGCAACCAGCAGTAACTTAAAATGGTCAAATACAATCAACTGATCCCCATGAACAAGTGAAATTTTCTAGAAATTTAGATAGTAAGGAATATACCTGGTTAAGGAAGCGTAATATTCTGTGAGAGACGAACCTTTCCCAATAGGAATTTTGACTTTTCCTATCGTGTGCTTCAAGCCTTGGCTCTTTGATAGCCGATACAATGACTTCGGCATGCATGACTTCCTGGCATTAGAATATATCTTTAACTACAGTTGAACCCTCTGAATAGTTACAGCTTTTGATATATGTATATATATATATATATATATATATATATATATATATTATATATATATATATATATATATATATATATATACATACAAATGGGCAATAATAACCACATGAGCGTGTATTTCCCTGGAATGTAAGGTGGCAGCCTGAGCCGGAAAACACCTCAGGTACAGGTGTACTTACGTTCCAACTTCTTTTATGACCTGTTAGTTTCGATTGGCAAAGGCCTGGCCTCTGATTTGAAAGACCGTTGTTCGGTCCCGATAACAGTCAGCATGTATACTATATATATTTATAGACAAATGTACGCATACGCGCCCACACACATATATATGTATGTATAAATAAATAAATATATATATATATATATATATATATATATATATATATATATATATATATATATATATATATATATATATATATATATATATATATATATATATATATATATATATATATATATATATATATATATCTGTGTGTATAAATATACAAAATATATGACAAATGCATGCGTATGTAAGTAACAATAAAATTTCAGAAATATTTAGCTACTTCCATAATTAACGCACTTGAAATTTAAATACAAATGCAAGACCATGGACACTCACACAACCTGCCAAATTCAATTAATCTCATTCAGTTGTCATAAAATCAACCCGCACACCTAACAACAAAAATCCCTCTTATATTATCGGAGTTTCCCCCCAAAGTAGCTTTGTTGTAAATGACAATTCTCGACAAATGTTTGGCAATCGTCAGACAGCTTCGTCGCTTCCATAAAGCCTTCATACTGATTCTTGTTTTTTTTCTTCCTCGATCACCCTCTGCAGATCGATAGCATCATGGGTCCTTAATAACTCCTGATGATATGAAGGGGAGAACTCGCTACGCATACCAGAGATAATTTCTGTATATCGAAGGGTCATGTGGGCGTTCGCGATAACCGAGAAATTAATAACGAGAGAGCATAAACTGTGATGCAGGATTGCATGTTAATAGTTTATTTCAACTGCGCATAGGTAATGTAGTAACTGTCAGCACAAACTTCACATTTATAAAGCAAGGCTCGCTCAAAGCAGAGGACGCACGCGCACACACAGAGTTTAATATATATATATAATATATATATATATATATATATATATATATATATATATATATATATATATATATATATATATATATATATATATATATATATATACATATATATATATATTATATATATATATATTATATACTATATATATATATATATATATATATATATATATATATATGTATATATGTATATACTATATATATATATATATATATATATATATATATATATATATATATATATAATGTGTGTGTGTGCGTGTGAGTTTATATAAATTTGTATGTGTATGGAATTAAGATCGGAGGAGTAAATATTAATAACATCAGATACGCTGATGATACAGTAATCATTGCGGACACAGTTAACAGGGTGAGTGAAAAAATGGGACTGAAAATTAATGTAAGAAAAACGGAAGTTGTAGTTGCATCAAAGAATCAAGATCCACCAAATTGTAATATATTGATAAACAATATAAGTATAAAACAAGCTAACAGTTTTGTCTGCCTAGGCAGTCACCTAACACAAGATGTGAGAGCAAAAGAAGATATTGAGAGGAGGATTCTGAGAGCTAAAAACTCTTTTAAGAATATGAAGAGTCTTTTAACAAATAACAGTATTGGAACTCGAACAAGAGCTCTGAAAACGTATGTGTGGTCCACCCTCATGTATGGATCAGAGAGCTGGACAATCACCAGGGAATTGAAAGCAAAATTGAATGCAGCGGAGATGTGGTTTTTTAGAAGAATGCTGAGAATATCATGGACGGATACAGTGACAAATGAGAAGGTGTTAGCAAGAATTGGAACACAGAGAACCCTTGTAAGAGAAATAAGGAAGAGACAAATGAATTTTGTTGGACATATAATAAGTGAGAGGAT
>NC_087202.1:39217496-39222496 GCF_015104395.2 Macrobrachium nipponense | reverse complement strand
GCTGCAGCTGGGTCCTAGAAAATAAGTCACGATAAGTTGGAGAATAAGCCGTAAAATTCGAAAGTCTTGAGAGAGAGAGAGAGAGAGAGAGAGAGAGAGAGAGAGAGAGAGAGAGAGAGAGAGAGAAATGAATAATGGTATGTAAAATATATGAAAAATTCACCTTTGAAATACAGTACCTGTGAGAGTTCGTCCATAGTGATTAGCTTGTGGTCGACGTACAGCACCTTTTCTGGGGCTACTGCCTACTTGGGGAGAAGGCTTAGCAAACAAAATTGGAAATAATAACGGAAAGGGTAGATACGAATAGAAATTCAAGAATTTCCAGGGACGTATCAGTATTCCGTTCTCTCATATTAAGTTTCGACAGAATTTTTACCATTTGTTTTCCTCCATGGAGTACAAACTTATAGCTTCATGGTAAGTTACCGTGAATAACATTTAAACATCATGCATTAACTACCTAAAGTTCTTTTAAGCTTAAACATCTTGTTTTGATAAGGTTATTGGTATACCATTGAATTTTTTATTCTTTTATATTGCTTTTAGAATCTAATTACTTCAGACCGCTTTTGCATTCTTTACTTATCTCCTCGTTCGTTTAAGAAATATATGCGTCATAATATTTAAAATATGAGGCACTGACTGTGGTAAGTGCGTAAAATCAATATCTTTTGCCCCAAAGGTCGCGAAGTCCGTAAAAGTAAAACTTTGGACATCGCTAACAAAAAGTGAGCCAATATAAGACTTAGCTTTTTATTCAGACTATGGAACACTGTCTCGCCTGGAATAAAGTTGAAGTAAAGAAGATCATGAAATGATACTGTTGTTTTACGATGCAAACTTTTCCTATTTCTGTTTTCTCCCGTACTGGCGAAGAAATAACATCTTCCAGAATTTACTTTTTTCATTGTGAGGGAATTTGACACTCCTCCTGATCTCTTCTTAATTTTTTGTCTGTGCCTCTGGACTAGACACTTCCTTTTTTTTTGGAGTGCATCTTTCAGAGTATTATGATTACAACAATTACAGACGGCTAAGTATGCGTAGTATACTTCGTTGTTAAGAAGATTATATAACCTTACAACCCCATTATTTTTTAAGGCATTCGAATAATCTAAGTTCTCCTTTAGAAGTTAGAAATCTGTGTAACTTGAGTAACGGAGTCCTGTAGTAATTATATATCCCATAATTTCCAATTTCTTTTATATATTCTCCAATTTCACTTATGTTTTCTTTTTTAGTTTCTTATAATCATTTAAACTTTTAGGTTTCTTTTAACCTTTCTTCTTTCATATTACTTGGTTTTGAATATCCAACTACCTTCTTTTCTTCAATATATTTCAGGGTTCATTCGTAGGTCTGTCAAACACTAATTCAGGAAATTGTGTTTTATCTCGTCAGTGAACGCTTTATTGAATTTATATAAACCTATATCCTTAGTAAACTGTTTTTCAGCCAGATGACGTAACCTCTCGGTTAATATAGAACTTGAAAAGACAGTGAAGCATTATTGAAATTATCAGCTGCCTCAGAAAGAAAGAATAACCCTTGATAAAAATCACCTGTATTGAATGAGATAGTTTAATTAAGTAAAAAATATACCTGAAACATTACAGTACATGACTCAGAATGGTGCAGCACCATTCACTGGAAGAACACAATCTATTATTCTCAACGACGATATCTAGAGTTGGCTTGAGAGGATTATGCTAATTACCCCTCAGGCTATCTCATGGCTTAATGAGGACGATAATTTCACTATGAATCGATGCGTTAAAGCAGGAGGGATTTTGTTGTCGGTTATTGCGGAAGTGGCAGTTTTGGAATTGGGCTTTTTGGTGTTGCATGTGGACCGAATGTGTGGAGGAGTTCAATTAGTTGGTTATCCAGAATTTCGGTTGTCAGTTCGCTCTGGAATGCTTGCTATCCTACTTTTAGAAATGCAGTTATTGGCATACTCGTATTAGAAAAAAACTGCAAAAAAATCAAGGGAATACATAAGTTATTTATATTACAATATATGAGTGATTTACATTCTACAAAGTGTAGAGACTATGGCAGATCTCGAATTATTCATCACTGGTTAGAATCCCCCATCTGTGCCTCGATTCTATTAATTTCCATCGGGCTTTGTAACTCCCTCCTGTCTTCAGATTCCTGGATTCTCATAAGCTGTTATCTTTATTACTTTATTCGGACTGGGTATTACTCGTCTTACTACCGCAGTTTTGCCAATAATATGAATGTTCAGTTGACTTTATGATATAGAGGCGTAAACATAAAATTATTCAAGGAGTTATCAGTTGATATGATACAGGCAAAATGCGTAGAGGTAATGAAAGCTAGGATATCATAACGACATCAAATACAGCATAGTTAGTTTCTGTTTAGACAGCAGAATGATTTGTTGACCATTAAGCTGGAAATAATCATACGGGAATGAATGTTTGGTAGGAGTTCTGGGTAATATGAAATGACTCGCCAGTCCCCATTCCACAAATAAAATAAAAATAAAAATAGCTTTATCAAAGGGAGAGGCAGCTAGGGTGCCATCAGAACTAAAGGAAAGTTTACTTTCCACCCCTTCCTACATACACACACACACAAAGTTACGATTTTTTTACCTGAATAAATGATTAGTTTAGTGAATATACTAATATTTATTCACAAGATGCTATATTTTCGTCCGGTTAAATAAAAATGTTACAGCTTTATCTTTTTCAAGGTTCCGTGTCGTTTTTTAAGGCCTGAAAATATAAAGCAGATAAAGAATCAAATCTATTTGACCAACGATTGTTCTCGACGTTATAAGCAGCTGAAGACGCAAGTCTTGAACAGCAAAGACGTCAGACATGTCTGTCACCGCTTGTTAGATGATTGGCGCCAAATGTTATGTGGAGATTTTAACAAAAATGTCACCAGAGGTCTGGAGGTTTTGACATTATTTCGCATTTTGTGGTGCCAATAAAACAGGAAATTCAGCTTGTATTCTGTGTGAGTTCAAGATCCTCAATTTCTGTCAAAACATAGGAATGCAACTTGGTCGGCGGCCTAGGCGTCGAGACACTTTTCTGGGTAATGACGTCATATTTCACTCCTATTAGAACTTATTGCCTTACTCTCCTCCTTCGCTTTCCATTTTGCAGTAAATTTATTCCGCTCTTGCCAGAGATCCATAAATTGGCTGCTATTTCCAAATTGCAAAATTCGCTGTAATATGAATAGAATTCACGTAGATAATTCTGGTGGCGAGAGAGAGAGAGAGAGAGAGAGAGAGAGAGAGAGAGAGAGAGAGAGGCGAGGAAACTGTCGCCGTTGCCCTCATAAATTATGATGCATTTCCGATATTAATTGCGGCCTTAGCACGGCATTGCGGGGTCACCGCGATTATCGAAGGTGGAGTTTTCAAGATGAGCTAGAAAAGGACTCTTTGGCTAATGTAATTTATTGGAAAGTTTCCGTGATACAAATGACTGTGCGTTTTAAGACCAAGTTTTTCATTAATTATTGCACAATTGTTAAGACTGATAATGACCTTTTGCTTTATGACTACACATGAGGCTGAATCTATTTAGTAATGTTAAACAAAGGTTAAACCTCTTTTATTTCGAAAAGGTCCTTATCTATATAATAACATTAGCATTTTCAACCAGAGAAAATAAAACTTGCAGAGTTTTCGAGGTCATTTTTTAATTACTCACTCCAGTTATTCTCCCTCAGCTTTCTGTCCTGAATCTTGCGAATGTATTATGAGCCGTTCTGTGAGAAGACGGGAAGTGACCTTTAAATTTTCCATTAACGTATGAAGCATAATTGAATTTTACATCCCTGCGATGAATAATTGAATTCGCCATGTCATTAGATCTTTTTAACTTGAGAGCATCATTTACAATTCATGAGAAGAAAACCATCGTGCATCAGTAATTCACTGAACCGGATAATCTTTGGTCCTGAACATAAAATATCCAAGAGGATGTTTCTTTTAAGAGTTTTATATAATTAGTGATATAATTTTTCACCATGATAAGGTAGAAACACGTCAACTCACACACGCATCCATGGTATACATCATACATAGATGCGATTATGTATGCATGTATGTATATATGTGTGTATATATATATATATATATCATATATATATATATATATATATATATATATATAATATATATATTGTTAAGAATAAACCCTTTTCTCAAGGCAATTTTCTAGCCTTTAATAATTTTAATATAAAAGAAGAAAGAATAAAATTTACTCTTCTCATTTTCATTAAAGCATAGCTGGTATCATTCGCCCCTACCACCGACTCTTCCTCTCTCTCTCTCTCTAAGGAAACTACTTTAATCCTCTTTCCTTGATAGAGTTGACTGCTGACAGACCTTAATTCCAGGCCCGGACTTGGGAGAAATGCTAATCCTTACCCGAGGCAAGCCAGGTGGCAGAGAGGTAAAGGATCGTCCATGTGGGCGCCGCCATCTTGGAACGTGGGCCATGAGGTCGCCATGTCTGGGTGAGATGTCCATTACAGCCATCTGGACGAGAAATCCTCGTAATCTCCAAAGGTTCTAAGAGGCTTCGAAGTGGCAGGCTTCCTCTCAAAATTCGCCAAACACTTGAATTGCCCCATCTAGAGCTCATGGCTACTGTGGACCTATATATATTTTTGTGGGTTAATATACTTGACCCGGCCTCCCACCCCCATCACTAGCCCCCCCTGAAGTACGAGGAACTACTTGCCTGACGACAGCAAAGTGCCGGTTTTAAGGTATAGTCAGTCATGTCGCTGTTAGCCTATTACTGTTTTTCTATTTCCTTTCCATTGTGCGATATACCTACAGTGAGAGCTGAATTGCCTTTTGATTATTCTAGGAAAGCTTGTAACTTTTTATGAAAAAATGTCTCCACTTGATACCGTCCAGTTTCAATGATGTACTTTTAGTATATATAAATATTTATATATATATATATATATTATTATATTATATATATATATAT
>NC_087202.1:39207496-39214996 GCF_015104395.2 Macrobrachium nipponense | reverse complement strand
CGCGCGCCATTCAAGTCCGTATATACTGGTAGTCTTCTTACACTCGAAGATGTATTATTCCGTTGTATTCCACACAGGAAAATGAAAAGAAAAGATCCATTGGAGGACGACACTGCTGAGCATATTCTTACATTTTATATCTTTCATTTTCATATGTGGAATATAAATGAATAATTGCATACATACACACACACACCATCACTTCCATACTATATAGTTGAACATATACATATAGTTTCATTTATGTATCTATTTATACATATATGTATGTGAGTCCATGCTTTTGAATAGCGTATATAAATTTCAGCTCGAGATATTAGTCTTTCCATGATAGTGGTCATTTAGTGAACAAATTGCGGCCGCGTAATGCGTTCCTGTTGAGCTGGAATCTTTTTTTTTTTTTTTTTTCATCGATTTGAAAATATTAATTCACCTCACATCCATAAATCAGCGCAGGAATACTCCGAGATGAAAGAAA
The DNA here is from genome assembly GCF_015104395.2 of Macrobrachium nipponense. NCBI lineage: Eukaryota > Metazoa > Arthropoda > Malacostraca > Decapoda > Palaemonidae > Macrobrachium > Macrobrachium nipponense. The sequence continues at coordinate 39,214,518 of NC_087202.1, read as the reverse complement.
TATTCATTTGCATATTAAATAATGAAAATAATGTTGAACTGTCGGCGTTTCAATACATGTACAGCATCCCTTTGGGCCCAAGCCTCTTAAACTATGCAGTGCACAGAACTCGTATTTGGAGGTCGCACAAAACCCAGCGCAGATGTATCTGACTTGGTATTCCCGGAACGATCCCAGCGCTCTCGCCCACGTTTATTTTCATCTCGGCTTTGTAAAGAGTTTATATCAGGGATTGATAATCAGGGCTTATTATTATTTCATATGGATGAGAATACACACACACACACACACACACACATATCTATATATATATATATATATATATATATATATATATATATATATATATATATATATATATATAGGTATATATGTATATATATATAATATATATATATATATATATATATATATATATATATTATATATATATATATATATATATAGATATGTGTGTGTGTATACATACATATTCAGACACCCACACACACACACACGCTGGTGCATACGAAAAGAGCCCCGTAGTTGATAGTACCGTCAGTGAACCTCACAGACTGCACTGTAAGCATTACTGAAGGTTCTTTCCAGTGTCTCCTCGACTCCTAGCTGTAATCCCTTCCATACCTTTAACTGTACCTCCATTCAAATGATCTTTCTCCCATCTTGCTATCCACCATCTCCTAATAATTGTCCGATAGTGCATCTGCGAGGTTTTCCTCCAGTTACATCTTTCAAACCTAACTACTCTCAACTTCCCTTCCAGTACTGAGTGATCACATAGGTCCCAGTGCTTGGTCTTTGGCCTAAACTCTACATTCTACTTCCCTAAGCGAAAACTATTGTGGCAACTTTGTTTATCCGTCTGCAATTTTTCTGTCCGCCCTCGGATCTTAACAACTACTAAGGCAAGAGGGTTGCAAATTGGTATGTTGATCATCCATCAACCCATCATCAAACATACCAAATTGCAGCTCTTTAGCCTCAGCAGTTTTTATTTTTGTTAAAGTGAAAGATAGCCATGATCGTGTGCCTGGCGCTGCTTATAGTTGCTAACAATGCAGGCCACCAGCCTTGACTGAGTGTTTCTTATAGCATTATCCACTGCGTAGAAAACTCGATTGCCTCGAAGAAACTTCGGCGCCTTTTTTACTTTTTAATTTTGTTTTACTATTTATTTTATTTATTTTCTTCTTTTTTTTTGTCGACCTGCCTGGTGAGGTCGAGGCAATTTATAGTGTCATAAATTTGTTCGACACACTTAAATTCGTTTTATACCTAATTTCTAGCTACATCACGCACAATGTGTAGTATATGTCTCGCTGCCTAACTTCTTATTTTCAAAGGTCATTTATTCCTCTCACCGTTGAACTGTGGAATAGTCTCCCTGAGGATGTGTGCAATTGCAACTTTTAAAAAGTTCAAACTAAGTTGCAATGCATTACGATCTCTCGTCCCTTTGTATTTCCTTTTATTTTCTGTTACTTCTTTCAAATGAACACCATACTCTTTGGAAGATTGAATTTCAAAACAGTGGCCCCTGTGGGCTTGTTCCATAATAATAATAATAATAATAATAATAATAATAATAATAATAATAATAATAATAATAATAATAATAATAATAATAATAATAATAATTCAACAAAAAAAATTTAATTAGGCTTGATGCATATGCTTGAACAATAAAAAGAATTAATGCTGAAATCCATTCGCCAAAATGAAGGCTTTCATTTTGATAGAAAAAGCTTTAGAAATAATGGATTTAAAACATAATCATGTTGATGGAGGCGTAGGTGTTATCATAGGCTGGAAAAGCCAGTGCTTCTGTAAAATGAATTCTGATCTTACTGTTAATTACCAAGTATATCCATCTGATAAACGAAGAGGTGATATAGCGTTGGTTCAAATGAATGTGGATAACTAGGCCATAATGAAAATGGCCAGGTTACTTATCACAGTCTCATAGGTTGAATTTCGATTTGTCGCCCCCATCCAGCCTAGCGTGACCTATAATATAAAAAGAATAAAAAATCACGCTTAGATGCTAATTAGGCTCTGAGTTCTTGAAACTAAGGATGCATATAATGTACGCATATGATAAAACTGACATAGTATACAACTGTGACTGTATGTTCATCATAGTTTTTTTTCAAATGGAAATGTTGATTACGTCCCGCAAAACAACAAAATGGAATATTAATCTGCTCATCGAACGATTTTAATACCTAGATCTTTTTTGTTCTTATCCCTCGTATATTTCTAAATCTGAAATATTCCCTTTATATCACTTCATAACTGCTGCATAAATTTCGCAGAAGAAATGATAAAAAGACTTCAAATAATCATAAACATTTCATATTATTCAAAATAATTTGTTCACAAATCCAAGCTTACCCTTCAGTTTCTTTCCGGAGAGAAACGGAACGATATATTCTTATTTTCCCTTAATAACCTACCTGGAATTAAACGTACAATTTCTATCCTTCCCTCCTAACTCCCTCCCTTCCTCTCTCTCTCTCTCTCTCTCTCTCTCTCTCTCTCTCTCTCTCTCAGCGCATCTAGTGTTTACATAAGTTTTGGGATTCGGGCCAGATAAAACAATTGTCGCTTTTAACTCTTTACATCACTTCCACAAAGATTTGCCAGGGGCCTCGGGTCTGTTTTATTCTATTATTATCTCCTGGTCTCCAGGCAGTGAAAAACAATGGTAGGTAGGTGAAAATTTACTCCAGATACTCCTGGGCAGTATGAACCTGCACTGTTTCATATACATAAATATTTACATACAGGCATACATAGAAACATATGTATGCATAAATGTATACAAATAATCCGTCATTAACCTTATTTTGCAATTTTTATTTTTACATTTTTTTAAATATGTAAGAAATACTTACAATCAATAAAGGTTATATGTGGTTGTGATGGTTGAGCGCACGATAAAATCAATTTCAAAGTAACCTAACCACAGATCCAGGTGTGCATAAATCATTAATGGTATTTATGTTTTAGTTACATTCTCGGAGTTTATTGTCTTTTATAAGTTATCTTACCTATGTTTCTTCTGAATGTACATACATGCATACATTTCACAACACACACACACACACACACACACACATATATATATATAATATATATATATATATATATATATATTATATATATATATATATACATATAAATAACATTTATATATTTATTGGTGTTAGCAATGTTTGTAGTAATTTACGCTTGGAAATAAACATTCAACGCACCATATTTGTACGCTACGTTGTTAACATGCTGGATTAGATAGGTAATTACGAAATGGTGAAAAGTGAATATATTACCATATGTACAAAGCACTTTGCGGGGCTGCTGAACTTGTATTCATTAAGGTGAAACAGGACCTGTTACATGCCTTCCTATCATCAGTACCTCTCGAATGTGACGCCATCTGTCGAGGTAACTCTCAATCATAAATGTTTTCAGTATCCTAGCAGCTCAACTTCATAAGTGATGGATGTTTATATAGATTTGGAAAATAAACAAAAAAGTTGACATAGGTGGACAAAAAGACAAAGGACTGAACCTCCACTCAAAAAATGGCACTCTAAAATCGTTTAATAAATAATGAATAATATAATCATTATTTTACATGTCTGTCATTTTACCATATTTTTTACTCATTTTCTGAAAATTCATGTGTAATTCGTCAGTGGGAAAGGAATGGTGAGCCACAGATAAGAGGCAGTTGTTTTTTCTAATTCCTCTGTTAATTAAAGCAAAGCTTCCTTCTAATTGCGTTCAGTATTGTTACGAAAATACATCCTTGTTGCTTTTAATAATGGCATTATTATCTAAAATGTGTAAAACTGTACGGTTGTCTTTAGCATGGCCCCATTTCCCTTTTCCGTTGCTGAGCTTTGCTTACACAAGAGGAAAATAGCGTTGGATCTTAATGTTAGGATAGCCACTGGAGTACAGCCTTCGTTTTATTTCATGGTATGAAAATGTTTGTGTTAGAATAGACTTAGTAACAAATTACTTGTTGTCTTTGTTATGAACACGCTCGGTTAAATGTCAACAATTTCATAGCTCTCTCTCACTCGCGTTGTTGTTGTATTACTAATTTGTTTATTCTGCGCCCGCTGAATACAAACGAGATTCTAATTGAAATGTTTGAATAAGAATTCGTTTCCTCGTCAAGTGTATATAACAATGAAATAACGCGGCGAGAGCTTAAATTTGTTTAAAGTTTTAAATGCTTTCTGCTAGTCCTAATATACAGCCTCACCGCCGTACTGTAATGAGTAATTAATCATTCAATGCATTTAATAGCCTAATGAACATTTTTTTCATAATAAATGGCCATATGATAGGTATTTTGAATAATAAAAGGCCTTATTAGTTCAAGATTACTTTCCCATGTCATTGATACAATATGATTTTATCACAGCGTTATACGATCGAAACAATTTGAAAGCTGTGTTAATGCAATGATAAAACTACATTATAGAATAAAAATTAGTGATTCTTTGATCCTAAACATCTTATATTAGATATATATATATATTTATATATGTATTTATATATGCAATATATTACATATATATATATACATAGATATATATCTATATGTATAGATATATTTATATATCTATAATATATATATAGATGTAAAATATGATCTATATATATATTATATATATATATATATATATATATATCTAGTATATATATTATGTATATATATACACACACATACTATATATATATATATCTATATATGTGTATTATAATATATATATCTATATATATATATATATATATATATTGATATATATATATCTATATTATATTTTATCAGATTTATATTTATATCTATATATATGAGTTATATATATATATATATAAAGATACAATTATATATATAGATATAATATATGTATATATATATATATATATATATATATATATATATATATATATATATATATATATATATATATATGTATATATAAAGTCCAAAAGAATTTTTGTTCGAGAAATATTCTGAATTTTATACTTGCAAGCTTCCATCATAAACATTTCAGTATATAGCGATTACCTTACAAACAAAAATATCTGAGTTACAGTCTGAGGACCTACTAAAGAAATTCCCCAGTTCTGCTTTTATCGTAAGCTGCCCGAAAAGCCTTTCACAGAAATAAGAAGTGAGAAGAAAATTTAAGTCGAGGGCTCTTCAAACCTCTCACGACCCACAACATTTACAGGAAAACATTTACTTCTGTTGGCACAAATCGTATTTCCCAGCGAGACTGAGTCTTTCATGGGGGATGGACACACACCACAATAAATATATATTATATATATATATAATAATATAATTATATATATATATAATATATATATATATATATATTAATATTAATATATATATAATGATTACACATTATATTAATATATATATTATAATTATAATATAATAATATTATAATAATATATAATATATATAATAATATATATATGTATAATATATATATATATATTATATTATTATATATATATATATATATATATTATATATATATACACACATATATATTATATATTATATATGTATATATATAATAATATATGTATACATATATATATATATATATATATATATATATATATAATATATATATATATATATTTAATATATATATATGTGTGTGTGTGTCCATCCCCACCCATGAAAGGTGACTCAGTCCTCCGCTGGGAAATACGATTTTTGTGCCAACCAAAGAAGTAAATGTTTTTCCTGGATAAATGTTTGGGTGCGGGTCGTGAGACGGTTTGAAGAGCCCTCGACTTAAATTTTGTTCTTCTCACTTCTTTAATTTTCTGTGGAAAGGCCTTTTTCCGGGCAGCCTTACCGAATAAAAGCAGAACTGGGGGAATTTCTTTAGTAGGTCCTCAGGACTGTTAACTCAGATATTTTTGTTTTAAGGTTAATCGCTAATATACTGAAATGTTTAATGATGGAAGCTTGCAAATGTTCCCTAAAATTCAGAAATTTCTCGAAAGCAAAAAATTCTTTTGACTTTATATTATAAACATTCCTATTAATGTATTTCTCTTTATAAAAATGTCTTTTATATTAAGATATATACCTTTATATATTATTAATTAACTATTATATTATTTCTAATATATATATATTATTATAATATTATATATTATATTATATAATATATATATATTATATGTATATATATATATATAAATATATATATAAAATAAATATAAATATTTATAAAAATAATAAATATATATATAATATAAATGTATTATATAAAATTATATATATAATATATAATAAAATATAATATATAATTATATATATATTATATATATATAAATATATATAATATATATATATATACATATATTATATATATATATATATATAATATATATTATATATATATTATATATATATATAAATATGCATTAAGCTACAAATGTGGCTTTAATATCCAATTCACTCCACCTTTAAATTAATATATTTCCATATATGTTAACCGAAGGCGAATTTTTATAGTTGATAATAATTTCGTCCCCTCGTGGGTTCGAACCGTTGCACAGAGGCCAACAAATTAGGTATACGTTGATCATTTTTCCGACCTTAAAAATCACTAAGCTTGGCAAACTGATATAGTCGGACATTTGTAGCTTAATGCATGTAGTATATGAATCACGGTGATATGATAAAATTTATGTATATAATATAGTTTATATTTGTATCTGAATTTCTCACTCATACGTACGTGACATTTTTACACTGATATATTTAAGCCACAAATATAACTATTCCAACTTAATGTAACTTGGGAATGGATTACACCCAAGGGAAACTATATTTCACAAATGTATCTGCCTTGATAGCCGAATGGTCAAGTCGACCGTCTATCACTGTATCGGAACCAAAGGATAGGGTCGAGTCCTGGCCTGGGTAGAAGCATTTATATATATGCAAATTCCCGGATTAT
>NC_087202.1:39194996-39197496 GCF_015104395.2 Macrobrachium nipponense | reverse complement strand
AATAAGCAAACTTATCTTTGATGGATGAGATATTCAGTTAGGCTTACTCTTTTTGTTTCGTTTTTTATCGGTAGCCAGTGAATACCACAGATAGGGAGGGAAACAGTTTCAATGATGCATGCATTTTTTTTTCTTCAAAACCTTAAGAATACATTTTATTGGGAGATACTTTATTAACATCGGCCTAATCCTTCCATCACTCCTATACGCCACCTCCGCTCTCTTCTCCATCTCAGGTTACTCGATCCGACGAACTCGTATCGCGTGAAAGTATCACTAATGATAACGGTTATTTTAAAATTCCCCGCACCGACAACGGACGCCTTCAAATGGATGTTTATAAAATATTTTCTATTTAAAGAAACTTTATCTTTCATTCCCCAAAATATGTGCATACACTCGTGTTACACCCTGCAGCCGTCAAAGAGCAACCCTTGATTAAAGCAGTAGGTTTTACTTGGAAAAAAAAACAAATGAAATAGACTTAAACGAGAACGTCACCTTTCATACTTCTTATCCTTTCAGCTACTTATAATATGCTTATTGTAAGTAGGTCTAGCTATACATGTGAAACTAATTTTAATTAATTTTAGTTAAAAGAAATTAATAGCTACAGAAAGATTAACCCAAGAAAGCTTTAATGAAATTAAGCCTCTCTTAATGTATTCGCCAGCTTTGACTCCCACAGCTTTCCAACGTGTCCAGATGAAACAGGATGATATACAAGGAATTCGATAAAAAATAAGACTGAATTATATTCGCTTGATTTTTTTATAATTGCTTTTTGACTTTGAATAGCTAGGTCTGAGTAAATTATGTTAAGCAATTATGGAAAGGATAAGAAAAAAAGCAGAACATGGCCAATAAAACAAGAATAACGGGAATAATCAAATAAAGCAGATTTACATAGATATTGTCGATTTGAATATTCTTTCACACTACGTATCCGAGAGAGTATACTGCTGAAAATAGACCTAGGCTAATAATGTGTAAAAATCAGAAGTCAATTTTAGGCTCACTAAATTTGTCATGCAAATTATTTTATTGATCAAAGGATAAAATTAGTTTAATTAAACATCGTTATTGAAGAATATCAAACGCCTTAATGTATTATTTATCGGCTGTAGGAGACGAAACAACACCCCAGTGCAGTAGGGTACGTTGGTTCAAGACACAAGCGGCCGCAAAGCCAACTTTAAAATGCTTATGCTCTCAAGAAGCTAGAGTTGAGAATAAAATTAGAATTTGTGGACTCATCGGTATATATTTTCCTTGCCTTGCAAAATAATTATCTTTAATGCGTTGAATAAGTCTGCTCAATTCTAATGTAATTTATTTCAAGTATATCACCTTTGAAAGGAAATATTATTTATTGTTAAGTAAATAATCTGGCACCTGCATATGGCAGTATTTCCATAACGAACTATGAATTAAGAAACTACGCCAATTCTTCGTTGGCCGACAGTACATATTGGCTAAAACAGGACTTAACAGACTACCCATACTACACCCGAATTTTTGCTTATAGAATGATTTCCCGAATGAAAATACGTTATTAGATACACATAATTCAACCACTTTCTACAGTTTTTGAGGGAAAAATTATCCCCCTGTTCGGATCATTTCCCTTTGGTGCTTGACAAAATAATAAAGTTAGTTGGATTATGTGTATCTAATAACGTATTTTCATTCAGGGAATCATTCTATAAGCAAAAATTCGGGTGTAGTATGGGTAGTCTTTTATGTCCTGTTTTAGCCAATCTGAACATGGAATACTTTGAAACTACAGTAATAAATGCAATAAAACCCAAAAACATGCTGTGGATGAGATATGTAGATGATATTCTAACATTTTGGGATAACTCGTAGATGGGGCAATTTTAAGGAATTCCTTTCAAAATTAAACGCATTAGTGCCCAGCATCAAATTTAAGGTTGAATGGGAAACAGACAACAAAATTCCTTTTCTTAATGTTTTGATAATCAGAGACACGACAGAATATAAATTTACCATATACAGAAAACCAACGTTCTCACTTTCGTACATTCACTACTTTAGCTATCACGACATTCCTATCAATATAGGTGTAGCCAGGAACCTATTCTTAAAAGCCTTACGAATTTGTTCCCCAGATTTCCTGGAAAAAGAATTTGAACTAATTCGTAAGCAGTTTTCGTCTTTAAAACAATATATATAGATATTGACCCTGACTATATATATATCTATATATACTATATATATATAATATATATATATATATATATATATAACAACAATCATAAATTTTTCTTTATAGTTTATGTTGACTGTTACAGTTTTATATTACTGGTGATTTTCATTTTTACTTGCTATCTAGATACTTCTCATAGAATAAGTTGTGCTTGTTTAAGGGTCTCATTTTTCGCTTTAGTTTTCCGCACCTCGTTATTGTCTTTCTTCCCTTCTCGTTAATTGTTTTTCATTGTCTCAGGTGTTGATACTAAACAAAGGCATTTTCCAC
>NC_087202.1:39137496-39192496 GCF_015104395.2 Macrobrachium nipponense | reverse complement strand
ATTACTCACACCAATTATCTCTCTTCCATACGGGACTTTCTGCCCCCCTAGGACTCTCGGTTCCCTTGCCAGAACACTTAGTTCCCTTGCCAGAATCCTCTGTTACAGAGACAGGAGAACACACAATTAAGTATACGCACTTGTAAAGACAAAATCAATAGACTAAATGAAATATGACATCTATACAAGGTAATAAACAAGCCATCCTTTTGGCTAAAGTATAATACTCTTACCCATCTCCAGCCCAGAAATCACACACAGATAATCAAAAACTTTTGCAGAGCTATTCCCAGCATTCTGCCTTTTTCTCACGGACGTCTCTGAAAGTCTCCCCATAGACTTGTCTAATGATACCATTATCATTGGAAGAGGCGCACACGTACATATGAATGCACACTTCGTCAACGCCCCATGTAACTGGTCGCAGTCAGTTTTTCAAAGGCACTTGAACGAGATCCCATGAACTTACGAACGTTGACCCTCTTAACTATGCCTTTCCATATCACGCCATCCCAGAAATGAATTATAAGGTTTCTCAGGTCGTTGCCAGCTCTGTCTCTATGCAAAGTCACAGCACATCACATCGGCATATTAAATATCTTATTAATTATAACCCCTTTCATGTCACAGAGCTCGGCCATCCAAAATTGCTAGCTCCTGCCTAGCAACTAGTCAACAAAAGAGTTCATACATATAAGAAAACATTGGCCAGCTCAAAAAAAAATTGTAATAACTGCACGTCTCTGGCATCATAAAATAAAGTCTTATCACGCTTCATCTCAAATAGCACTGTGCGCATAAATCTTTTCTGCATTTCGGATTCTTGAATATCCCTCTTTGTCTGCAACTTCCAGCACAGACTGTAGTATGCTGTAGGAAGACGAACAGCCTCCCTCCCTGTAGAAGACTTCTAATGGCTTCTGTAGATAAAAAACGCTGTAGAACTCTGTAGACTAGTAAAAACTCTTGTAATCACCCTGGATAGACGACAGCAACATCTCTGCACCGCTGGTGGACGTCTTGCTAGCTTCGGGGAACGACGATTATGGTGTGTTTAAGTATGTCAGTCAAGTCATCAGTCAATCAAAGAAAGAATTAACCCCACTCATACTACTTCTATCAAATAATGACCTCAACAATTCAGAAATACAAACTGAACGTCTCCCAATTAACTCCATTTAGTATGACCATTAAATCATAAGTCACTATGACAACTCGCAAAGGAAAAAATATCAAGTTCTCTAACTTAATTCTCCAAACTCATGCATCAGCACACACCATCCAGAACTCACAGCAACTCCACGGACTTCTGCACTCACATTTCAAACTTGAATGTTCCCACAAGTAAAAAAAAAGGAAAAAAGGTAATGAACCCCCCCAAAAAAATTTTTAAAAATCACGTAACAAGCCCAGATCCAAACATCAAAAATGTTCTCTCAAGCTCTGATATTACAGCAACTCAAATCAGTAAAAATCTCCAATGTTTAATAGCAAAAACCCTTACTGCTCACACAATTAATTACAATGAAACTCAATTTCAAACTCCCATTTATGTAAATCACAACCCCGATAAATTACATCTCCCGTCCAAAAAGAAATGCTATTTAAAACTCAATCCCCAATTACATCTCTCGTAGGAAAAAGGAAGAAAAAAAAAGATAATCACAAGTAAACTTCCCCCATCACAAAACACATAATATATGCATAAAATACATAATCCCACGTTTTTCCCCATAAATGCCACATGTCTAGCTACGGAATTTTTGACATCGCAACTTTCATGCGACTGAACACGGCCAGAAAGCAACTCTCACAAGTGCACTTTCATGAAATGCTATTGTCAACATTTCCAGATATTGCAAAACTCTGAGCAATCACCCCTAGAGGAAAGGAATCAGCACACAGGACTCATCACAGATCTTGTCAGCAGAAAAACCACCTGCAGACACATGTGCTCAAACTGCGGCACAAAAATATGTCTAGTCAGACTCGCAAGTTCGGAAACTCATTATTCACAAGAAAAAGGTTCTAACTGAAATCGCGTAAGTACATTCCACTAAATTAACTCCATGATATGACTAAGCTGCTCAAAGATTGTCTCGAAGAAGTAACTCTCACATATTACTGCCCAATTATAAAAAAAAATTATCACCTATTCGGGATAAAAAAAACTACGATAAACTCATAATTCGGCAATTATATGCCTCCAAAAATAACACATTTGTGAACATAAAAAATGCACAACATCTCCATAGGACCACAATGCAGTAATGCCACTCGCCTCCAATTAGTCACGAAACCAAAAAGAAAGAACCACAGAACTCTTCTCAGGGCTCGAAAAAAACTCCTGGAAAAATTAAACTTAAAAAAAAAATCATAACCACAAAAAAGGTCACCCGCCAAAGATAAATTTTACCTCCATATATATTAATATAACTCACCATATTTAAAATAAAACCCCTCCGGTGATAAAAATATTTCCTCCATTTGATTAATAACCACCACACCATATTCCCTCTTATTTCTCCAATAACCACATGTTAATAAAAAACACCACTCCAGGAATAGAAAATATTCACCTCTGTTCCGGCAAATAATAAATACTTACCTCTATTTCACCAATAACTCCATGTGGAATAAAACAAGTCTCCAAAAAAATATATCTCCAAGCAGGATAATCAAAAATGAAATCCCATCTCCAAAAAAATGTGCACTCAAAGCATCCAGCTGACCCACTCACAAATATTGCAAATGTATCTCCTCAACAAAGATGGCTGCAAAATAATTGAACTAAACATAGCTCTCACCACCATAGGCAAATGTCAAATGGCCAAAATATATCTCCAGTATATTATATCTCAAACTATAACTCCAAAATAATATACCTCCAATACTCCAGATAATAACTCAATGTTATAGTCAAAAACTATAAACTCTCTCCTTAGCATAACTGCTGAAAAAGGGCAAAAACTTGGCAAATAAAATTGTCTAGGAAATTCCAGAAAAAATCACCAATGTGTGTCACAACTCATTATAAGAGATCTCCAAATTCAAAGTGTCTAAGCCAAGACCTCTCCATATGCATTACGACATAGGCCATTAGAAACTTAGCCAAGTTTCCTATCTCTGGCAAAGTTGTCACAAATACAACAAAGGCATTGTGCAAAAAAACTCACAATTTCTGGAACACAAATATCCAGAGAAAAAAAAATGTAGTGCCATTACATATGCATTCAAAAAAATGCAAAATTTTTCCCATATATCTCTCTGTAGCATCAAACAGCTGAAAACAGAAACACGTTCCCGAACAATGACTCTAAGTCACGAAATGAGATATTAAAAAATATTCACACAAACTGGAGAGAAAAAATAAATTCAAATTCACCCATGATAAGAAAAACTTGTGCCAGTAATAGCTAACTTCTAAAAAAGGAGAAAAGAAAAATCAACGGCACTTTTAACTATCCCCCGTAACTCACGCATGCCAAGCAATTATCTGCTGAACTCATAAAACAAAGAAAAAAAAAAATGTGTTGTTAGTTCCTCCAAAATTCAAAAAAGATTTCACCACCCTTGATAGCATTACAGCACCCACGTATTAGTAAAAAAAAAAAAATCAGTATCAGAAGTATCATTATCAGCAGTATCACCAAAATTGCTATCATCAAAATCACTAGTCTTAGTATAAAAAAACATCACCAATGTTAATGCTTGCATATTCTCCAAAGATTCAGCACAAAATTCACCAAGATTCAGCTAGATATATCATTCATGAACAACTAAAATATTCTCTAAAGTTATAAAAACTCAATAATTAATTAACCACAAAACTTCTCCAATAATTCATTGTAATAATTCTCCATAATATAATTATCTGTAATAATTATAAAATAATCTCCCGTAAAATATCTCAAATAATAATAATTAATAATAATAATAATAATAATTCTCCATAGTAATAATTCTCTTGCAAAGATCTCAAGTAAGGGTGCAATTCCCCCCGTATACACTAGTATTGCCAAACCCCCACAATCAACACCATTCGACACTAATCAACACCACTTACCGGTATTATCAGATACAACACCATTCATCGGCATTTTAAAGTAATCCCTTCAACACAATAAGAAAAAATAATAATCTCTGTGTCCCCATTATATTTGTGCATTCCAAAGCATAAGGAAAACTTGCACACATCCAATGCAGTTCATTTCCTTTCTCTTCATTCAAGAGAAAGAAAATCTTTTTCTAAAAAAAAAAGACCATACGGGCATCTCACATCATCAACTAATCTTTATCAGCTGATGTCCTGGCATTGAAAATTCATTGTTAAGGGCAAATTCGTCTCCCAATACCCCGACACAAAGAAAAAAAAAAGAAGGAGTTCACCCCCACTGAGAAAAAAAAAAAGAGAACTTCACCCTCCCCTTGGCATTGAAACAACCTCCCGGTCAAGCGATACCCCCCGAGGCAGATCAGTAGTACCCTCCCGGTAAGCAATGCCCTTCTGCATTCGTTAGCAGAAAGTGCTGAGCCCGTAAAAATGAGTGGCCGCTCTCTGTCTCCAAGCAAAAAATGCAATCCAAGCACAGATTCACATGTATGAAAAATATTCATACACACGTATACACTAAACAAAGACGAATGCGTCTCTTCCAAACCTGCGCCAATAAAGAAAGACACATCACATTCTACTCCCATGAGAAAAAAAATGGTACTGTGAACTGCCTCTTTAACTTAAAAAATGACTCAAATACAAAGTAAAAAATTACTCATACACAAAGTCAAAAAACAATAACGTAACACTTACATCTTCAAATGAGAGAAAACCACCCGGGAATCTGCGTAATTACAAACACGCGAATCTCGTTGGCACAACGCAAATGCGCTCGGCGAGAAGGCACTTGCTGATCTTTTACTCACAAGCCAGACTGAGTCACGCACGCCTTAAAGCGTCTCGGTACGGGCGAATTTGATGACCCTAATACAATTTCTTTCCCTCAGCACCACATCCTCATGGATGGGTATTTCTCTATCCGTTTCACCTAGTCACTGAAATCTAACATATTTCCACAACCAGACACTCTGAAAATGGCATTTAATCTCACAAAAGGCATAAAAACGGTTCAAGATCCGCTGCCACCACTGTTACAAGATAAGAATCTCATATTTTATTTGGTATGCATGAAACCAAAGCGGTAGGCAAACTGATACACACACACAATCTCTCTATCTCTCTCTCTCTCTCTCTCCAAGCGACTGCTGGCATAGCCTTCGTTCCCTCTCTCTCTCTCTCTCGACTCACAACTTCTCTCTCTCTCCACCTCTCTCCATTCTAACAGGTCATCAAATGAGAGTCAGAGATATGGAAAAATATAACATTCATTTAACAATGGAAAGATAATAACTCAAGTCTCACAGACCAACTAACTTAGTTAAACCCCCAATATGTAAATGTCTTAACCAGTAATTAGTCACACGAATTATCTCTCTTCCATACGGGACTCTCTGTTCCCCTAGGACTCTCGGTTCCCTTGCCAGAACACTTAGTGCCCTTGCCAGAATCGTCTGTTACAAAGACAGGAGGAGAACACACAATTAAGTATACGCACTTGTAAAGACAAAGTCAATAGACTAAATGAAATATGACATCTAATAATAAACAAGCCATCCCTTTGGCTAAAGTATAATACACTTACCCATCTCCAGCCCAGAAATCACACACAGATAATCAAAAACTTTCGCAGAGCTATTCCCAGCATTCTGCCTTTCTCTCACGGACGTCTCTGAAAGTCTCCCCATAGACTTGGCTAATGATACTATTATCAATGGAAGAGGCGCACACGTACATATGAATGCACACTTCATCAACGCCCCATGTAACTGGTCGCAGCCACTTTTTCAAAGGCACTTGAACGAGATCCCATGAACTGCCGAACGTTGACCCGCTTAACTATGCCTTTTCATATCATGCCATCCCAGAAATGAATCATCAGCTTTCTCAGGTCGCTGCTTCGGCTCTGTCTCTATGTAAAGTCACAGCACATCACATTGGCATATTAAATATCTTATTAATTATAACCCCTTTCATCTTACATATATATATATATATATATATATATATATATATATATATATATATATATATATATATATATATATATATATATATATATCTATTATATATATATATATATAACACATGGAGCAATTTCCAAGAGATATGGGGGAAAGGGAGGGCGCCCTGCTCAGGTGTAATGACCTTCCTATTAGGATGGGAGGCGACCATCTAGGCACGAATCTTCTGCTGCATGCCCTTTTTTCAACTTTTCCGGTAGATAGCAGATGTTCCAGTGTAATTACCCAGCCTCGTGGCGTTCGAATTCTGCGTTGGCGGCTTAATCCTCTTGCTCTGGCTTAATTCTCTGACGTTCAGGCATCTGCAGAAGAAAATAGCCGGCAGCAGTGTTTATGGAATTTATGGAAGTAATAGGTGTGAGTAGTAGAAGAATCATAGAGTGGCTACTGATTTTCAATTAATGTTATGTTATTTTGACTTGGAGATGTTAATAATTTAGAACAAATATATATATATATATATATATATATATATATATATATATATATATATATATATATTATATATATATATATATATATATATATATACTGTGTACATATTTCTGTAATAAAAGTAAATGAATATCATCAGATTTTCATCTGAAATAGAACACAGAACATTATTGTAATTGTATAGCTCTTGCTTAGGATTACACCTAGTGTCACCAAAGTACAAAGAACATCTGCCTTTCGCAAGTACTATTTGAGACCATCTAACAAAGCCTTAGTAACAGCAGCCCATTCGCCACACTATGTTCAGAGTTTCCAAACATCAGCTCTTTTGTTTCATGGAGCCACCAACCGAGTATGATGTGCATGAGGACCTAATTTATAGGTCATTGCTGCTTTTATGGTGCCCTGAAATGAGTATAAAAATAAGAAATAATGGCTTCTCGGCCACAGGCTGCTCAAATTCCAATTCTTCAGCTTACTTTTGGGGGGAAAGTCCACGGGGGATTTCCATTAGGCGTAGCCATAATAACACAGCAGGTTAGAGGGAAACTGGTCGCTTTATCGTTTTATGAGAAACGGACGACATTAAATTGCGAATTTGACGCTCCAAGTTGCGCGCATTAAGCAATGTCTTCGATGTTATGAAAACGGTTCATACATATTTATTTTTGCATTATCATGCCCAATTATATAGTTATTTTTATGCCCTATATGCTTTAGATGGTAGAATAGTGTTATGCATATGCATACTAGCTCTACCTTCTTTCTACTATATCAGTGCATATTGATGAAAGCATGGTATTCATGATATGCTCATCCACAAATTATCATCATAAAATTTATCAAAGTTTTGATAAAGTTTGCATAAAAAATAAAGGGTTTATCAACGTTCTTAAAGCTTACTACGTATTTTAAGAACGCTGAGCAGCCTACAGAGTCATCCTATAAAGTAAAATGTTTACTGAGCAAGAGTTACTTTATAATCTGAAAAAGAATAAACTCATCTTTTAAAAAACGCTATTCTTTATGATCCCAGCGCCTCCAAAACTGTCATTAATTAGATTCACGATGTGGGTAACCTCCGTTTTAATGAAGGGCTTGATGGGTTTTCAGATTTTCTCCAGCTGTCTTTGGTTTTGACAGGGAAATGAAACTATATTAGATTATTTTTACTTGCACTGAATACTTTTACCCTTTTACGGAAATACAAAGACTAGGATTATTTAGTCTCTGATATGATAATAACGGGAAAGTTTATACAAGGAATATTCTTAAACAATGAATAGGCAATTGAAGAACCGTATTATAATTTTGATGTCATAGTGTTTAATATAAAAAAAATGTCATTCTTGCAGTATTTATTATAATTATAACTATATATCAGCTTATATATATGTATATATATATATATATATATATATATATATATATATATATATATATATATATATATATATATATATATATGAATATATGTATGTATATATATGATTTCAGTTCGAGTTCAATTTCATGACCTTCAGTGTAGGTGATTTTAACAGCACCCAATTGTTCAGAATGGTATTGTTTTATCTCCCGGCGTCTAATGAAAAAAGCACGTGCTCTGACACGCAAGTACATTCCCAGTTTTAAAAAGATTTTTGTAAACTAATAATATGTATGCCAACTCATACACTATCATCAAAGACAATGATTCCAGACATGCATCAGAAGACAGAACGAGATTTACAGCTATGCGGCAGCTTTAGGTCACTTTCTCAATATATGAAGTAATGTTTATTTATTCTAACAAACACTAAAATTCATTAGTAAAAGTATTTTTTTTTTTTTTTTGCATTACAGATAAACAGTGCATCTATACAAATACTTCAGAACTCTTTTTAAATTAAATTCCCTTGTAGTCATTGTTAATCGTTACTCTACAAATCAGTCAAGTTTCAGTTAAGTTTCTGTGTTAATAGTAACTTTTCCTATGGTCAATTATTCTTCGTATTTTCTGAATTCTTTCGATATATCTCACCAACTTTATCTCCTAGACTCCCTTTCCCTCTGATAATCTCCACAAGGAATTCGAGCAGGATATTGTCCGTCTAGAGTGTCAAAAGTTTAAATCCTTCTTACGAACTTGCCGGATTTACCTTAGGGTATCCTAGGGATTTCCAGTGAAAGATGGAGGTCAGATTATTGAAAGATGATCGAATCTTTTTATAATCTGACTTATTAAAAAGTCACTTCCTTCATTTGTAAACTCTTAGAAGAGAAGGAGCTTCTCACGTCCTGTTTTGAATTACACACACACACACACATGTATATATATATTATATATATATATATATATATATATATATATATATATATATATATATATATATATATATATAATAAGACATATTCTAAAGTGTCTCTTCTCATATCACACACATCTAAATCTGAAAGCACCAGCATATTCAAGACGAATTCATTTTATGAAAACACAAGTTTTATATCATCTTGATCACTTGAATGATGCAAAATCCGATGATAAGTAAAACCAAGTATAAAGAATTAAATTCTCCTCTTTTCACTTTTACTCGTTGCAATTCCTTTGTTTATATCTTACTGATTTCAGGTATTCATGGTTTAGTTGTAGAATTAAAACCGAATCGTTTTGTATAACCGAAACTTTCCTATCTTGTGCAAAACGTGAGATAATTGAAGAAATAAAAAATATTGCTAGTTTTCTAAGCTGCAAACGAAAATATACGGTGGCCGTGAGTTCGATTCTCGGGCATTCCACTGAGGAATGATTGATGTGTATTTCTCGTGATAGAAGTTGACCCTCGACGTGGTTCGGAAGTCAATTAAAGCCGTTGGTCCCGTTAATGAATAACCACTGGTGCCAGGCAACCTAAAAACACCATACAAACAGACGAAAGTGTGAGTGACCGACTGCCTACCTCCAATCAGAGGCCAGCAAACAAAGGTCTCGTAGGCCAAGAATCTAACTTAAGTGAATCAGTTATAGATGTTCCCAAATGAATTGTAGAAATTAACGGCAGACGTCTAGCAGAAGGTTATTAGAGATTTTCCCACATAATGAATGATTTTTTGCTTAATCGGGGAGTAAGCCTAAAGCTTCTTTGTCGTTGTTGTTGTTGCTTTTGCTTAGGGGTGTAGGAAAGGTCTATGGAAAAGCCCGAAAAGGTCTGAAATAGGGGTTTCGCATGGTATTAGTTACAGGAATTTTACGATAGAATATTTTAAGATTTATATATTAAATAGATGTAAAAAATAAATAATGTGCATGGTAAACAGTGCAGAAAAAATATTTCTAATATAGCGTATTTATTTTAATCCTCGTTGGTGAAACAAGGCTCTATTTGACTAGATTCTAACTCGTTTTATTTTACGTTAAAGTTATGAGAATAGTGTTTACAACTTATGCGTCTCGAGAAAGCTGGAGATCGGATCACGCCTCTCTATTTTCATTTTTTCGCGGAGGAATATCTATAGAATGAAAATCGCCTTCTTTTTTAATCAGGGTGTTTTTCTTACATCTTATATCAGCATAAATAAAGGAAATATACCAGGGATTTTCAATACCACTTCCAGAAGTTGAATCCATTCTATCAGATATTCATGGAAATGGATTTTGGAGACCAGGATTGCTTATTTAGTTACTAATCCTACACTATAGCCTACCCAGGGTTCCCGCAGCAAATGCGGATGAATTCAACTGGGCGAGTGATTTGATAACCGTGATTTGTGAGAAGGTAGGCGCTCGGTAGACAAAATGGGGATCATGGAGTTGTCTGGACCGGGATTAAGGGAAAAGCAAGGAATGCTAGCTGGCTTAGGTACATTTAAATAACGAAAATAAAATTATATATTTTCACTGGGTGAGGGAGAAGTAAAGAAATCGGGGAAAAGATAAGAAGGGAAAAGAGTTTAGCGTGAAATTAGGGTAGAGAAAATGTTATAAAGAAAGGCCATAACTGCAACAAGGAAAGTTTTGAGTTTGAAGGTGTGTGTGTGTGTGTGTGTGTGTGTGTGTGTGTGTGTTTGTTTGTGACTGGACATGGGGCTTTATTTTGAAAAAGGTAAATAAATTCGTTACCCAATCTCCTCTGAACTGCAATCTTTCTCATATTCATTTTAATAAAGAAAAAAAAAGATTTATTAGCCGATTGACAAGCATCTTACTGACTTCACACACACACACACACACACACACACACACACACACACACACACGTGCCAATACTTTTAATAGCTATATTAGTCTGAACATTGAGGTCTCTCCATTTATACCCAAAATTGTTTTATGATACCCGGAGTAGACTGGACTCTACAATTAATAAAGAACATCCATTTCATAAATTCATACATTAATTTTTAAAACCACCTTGACACCAGGATAGTACTTTTGGCAATGAAGTTGGACTTATAGGGCATCCGGATTATAACTATTCATCTCAAAAATCTCAAAAACTATGGCTTGGACACTCATATCTGCAGTTTTTGGTTATTTTTACGTGTCACCACCTTCCCACCTTCATTTCTTGTTGGGGCTGAACTTAGAGTTAAAGGGCACCGGGAGTGTCAATATTCATCTAAGTGACCTTGAAAACTATAAATTAGATATATATCTGTCGTTTCCAGTTATTTTTGTATGTCATCTCCTTCCCACCCCTTTTCACCCCGCTTGTCATCGTGAATAAACTTGGACTTGAAGACCATTGGGAGTGTCACTATTCATCTCAACAACCTCAAAAACTATGGATTAGACACTAATATCTGTCATGTTCACTTATTTTACATGTCACCCCCTTCCCACCCGCCCCTCCTAGAGGGGCTGAACTTGGAGTTAAATGGTATTAGGAGTGTCACTATTCATCTTAGGGACTTAAAAAACCATGGATTATACACTAATATTTGTCATTTTAGTCTATTTTCACATAACACCCCCTTCCCACCCCTTCCCACCCCCCCCCCTCCCAATCAGGGCTGAAATTGGACTTAAAAGGCATCAGAATTGTCACTATTCCTCTCAGCAACCTTGAAAGTTATGGATTAGATGTTAATATCTATTGTTTTCAGTTATTTTCACATGCCTCCCACTTCCCACCCCTTTACACTACCCTCCCAAATAATTGGGGCTGATATTGGACTTGCAGAGCATTGGCAGCATCAATATTCACCTTAGCAACATCAAAAACTATGGATCAGCTGTTAATATCTGCTGTTTTCAGTTATTTTTTATGTCAACCCCTTCCCACCCTTTTTCACCCCACTCCCAATTGGGGCTGAACTTGGCCTTGAAGGGCAGTCGGAGTCTCACTGTTTATCTTGGCGACCTTGAAAACTATGAAGCAGACACTAATCTGCCATTTTCAGTAATTTTAAGTCACTCTCTTCCCACCCCTTTTTAGTCCCCCTTCCCTATTAGGGCTGAACTTGGGCTTAAAGGGTATTGGAAGCATCATTACTCATCTCAACAACCTCAAAAACTATGGATTAGACACTATTATCAATCATTTTCTGTTATTTTTACATGTCACCCCCTTCCCACCCCTTTTCACCCCCTAAGGTAATATCCAGTGTGCCACAAGGTACGGTGCTGAGTAGTTTCGCAGATGACACAAGAATAAGTAGAGAAATTACTTTTGATGAAGATAGGAACACGCTACAAAAAGACCTTAACAAAGTATATGATTGGGCAGAGGTAAATAGGACGGTATTTAGCTCTGATAAATTTGAATCAATAAATTATGGAGATAGAGAAGGAAAGCTATATGCATACAGGGGACCTAATAACAAGACAATCACAAATAAGGAAGCAGTTAAAGACCTTGGTGTGATGTTGAATAGGAACATGTTATGCAATGATCAAATAGCAATTCTATTGGCAATATGCAAAGCAAAAATGGGAATGTTGTTACGGCACTTCAAAACAAGAAAAGCTGAACACATGATATAGCTTTATAAAACATGTGTTCTTAGTCCACTTGAATATTGCAATATGATATGGTACCCACACTATCAAAAGGATATTGCACAAATAGAGAGTGTACAAAGGTCCTTTACAGCTAGAATAGAAGTTAAGGATCTTGACTACTGGGAAAGACTACAATTTTTTTAATTATAGTCTAGAAAGGAGAAGAGAACGCTACATGATAATTCAGGCATGGAAACAGATAGGAGGAATTGCCGAAAACATCATGGGGCTAAAAATATCAGAAAGAGCAAGCAGAGGTAGATTAATAGTGTCCAAAGCTATACCAGGAAAAATAAGGAAAGCACACAGGACATTAATCCACTACGCACTAGCATCGGCAATGCAGCGTCTATTCAATGCGTTGCCAGCTCATCTGACGAATATATCAGGAGTGAGCGTAGATGTGTTTAAGAATAAGCCCGACAAATATCTAAGCTGCATCCCAGACCATCCAGGATTGGAAGATGCAAAATATACCGGAAGACGCATTAGCAACTCTCTGGTAGACAATAGAGGTGCCCCACACTGAGGGACCTGGGGCAACCCGAACAAGATGTGAGTAAGACACTTCCTATCAGGGCTGAACTTGGACTTGAAAGGCATGAGGAATGTCAATTTCCTTCTCAGTGACCTCGAAAATGATGGATTAGACACTAATATCCGTTGTATTCAGTTATTTTTACGTTTCACCCCTTTCAACCATTTTCCCATACCCCCACCCCTTTGGTGCCTGTGATGTCTTACCTCCCAGGTTTTCTTTCCCAGATGGTAAGTCATATGTATACCAAGTTTGATTGAAATTGTTCTGTATGCGTACATGTTTGCGCTTGGTTGCGTGTTCGTGTAAGTTCACACGACTAGACTTTTACAGTCGAAGATTAGAAGTTTAAAGGAGCACTGCACCCAGCGGTGACATGTAATTTTGAGGATAATTTATAAACACATTTACAGCGAAAATTAACCTGTCATAATATTAGGTTAGCAGCCAAAAATGAATGAAGTGTAAAAAAAATCGAGATGAAAACTTTTGGTTCCTGCACCTGGTATGAATTAAAGATTAATGCACGTTCTCAGAAACACATATTATCATCTTGCATCATCAAAGGGAATAATTCATCGAATTAATATTAGGGAAACGTCCTCATCCCTAAGTTAGAGAACTTTTCTCATATCTAGGAAATCTAGAGAAATTTTCTCATACGCAGGAAATTCGTGCAAACAATGTAAATTATTTTTATATTTTCACATGTATAGGTATAGACATACTCATAAGCAGAATATGAAAACGTTCTCTCTGCTGACTAGGACACACACACACACACACACATATATATTTTATATATATATATATAATATATATATATATATGATATATATAGATATATATATGAATATATATATATATATATATATATATATATATATATATAATAATAAAATAATATATTATATATACAATATATATAATATATATTAATTATATATATATTAATTAATATAAATTATATATTTTATATAATATATATATATGTGTGTATGTGTGTGTGTGTGTGCGTGTAGTATTAAATATACGTATAAATAATATGTATATAATTAATATTTATATAGTATACGTAGAATATTTATGTATTCCCTACCAAATAAGCAAATGACTCCTTTTATATTATAAAACAGTTTTGCTATAATTCGTCCATTTACAAATGAATGAGATGCTATTTACTTAAGCAAAATATAAAAAAAACTTTTTTTCTTGGCACTACTGATTGAAGAGAATTGACCAATATTAGGTTTGAAAACATGATACCATCCCATCTCGCAACAGCAGCGCCACTGTCAATATTTTGACACGACTCTTGGCGACCAGATTTTCTTTTCGGCAATTAATTAGAAGGGAAATCGGTTATCGATGGCTCCTCTAGGACAGGGCACCCACCCCACCCCAAATACCATCCAACCACCCACCCCAACCACCACCCACTCAAGTACTATGTGCATGCATGGCATGAAGTTTACTAGGTAATAATGTATTAAAGAATGCATGGAATCCCTTTTCTTTGTTGTACTCATTAGTTGTCTATTACTGTAAAATAAAAGAGGACACAGAACGTTACGTACTGTCCCAAAGTTTTGATTAAGGTACTTATATTTATTATATTTAAATGGAACCATTAGTTAAGAAGGCTGGACCCGATTTTGGATGACAAGTCTTAAAGTGGGTTCTATCATGGAATAATTAATATATCTGCTGCATGGTTCAGTTGAAAAGGATTCATTTGCTATCGTGTTTTGTTATTTCCTCATCAATTTATATTTCATAAGTATCCTTGGGAGTTCAAATCTTAGCCACATTTTATCACGTTACACTTACATATCTATATAGTAGTATATGTATAGATATATATCTATAGAGATATATATATATATATATATATATATATATATATGTATATATAGTAGTATATATATATATATATATATATATATAATATATATATAGTATAGTATATAGATAGATCTATATATATATATATATATATATATATATATATAGTATATATAATAATATATATAGATATCTATCTATATACATATATATATATATATATATATATATATATATATTATAATATATATATATATATATATATATATATATATATATATATATATATATATATATATATATATATATTATAATCATAATTTATCAATTGGTTAAATTCGCTGGTATGCTAAGCAGAAAGCCTGCCCTGGTAAAGGCCTTAGATTCAAAAGTTCCTAGGTTTCACCCTCTTTTAAGACTTACATATGATGGCGCCATTACCATTCAGTAGGAAGACCTGGGATCGATCCTGATGTGAGTCAGAAATATATCCATTTTACATACGTTATTGTGTGCTAATTACTTCTAAATCTGTGTATATTTATAAAGTTGACGTTCCACAACAAGGGAAAAATCGGTATTAAGATTTTTCGTCTGTGATTTTGGTAAGTCTAGAAACATATTGAATATTTGCTTCCTCACATGTTTGAAGTATGAAAATGAAGGACACGTGAGTTTCATTGGGCCAGCTATTCTTAATTCTTAGAAACCTTCGCGTTCTATATTTGTTTGGCAAATATGTGCTCCTCATTACACTACAACTTCCGAGCATTTTAACGTTATAGTCCTGATGGTATTCTGAATGCTCTGCCCTCTCTCTCTCTGTCTCTGTCTCTCTCTCTCTCTCTCTCTCTCTCTCTCACACACACACACACACACACACACACACATTTAGTCACAGTCTTGCTAAAATAGAAATCAGTGGAATCATAAATGTACTTGCTATTAGGGAAGCATTAGTTGGAAATTCTCGTTCCACTTCGCATGATAAACACCAACAGTGATATTTAACACGCCAACGCCGAGAAGCGCAATTTTCTTTCCCATTCTTTATTTGGTCGCTTACTTATTATTTGCTACTAAACCCAATGATATAAAAGGTACTTGAATTACACAAGGAAAAACAAAATACATTTTGAGTTCAGACAGGCCATATAGGAAAACAAAAATATAATTTTTCGAAAGCTGGTAAATAATATTGGAAATAACATAAAAATGTTTGATTTGCCGAAGTGTCCTCTTTTCTAGCTACAGTAAAACTATTGACCAGGAGAGTTAATGGGTGTCGACGTGGATTTTAAAAATCTTCATAGTAAAACATGAAACTAGAAGTTCTAAATTAAATCTCAGATTGTACAGGAAAGATGAACAGAGCAACATCATGTCTATGTGAATGAAACGTTTGTCATTTCGCTGCTAAAATCACACGAACGAATGCTTTATTTCAGGCATGTACACTGTTATTGACTGGCTTTTCTTATTCGTATATGGTTGTTTGTTGAGAAATACGCAAGGTGACAAGAAATATCAATCTTTTTAAAGTAAATTACATTTTACATATGACCAAAAAAGTACTTTTAGGACAATAATTCTAAACTGATCTTGAGGACAAACATCCCAGAGAATATCATTGCATTTTATTCTCCATACAAAACCAGAATTTCGGTTTATTGATGGTAAACGGAGTTAACATGTTGAGGAACGGAAACCTAACCTGAAAAGCAACCCTTAGGTGGTGATTTAACATGTGAACGTAAAATATTTATTAAAGAACAGAATAGGTAGATACAGAAGTACTTTCTACACTTGGCGTCAGTATAGTAGGTTTCTGGTTATGAATGATTTTGAAAATGTTTAAAGTAATATTCACTGGGTTTAATGCAAAACTTAGAGCTATCCACCCTATCAAGAAATGGGGGTTTGGCCCGGGGGTGGTGAGTGGGGGGGGGGGGGGGGGGGGGGGGGGGGGGGGGGGGGGGGGGGGGGGGGGGATCTGTTGTGGGAGGCTGGGCTCTAAAGGCACATCGGAATAAAGTACGAGCCCTATGTTCGCAGCATTAAGTGATAAAAGAATCTTAAAACTGGGGCAAAGAATATTCTGAAGCCTCTTGGTTTGTAAGAATTGGTTCCTATCGAATAAAAGCAAATAGACTCGGCCGCAAAGCCGTTCTGAACCCTTGTACTTAGCCGAAAATACATAATGGAACGCTACATATTTCATGCTAAGTTTGGGCAACCATTAGCACAAGGTACCTATATAATGGTCATAGAAATCGTCGCGCGTTTAGGACACAAACATGAAGTCCTATAGGAGAAAGGCACAGGTAGGGAGGGACAAATGAAAGTGAAAACGTTAGTTACTCTGGGTCTTAACAAGATGACACAAGAGCAACGCAGATAATCAGAAGTAACTACACAAGTATAAAAAGAAATAAACAACATGTCTGAGCGGATAGATACCAAGAAAACAGTAATTCTATGGAAACTTAAATAGATGACACAAGAGTAAGATAAATAATCAGAATAAAGAGCAGCACGTAAAAAAATGAGTAACATGCCTTGACGGATAGATAACAAGAAAATTGTAATTCCATCTATGCAGACCGGCTTTAGTAATTATTCACTTATCTTTAATATAAATAAAGCGATATGCGATATACATTCCTGTTTAGCACAAAGGAAGCGTGGTATCTTCAGATTATGGTTATAGCGCTCGTTGTAGCCATTGTAGCCCGATTATGTCTTTTAGCATTATTAATCAGTGCAGTGTACAGATAATCATCTTTTCATTTATTCCAAAATATATGAAGACCGCATTTCAGTCTAATGATAATAACGAAAGTCTTTTGAGACCATATCCCTTACCGTTGCTAATATGTATGCCAAGAATAGAAAATAAACGAGTCTACCTGCGAAGAAATTTCTCTCTCTCTCTCTCTCTCTCTCTCTCTCTCTCTCTCTCTTCTCAGCGGAGGAGAGGAAGCTAAGATGGAGATATCTTATGGTATTCTATCAAGGGGCCCTTTTAAGAAGTTTAAAAGGCCGAAAGCTTCTCGACCATTTTTGAAGAATGGCGGAATTCAGAGTCACCGAGGCGAGAGTAAAATCTTTGACAGCATCTCCTACTTATCTGAAATGTGTAATGTATCTCTTTCAAAAATACAGTTATCAAAGAAGGCCCTCGGCTCCTGTGATGATAGAGTTTACAGTTACGTGAGGCATCCGACCGGAAAATAATAAAGTTAAAGGAATGTCGATTTTTCTGAGATATGAAGAGGCTTTTGTGTGTGTGCTTTATTTTTATTCTCTTTTATGAATACTTAGATTCGAATTGACGTCTCCTCCAACGTCTATCGTTGATCTTCGTATATAAATTTGGGGTTAAAGAGGTTTTAGTTCTCTATTTTTCTGTTTATATATGCGTATGTATTGTTTCTCATTTTTATGTATTTAAAGGAAACTTCTCTATTGCTTGCAGTTAACTCCTTTTGACTTGTATCTAGGTGATAAAAAGCTTTTTTTTTTCTTTTAGGAAATACACGTCCACTTTCGCCAGCGATATCATTTTCTTTTGATATTGTCTGCCATAATTAAGACTTTAATGTTGCCAGAATTATATTTTACTTCAAGTATCCATATAAGGAAATATTTAATTTGTTCTTTGCAAATCTTAATACTTAGAGTTTTACTTAAAAGATGCCTGCTGAATCACCAGATTTCACTTACTATTGGTCGGTGGTAAAAACCTTAAGAGAAATGAAATGTTTATTTTCATTGCAAAAAGGTCAGCAGGGCCAACGAAAAAATTATTTTTACGTAGTTCAGGCCAAAAGAAAAACAGCACAATCCGGAGGTTGAGCATTTGAGGTCTAATACTAAAAGTGCAAATACTTTCTCCCCTTTAAGAAAAAAAATTTTTCTTGGTGTCAGAATTAGGAAATAGCTCCATAGCTCGATTATTCAAGATACTACTGATAGATTCTTGTAAAAGAGTCGAAGAAAAAAATAAACGTTCCTAATTTTAAAGAAGAACGAAATTTATTTATATGCCTGAATTATTATTGATATTATCAAACAAGATAAGTTCTTAAACTGAAACAAGCTTCCAAAGAATAGTATGTCGATTTGAAAGAAATTACAGACGGTCATAGGTAACAGAATGAATAACAGCATGTAAAAGTCCCAACTTATCATGGGGACTTGACGAACTTATTTGCTTCTCTGCGACATTCTACTTGCAATGTCATCATACACAGTAAGAAGTTGGTAAAGAATGAGAAAGTACAATAAGCAGGAACTCTCCAGTAAGTGCTAAAACATGTTCTTATACCGTTCTTGATATAAGATACAATAAATGAAGAATAGTATAGTAATGTAGATTAAGAATCATTAATTTCGGAGGACGAAAAGAGAGGTATGAAGATACACCGTCTAGAAAATATGAGTTAAGATTTGAAATGACAGATACAATGCCCCAAAAAGATGAATATATAAAGTTTTATGATAAAATGCATAATAAAAGTCACTACAGATAATTGCCTGAAATAGTGAAGATGAGAGAAGTCAAATTTGCACTACACTTCAGACATAATTCCTCTGAATCATCAGGAGCAATGATCTAATGTATTAGGACTCACTCAGAAACGCTAAAAAGAATCGGTAGATTTTCTTTTTATACTTCTCATTGATCTAAAAAAAGACGGAACAAGCTCTACGTTAGGTGTACAGGAGAAAGCAAGAAGCAAGTATATTAGAAATATTTGATTATATTGGGCGTTGAAGAGTAGGATGGTATCTCGTGTTTTTTCACTAGTGTCCTTTGTTTGAAACTGTTGAACCCTTGAATGTTTTTAAAAGGAAATTAAGCACAGATGTTACAGGTGTTATGAAATATTTCAGCGTTGCTTTTCAGATAGAGTGCACTCTATAAGCTTCGGGGAAGTCAATATGAGCATAGGCTTTACCTTTAAAATGTAGGTTATTGGTGATCTTTGATTCGTGTTCATCAGCTGTATATAATAGGATCGTTACCATAATACTATACTGTTCAATGATAAGTTTACCATTCAGTACTATACCAACAGGATAAATGCAGTATTTTATACATTTTGCAGCAAACCTCTTCATTCAACCACCGCTAACAAGCGGCCATCTTCTACCATACTTAAAGGTAACTGATTCCAGCCATGTTTGTCTTTTCTTTCGTAATCACTCGGTAGATTGTTTTCCCAGCGTTAAGGTTATTCAGCTCTGGTTCTCATTTCGCTACTAATTATTTGCCCAGTTATTCCAGTGATCATTAAGCTTTTTCCATTTAGCGTTCTTGCTTACTCAGAGACCTCTTCTAAAGGGCCCCCATACACTTAACGATTGTATGAACGATTGTCTGTATCGTTCGCAAAAATATTTCGTATGGGGTTGTCTGAATGCAGAAGTGGGCGGAGTTTCGGGTCTGAACGTTCTCGGCGGGAATCTAGCACGACCAGATTGCTGGCTTGCTACTTATGTCTGTCACAGACAGGTCGTGCAATATACGTATGTGTTTGTCTGCCGATATAACGATACCGCGCGCGTCTCCTCTAGAGACGATGTCACCTCTTCCCTAGACAAAATCTTTGTTCAGACCGAAATCGGTGCAGAGATCGTCCATACTTCTTTGGTACAAAGCAGTTTCTGGCATGAGGTTACTTTTATTCTAATGATTTTGTCTCGATTTATCTCATTTTTATTTTCGCGATTTGTGCTTGGACGAAGAACTCATTAATTCGCGTAATTTCATTGTCATCAAGAAGTATTTCCTTCACATTTCTCCCTCTATTTATTTCCTATGTTATAAGTAATTTTTTTTATAGTAGCATCATGTTTCTCTAATTGAATTTGTTCATCATGACTAATGTGGCAGTTCTTGAGTTCTGTATTTATTTTGAATTATCGTACATTGATGCTTATAACTATATAATCTTTCAGTGGCGTCTTTAAGCAAAATTCGTTCGTTATTCAGTGACCGAGAGCAGAAAAGCAATGATCTCATGATCCTCTACAAACCTTTCATAGGTTGGATATTACATAAACATTGGTGATTATTATCTTTAGAATTGAGATATATTAAAATCATACCGTAACACCTGTACGATATTTCTTTATTAATAGTGTAGGTATCTAATCGCCTTTAAAATTTTCTTTTCTGTAATCCTCGCTATTTTGACATTTTCTGTAAACTAAGAAACGCAAAAACGCAGAGGTGATTCAACACTGACATTTTAACACAACTCTAAGTTTATCTTGCCCCAATTCGTAGCATAAATTCACAAGTATCCCTAGACCGACTAGGGTACCGCGTCAACTTGGCAGTGCAAATGCTAGAAGACTTGAGTTGTCAGCATAAATCATTGTTGAATGGTGTTGGTGCAACCGGAGACCATGGATTTATTTTCTTCCTCTGTGTTTGTACATCCTCTCGCATATTAAACATAATGTTTGCATTATGAACACTTGGATTTTTTTACTCTATAATTTTACTTGGCCGTCTGTTTTACACCTTTATTTGATTATTATTTTTCAAGATGAGGTGTTGTGAAGGGAAGTTATATTTTATCCTCTTGTGATAAAAAGATAAGAGCTTAAATATTTTAGAATATACGTCCTTCAGTGCAGTGTAATTAAGTTATTTTATTATCGACAAAATACCTTAACAGTATCCGTCCGTTAAAAAGGGCTATAATAATTAAAAAAGAATTGCTAACAGTCACTTAAGTCGAATTCTCTGCGTCCGGAAGCAGAGCAATAAATTGTTCTATAAAAGGGGATACAAACAAAACAAATAAATTTTCTTTAAGATGACCGGCATTCGCTCAGAAATGAACAAGAACCAACAAGAGAGTAAGAAAATACACTCGATTCTTTATGTAACGTCGACAAAAGAAGAAAACCCAATCCGCCCCACGAGGATATGATGGGCTGCAGGAAGTTGGACACGAGACGGGAGGATGTGTGAGAGTCCTTCCCCTACGTAGGGGAAGGGTCCTAGATGGCCGAGGGGCTGTTAGTAATAGGGTAGTCAGGGGAAGTAGGCGCCCTAGGAGAGGATATTTTCTGTAGTTCGCTTACGACTACTGTGTGATAAGTTACCCATACATTTTACCCCTAAATCAACAATAACATTAGCGACAGGAATAGTTAATTTAATTTATCATAAGAATGTTACAGTGTCGAGATTAATGAATTTTATTTGAAGAAGAGGAAATAGATAACCCTTGTTTTTATGTTCGTATTTAGCAATTTTTTATATCCATAAAGTATAACAGGTTATAGATTATTCCGCTTCTGATCGTTAATATTATATTATGGACATTATCCGATGTGGTACTATTCAGTATACGAAGCAATGGACATATTTTTTTTAACGCTGGTCGTGGGACTAGATAATGCCGACAAAATTAGATAAAACACATTACTCCAAGATAATTTTGTGAACACTGATGGTCAGGGGAGCAGACATTAAATGCTTTGACCAATAAAATGAACAAACTTATGACCTTTGTTGAGCCTTTTTATTTAAACGTAAATACGAATATGGATGCATTTTTTCTCCATTCGAGTATATGCAATAAAATAGTTACTTGAACAAGCCTTCGGTATGTTTTAATCTCATGTTCAATATAATCATTTCAAAGTGCAAACTACTACGTTGACTTAGGTTTGTATTTCTGCGCGAATCTAAACTTACGGAGCTGCTTGCAAATTTAGAACAAGGCTTTGCGCAAAGGAATAGATGACAGCCAGGAAGCGCACCGCCACTTGCGCAAAGGCGATGCCTTTGCTTTTATCTTCGGACATGATTTGGGTCCTAAATCAGAGAGGAACTGAATTCCTTCTTGGCGCTTCTTCAAGATACTTTTATCTTATACCCGGTAATTTATTTTAACGTTCCGCAAGAACGTACGGAAACTATTCTTTAATGGACGGGCGCCTAAGAATATGAATACTTGCATTATGGCAATGCAGTGCCTTGTGTAGCGAGTACTTGACACATTATTATTATTATTATTATTATTATTATTATTATTATTATTATTATTATTACCTAAAATGCATAAATGTAAAATCTTTCTCATCATCCTTGCCATCATCTACTAGAATGCGAATATGTTAAAAGAGAAGATAGAGAGCCAAGTAGAGAAATGTATACTAAAATGTATGCGTAATTGAAAGAAAAATACGCTAAGGTAAATTTACAAGTAAAAACATAAATGCATGAAGAGCCGTTGGATTTTTTTTTTTTCTCATATGAAGTAGAGTAAAAGGAGAAAGGTGCTTTATGGGAATTGTTTTAAAGCAGCATTGAAGCCTCGCCTATGCTTGAGCCATCAGACTGCCCATAGTATCAGTACTACCATTCACAAGAAGTACTATCAAGTAGCACTCTTAGTACCATATGCCTTTATGTGAGTGCCAGAAGGCCACATAGTACTAAGAGTGTTACTTGATAACACTTCTTCTGAATGGTAGTACTGTATGCCAATATGTGAATGCCAGAAAGGCATGTGGTACTAAGAGTGCTACTTGATAGCACTTCTTCTGGATGGTAGTACTGATATCACGGGCAGTCCGATGTTTATGAATTTTAGATGTGATTGTACGGACTGCATAAGATGTAGCTTAGATTGTTCATTCCCATAAATTAAAAAAAATAAAAAACTATACATAGGTCAGGAGTGTCTAGTTCAGTATGGTATTGTGAGGTCGGCACGAGGCTGACATAGAACAACTAGAACCATAATAATTATAATGCTTCTTAATTATCGTTCTCCAGACCTGATGAAAATAGCAATATGAGTTTTTTTTTCTTTCTTTTGCATGAAATTGCGCTGTGGGCAGTTTCAGGTTATTTTTTTTTACAGTCAATATTCCTTCATTTACATGAACAGAGATTCCTTCATATAAGACTTATGTTAGTTCGTTGCTCATTCAGGTATACCTTTCCCCCGCAAGGGGTTCGTTCCGTCATTGCAGCTCATTTGGTGCACTGTAAGGATTCCAAATAGATGTTGGCAGCGTCTCTTTAGCCTGTAGCTCCAACCAATTCATAGCGTTTTCATTTGCTTCTATTTCTTCATCATTTCTTCAGCATTGTTGTCCAAACTATTAAACTGTTGGGTTTTCTCTCGTGTCCACCATTAGCTCCTTGTGCTTCATCTTTATATCCAGGTTCTCTTTATCTTTCTGTCCAACCACTCTAACTCCATCCTTGCACTGTCCATAGCATGAAATCAAATCAAACCTAAACTTTACCTTGCAAACTCTCTCAGTCCTTCTGGATATAAGGACGTTTTCTTACCATGAACTCTTGCAAACTCATCAAGCCATTTTCTCATTTCTTTCATCCCCCGGACAGCAATCTCAAACAAGGGAACCTTTTTCCAGTGTTTCACCTTCCATTCCCCCCAAAATGACCAAACTACCTCAGCTGCTTCCAACCACTGATCCGTCCTCTCTCCTATGCTTAAGTCTTTTTCTATTTCTTTCTCGTTAATACATTCTTACCCTTTAAGCCTTTATAAATGCACAGCGCAAGCTAGTATTCCCAATAACGTTACCCATTTCTTTTGCATTGAGCATCTGCACTTCACTTTTGTCATATTTTCCACTGTTTCCTTTATAACGCAAACAACGACAATAAATAAACTTTCCGCGCTGTATCCCTGATACAAGGGTTAGTACTGAATGAATACGCACTTTCAATTTTTAGGGTGAATGTGAGGTAAACTTTAAATTCAAATTTTTAACATCTCTCTTTGAAAGGCAAATGCATATCGGATTTAGCTTTTATTTGTTTGGGCCATTGACAGGGATTATATCTTGGCAATTTGCGTCAATTCAATTCCATATTATATTGTTGTCACGAGTGTCATTAAATTTCTTTCAACAAGTCTTGATACGAACGCGGACAAATTTCCTGTTTTCATAGTAAGTGCTAGGAAGAGAAACCTTCCGTGAGTGACAGGTAAACTTGAAGTATCGTGAATATAATGACTATGTAGACACTGTAGATTTCTAAGCATAACTTCTATTGTGTCTTTTTTTAATACGCGTAACTACAATTATAAAAAGAGAATAATAATTCTAAATTCCTAACTAGTTACAAAAGATAGTTTCCGTGGTTATAATTATTCACAATGCTTTTCATATAAGTCGAGGAATACGGGAACACTGAAATTCGTTGAAAATGATGGGAACAAATTTTGTATTGCTAAAGGGATTTCCGAGGTACTTACTTTTTGAGTAGAAAATGGCGTGCGCATTAAAAGCCTGCATGAAAAATGGTGTACTAAAGGGGGCGAAAATATTGTATTATTTTATGTTTTGTACTAATGTCACTGTATGTCATCGTTGTAAAAGTGCTCAGACTTTTCCTTTCGGAGTCAGGTGCGTTGTCTCTAAATTATATTTTGGTCAGTTTGAAGATTCGAGTGCAGAAAGGAAATACACAGGATTATTTTATGAATGAAACTTTATGTATTGAGTGTTAGTAAATAAATACTTGAATAATTTACTTAGATTTTACATCTTGATTAAATTAAGACGAAAATCTGGTTCTTATGTATAAATAAGGGACTAATCGTAATGCTGCGTTTTAGAGAGTTAAGATAAGTATAACATCTATTCAGAATTGTTTTCGAACCCAACGCAAACTGCGCTACTTATCCATACCATATTTTCCATCCAGTTTTACCCCTACTAAATATTAAGGTCCTCCTTTCTATCTCTGTCTTCTCAAGATCTCTGACCAATGCATCATTTAACCTTTATTCTATGTGTGTGACTAAATCACACATCAAATATCTATGTTATCTCTATTGCTATCACAACTTTAACCCTCCATAATGTTCATATGCCACCTAGACATTCATATTAAGCTCCTCCACGTTTTTCATTCATTTACTTTTCACTTATTTACAGTCATCATTCACGCTTTCCTTTTATAGCGTTGTTAATAATTGTCTTATTTACTTCATCTCCTGCGTTTATGGACTTTATTTTCATCCAGGTCATTTGCAGCAAGCACTCACTTTTTTTTTTTTCTTAGTTACAAATGTGTTGGATGTAGAAGGATATTTTATTCGAATATTATCGATAATAATTTAAATACAATGTAGTTCAGTGCTCTGCAAAATACCTTAATGTTTAGTGGGGTAGCGTCAGCACATTCATCCAATTTAATGTCATTTTGGTGAGAAACAGTGCAGTTGTAATAAATCAGCGCTGAACTCTTTATAAAGAAAATTCTCGTTTTAACGTCAAAGTAGCTGTATCTGTAACAGAAAACAATTACATCAGGAGAAGTCTGCAGACCTAAATGGTGCGTAAATGTTTGACTATCGTTTCATTTTAATCTAGCGTAGCCATGACGCGTTTAGCAACAATATTAGAGAAAAGAATGGAAAACGGTCTTCGCCAACAGTAAGTCAGTCCGATTTCTTCTTATATATCTGAAACTTTTAATGGAACTAGAATCCTCAGTTTTCTTTGTGCTGGATTAGACGACATGTTCCATATTAACGGTGGTAGTTTCAAAATATTACGTATAAGATTTCTATATATAGACAGAAAATCTTTGGTTGCATAGTTGGGCAGCCATATAAAAATTTATGTTGCGTGAATTACTTTTCGTTTTTCACTTCGCATAGCACTTCCTCGTGCGTAGCTCTTCACCACTGAGATTTAATCATTGGTCTGCTTTCGCGTCTACAGAAGGACATTACTATGCAAATATGCACAAGAGGATGTTTCTCCTTACTTGAATTCCATCAATCCATTTCAATTCAAGCGACATTTTTTATCTCTTTGCACTTCTGTCACCACAATATTCTATGAAACATAAACAATAACACTCTTCGTATGTAGCTATATAGTTTGCAAACGTATGCGACGACATGTCGATTGTTACATGTATGACGTATCCACCACAAAAAAAAAAAATAAACTTTAGCCTTATAAGAAACCTTGAAATATCTGAGCAAGTGATTGCAAAGAGCATATTTATTATATGCCAAGGATGGCAATTATTACCTTTTTTTTATTTTTGTAAATGAAAGGTGTTCAGTGTTATGCAATGTACTGAAGTAAGAGCTTATTTGCAAGTGTGTGTTTAGGTATATATACATTACAAAGCTTTATAATAAGTGAATAATCCTTGATAACATAACACATGTGTCATATCAATAAGGAAAGATTTCAGCTTCTAAAAACAGTTATTAATCTGTTGGTAGAATTGCCTCGCCAGTTAATTTGTTTCTTCATTTAGAGACCAATTAATATTTGGATTTCGTTTGATTAGCTTCTATTTTTACAAATGTCACAGAAACTCATAAAAAGATCAAAAGCTTGTGGGGGAAAAATCATGTCTAACGCATATATTAAGTTGAAGTAAGTTGTAATTTGATTTAGTTTCATTTATTCTATCTCCCTTCCCTGTCTGTTGTTGCCATCGTTCCTCTCTCATGACCATAACCCGTAAGTGGACATCGCTGGGAAATGGTCATTTCGTGTGAGAATTCAGCACTGAATTTCCCGTCACTTCCTTAAAAAGTCGACACAGTTTTACAGTTCCTTTTTACCCTCAGTAATTAGTCTTTGATAATTCATCCGCTGTCACGGGACTTTTCACATTCAACTCGCAATTGCGCTCTCATGATATTGTATAACAAGGGAGTTCTCTATTTTTTATTACTCTGGATACTTTTTGAAATCCTTTCATGTCCAGTTTGCCATTGGTTTTCGTGATTATTTGCTAATCTCGATCATTGTTTTGATAAGGAGCATATTAAATCTCCTTTTTCTGTTTTTTTGAGATTTCTAAAATCCCCAGTTCAAATAAAATATCGGATTTGAATAATAATTAATTTATTAAAAAAAAACTAAATTCTAATCTCTCTCTCTCTCTCTCTCTCTCTCTCTCTCTCTCTCTCTCTCTCTCTCTCTCTCTCTCTCTCTCTGCTCCATTTATTTTCTTCATGTATCATGCCATTTTTCCTTTTAGAAGCTAACTCAGTTTAGCCGTTATATCGCTTGAGTTTTTAATGAATTTTTTCAGTTGTTCGGTATTGATGACATATCTTTGTATGTAAATTGCAGCTGCAATATACTTTAATTTTTTGTATAAAGGTAGCTCACTGTTTTTGAAATTGAAAGTTGCGAATCCACGATGTGTAAAACCCAGATGTTAAGTCCAGAAAATAAGGAAAAATCACCCCCTATGTTTAGAACATCGACACCTTCCAATGGATCAAGTTCTATAATGATTTTGAAGATCTTTTGCAAACACGTATTGAAGACAAAGTTTGAGAATCTGTGGCAGAGACAAATTCATATTTGAGTCATAACTTCTCAAATTATATTAATAGAAAGGTAAAGAGGGTGTCACTAACCTGGCTCTCAAATTTTGAGCCAATAGCTGAAGGTTTATCATGGTGTTCCTAAAAATAATTGTATGTTGTTTCGATGGTGTATAACGTTTTGGAGAGAGAGAGAGAGAGAGAGAGAGAGAGAGAGAGAGAGAGAGAGAGAGAGAGAGAGAGAGAGAAAGAGAGAGAGAGAGAGAGACTTGTTCTGAGTAGCTCCTCTTGATATGGAATGATTGATTATATCTAAAAATGTGGTGATGGTTATAACATTGTTGACAAATGGATCAGTTAGAAAATGTACTTACGAATACTTTATGATATATTTATATCGTAATCAGAATTATTAATCATCAGGCTAAATATATCAAATAATATGTTCTTAAGCATTAACCATGAAAGGGATAGTGGCGGGTTAATCATTTGAGAACATAAAGATTCGGAAAGAATAAAGAAGGAAAATTTGTGTAATTACTTCATTGGAAAGGTACTTCACACGTTGCATTTTTAATCGTTCAGCATCTCGTAATGAGTTCTTAGCCAAATCCCCTCTTTTGCTAATGGAAAAGCTCTCGCTAAGGTGTCTTTATCGCTTCCATTCAGAATGGGAAATGAAGAATGGCGTGTCACTTGTAATCACTGTGATTGCCGTCATTTTTTTCACTAGCCTCTTTCTGATATCTCCATTTTTCTGCGTCTCATTTTGCATTAGCAATATTTGTTGCGGTTATATTTGGATGTATATATTCCTGTCAGTGGTTTTCATTAGTTAATATTTTGATTGTTTTTCTATTTATTATTTCAACCACTTTTGTAGTTGTTCAAAATTGGATTACACCTACCCTATATTTATTGTCGAGGAGAAAAGAATTGTAGAATCGGCTAATTAAGATTGCATCCGGGAAGAGAGAGAGAGAGAGAGAGAGAGAGAGAGATAGATAAGGGCTGAGAAACCCTTCCATTTGCCTAATTGATGTTTCTAGCTCAGGCTAAACTTATCTTCAGTTGATTTTCCCCGGCACCACATGTGAATTCCTTATAGATTGGAACTTTGTTGTTTTACTTGTCAGAGCGGACCATGTTTCAATTGCGTCATATATTTATTTTACTTTTGTAAGCTCTGAAAAATATTGTATATGTGTTTATTTATTTATTTCTTTGTTCTGCTCTAGTATTATGTTTTGATCGTTCTAATATTATAGTAACATAGGTCTTCATTGCACTCGTTTTTGAGTATTCGCAGTAAAGGTTTACGAATACTGACATACGAAAAATTATAGGTTACATGTGTAAGTATAGGGTTTCTTAATGGAATAGTTATGATCTCAAGTGACCAAATTTTAAATCCTGGACTAACGTATATAAAAAAATTCAAAACTCTTCATATATCCTTTACGTACAGTATTTAGCCTTCTGTAATGTGTTACCTTTTGGAGTTTCAGACAGTGCTCAGAATAAGATTGGATAAAAGTAACTATACTTTACCTTAGATTAAACAAATTCATAATCGTTACGTCCAGCTTTACTGCATCTATCGGAGTGGTTACATGTAATCGTTGCTATCTGTAGCGAGTGTTGCTATCTGTAGCGAAGTCCGTGATTTCTGTGGCAAGGTAATGAACATAACTTCTCTTCAACTGCCGCATATCTCCACCTTTGATCAAAAGGGTAACGCAAGCGCAGTGAATCTTCAACTAAGATTTAATTAACAAGTCCCACCAGATTTTAATTGTAAATGATGACCCAGAAAGTTAGAAGTGAATTGATTACATGATTTATTCATTTCAAAAGTAATGAATCGAATATTAAACGAATATTTTGCATTTTATGTGTGTGTACTGAGAGGTACTTCGTCTGGGTGTTGTTAGTTTTGATTGTAGTCTTTATTTTTCATTTAAGCTAAGCAGCTGTTATAAAAGTAGCACTAGATCTTGCTTTCATTGTATTATAGCAGTACTAGGTGTTGTAGCTGTCCAAGTAGTAGTAGTTACATACATACATATATGAATCCACTTATGCCGCAAAGACGAACCATATACCATATTCGCCCGTAGTCATCACCACAGACTCCAAATTACATATTGTGTAGTTCTTATAAAAACGGCTTATACGGCTATTACTGATATAAAACAAAAAATCAGTACGTAAGAATAATCTATATTTTATTTTTTTGAGCCCGGATGTGTAAAAAATGAAAGTGTACCCCGGACTACAACATATATAACATGGAAAGCCCTTAGTAACTTTGTTAACAAATATGAAATTACTATTCGAACAGCAATCACTGCTTTAGGGGATATTGTGCCCTGATCTGTATAAGTTAAGCCCGCTGCTGAATATGAACAGGCAAATTATAATGCTGAAGTTTCTTATAGGAAGGTTTTCTCAATTAATTTCAAGGTAATCACTTCACCAATATTTCCCTAAATTAACGACAGCTACAACAAAAACTATATAACTATTGCTGCTTGGACAGCTATAACACGTATTGCTATAATATAATGAAAGCAAATAACAGCTGCTTAGTTTAAATAAGCAATAAAGACTACATTAAAAACTAACAACACCCAGACGATATACCCCACAGTGCACACATATGACACGCAAAATATTTGTATAATATTCGACTTTACCTTTCAAATGAATAAATCATGAAATTAATTAATATACGTATGTATATGTTATATATATATATATATTATATAATATATATATATATATATATATATATATTTATTATATATATATATATATTTATATATATATTATATATATAATATATATATAGTATATATATATATATATATATATGATACACATATATGTGTGTGTGATATATATATATGATATAATATACTATAATATATTCTATATATAATTTATATGTGTGTATATAATATATAGATAATTATATATTTATATATATATATATATTATTATATATAATTATAAGATATATATATAATATAATATTATATTGTAATAATATATATTATATATACAATATATATGTATATATATATATATATATAATATATAATATAATATTTATCAAATCTATATATATATAATCTTATACCTATAATATATATATATACATGATATATATATTATATTATATTATATATATAATATATATTTATTATAGGAATCAGTATCATTATGAATATGTATATATAATATACATATTATATATTTATAATATGATATTACATATATATATATTATCTATATATATATATAGTTATTATTCTAATTATATTATTATATATATATATAATAATATAGATATATATATATACATATGTGTGTGTGTATATATATATATATGCTATATATTATATATATATATATAATATATTATATATATATTATATATATAATATATATAGTATATATATATATAATGTGGTATATGTGTATATATATATATATTATATATATATATTAATATATATATATATACGTACTATATAACATATATTAATATATATAATATTAATACTATATAAGACGGTTATATAATATTAATATTTATTATAATATTATAGTATATATTAGTATATAACTGATATATATATAACATATATATGTATATTAATATATTATATAATATAACTCACTCACTTAATATATAGCTTATACAATATATATATAATATTATTATATAATATATGATATATATATATATATTATATATATATATTATATATACATATATTATGTATAAATAACATATTATATTATATTATATTATTATATAATATATTATAATATATACATTAATATATATTTATATTTATAATATATGTATTATAATGTATATATTATATATAATAATATATTATATTATATATAATATCATATATATATAATTTATATTATTATAATATATAATACTATATATATATATGTTATATATATATATATATATATATAATATGTGGTGTGTATAATTATATATAATAATAATATATATATAATATATTATATATATCAATATATATTAATATTAAAATTTTTTTACATTTCCATACTTGAAATACTTCATTTATAGGAAGGATTATTATCTAATATGGCTGAAATTTCATTACAAGCGTGTTATTCAATTCAGGCTGCATTTTTTACCAACTCATCGTAAGATGTAAACTATCACGCAACGCTTGCTTTTAAGTTTTTCTATAAGATATCTATCTAAGCAGCATTCTGCTTCAAATCGCGAATTAATATCACATGAATACGCGGCTCATCTTCAGCCTGCTTGTCAATTCTTGACACGTCAGTAAGTTATAGCAGCGTTCACGCAGGAGTGCGCATTGAATCCTCGCCTGCAGGCACGAACTTTGGAAATCAAATAATAATATCCAAATCAAACATCCTTGCTTGGGAGGCTGTTAGGGATGCAACGCGTACTTAAGATTTAAATTTATAAAGAAAAGATATTGTGCTTTGGTCTTGACAATTTTAATGATGGCAACATTGAGTTGAAAATAATGACGATACATGCTCAGATTGAGAGCATACAAATAAATCAATGTGGCCTGTTTCCTTACATGCAGAATGTCTTTGGATGCCTACCACATTTTAAGTAATTGCTTTACTTTACACATTTTCTCTCATATTTTCAAAGCTCTGTGGCCGAAAGTTATCAATAAAGTAAGAATCACCATGAGAACAATTGCGCCATTGCTTTCAAAATAAATTCTTGTACCGCATCTGTTTGTGAATTTAAGGAAAAATAATTATATATATATATATATATATATATATATATATATATATATATATATATATATATATATATATATATATATCTTAAAATCTAATAAACCCCCACCGCAATTTCTTGTAACTGGATTGTATTCCTAGTGCCAGTGGAGGATATTTCGTGTGCCGACGGAAATTTCGACTGGGCAAGGTGCTTAGGACCGATTGTAATACTGTCATTAATTTTGAAGTTAACGTTTCAAATTAACGTGATATGTGTGTGTGGGGTAAAGGGAGGC
Source organism: Macrobrachium nipponense (assembly GCF_015104395.2). Taxonomy (NCBI): domain Eukaryota; kingdom Metazoa; phylum Arthropoda; class Malacostraca; order Decapoda; family Palaemonidae; genus Macrobrachium; species Macrobrachium nipponense. The sequence continues at coordinate 39,159,157 of NC_087202.1, read as the reverse complement.
GGCTGTTTGCAGTTGCTGTCTCTTGTTTTGTGGAAAAAAAGTTTTCTATAGCTAATAGTTTTTTCTGATTACTCTGGTGAGGTTGATGTTTTTGGATATTATGAAAATAACCTCTCTCACTATATCCAAAGAAACTGGAGCAACTCCAAAATTTTATGTGACCAACAAGGATTATGACACATCTACTATTGCTGTTGTGGAAGCGATGCCTAACATAATTATCTACCCCTGAAGAAGCACAATCACAAATGTCCTTACGAAACACCTGCTCATAGTGGCACAATAATAATCATTTATTCACACTTTGTAAAGACATGACGGAAGCTTGAATGACCATAACCGCCTACATTTATTGAGAAATGTCTCAACTGGCGATGATCTAGAATTCCTTATTAGTGCTATATTTCTTTCAATGAGACTGCTTAGCCAGGAGCACACGAGCCATTCTGTGGTGCCACAGGGTGGCGTCGGTGTGTGGCGGGGATGTGGCTTCCCATAGGTTTCCATTGTTTATAAACTGCGGCGGGGATCAACGACAGCTCGCAACAGTCGCTTGCCGCAGACGCTTGTGTGTTCGACATAGCTTATAATCAATGGAAATCTATGGGAAGCCACAACCCCGCCGTACTCAGACGCCACAGAGTGGCTCGTGTACTCCTGGCCGTAGTCTCGGTAGACCTAAATTTATATTGTATATATTGTGTATTAGGTAAATCTTTTTTTTTTTTACAATTCTGTTTATTTCTCTACCTGAAGGGTTGGACCATTCCTCTTTTTACTCAAACTCGCGTTTAGATACGTTTATCTACCACTACGAAGCATAAATCTTGGTTTAAAATTCTACCCGGGGGTTTTTCTCGTACTTGGTTTAGTGGCTTAGTGTTTTAATGAAGGTAGGCGGAAATGGAAGAGCATAATTCCTATTTGCCTGACCTTTTCACCCTTAATTCATTTATGATTTTATTGAGATACCTGTAATCTTATAGTGAGCTCGATAAGAAACATATACTAACACATGGTAGAATTTCAGCAAGAAATGGCAAGCCCATAGATCACTTGATCTCCTCACCTTATGAGCTAATTTCCACTAAGACTCGTTTATAAATTACATTTTTCATGCGCATTTTCATCGTCATCCATGGGAGACATATTTGGTTGTCTTCCAAAACATATCTCAGTGTGAGATAGATTCAGTAAGTACTGACAGAAGTGTTTAGACCAAAAGGCTAACAAAATGTTTCTAGATTACCCTTTTCAGAAAAGGATACCTTAAGAAAGATAGACAAAAGCAATTCCGATTCAGTTACACCTTGCTTTCCGTTTTACCTTGGATCAGCTATTTGTCATTTAGCCAAAGTGTAACTCAGTAAGCCAGTGTTTTTGCTTTATATAAAACACACTACTCGTGGAGTTTCCCAGTTGTTCGTTTATCAGCTAATGACCGAGATGAAAAAGCTCATGTCCAAATGTTCATCCGATACTCTTTTCCGAATGGATGGCGTGAAGATGACTGAAAAATCAAATTTTTACCCAAACCCTTCATTTAGGTCCAAAGCTAGTATAGAAATGCGATCATCACAACATTGCCCTGTTAGTAGACGATATGGATAACCTTGTAGGATTTACAGCTTTTAAAAATGAATGAATACATTCTATTGAAGACACAGTCATCGCATCTGTTCTGCGTTTGGTTGTATCCTCTTACGTCTAAACACACTCGAATGGCTGACTTTATCTCAGCATCCATATTTAAACTTTAGATATGAATGCCGTTTGTGGTTACCATACTGACTTTTGTTTTCGACGCTAATAATTTTCTTAGCGAAAATATGTCCTAGAAATATAAGAGAACCACCCAACACACACACACACACACAAATGAAATTTTGAAGGCGTTTGGACTTGAACTCCAAAACAAATTCCAGGCTTTCGGGAGACCCTTCACCACAACCATATAGAAACAATCTGTTGGTCAAAGCCTCTAATTCATGTTTCGATGATATAAAAGAAGGGGAAATTTTTTCAAAAGTTCGTCTTATAACAAATTCCATGATAAAGGAGAATAAAAGTCGTGGAGTCAAGTGAGTAAAAATATGTTGTCCGAAATATGAAAGGAAATAATCTGAATCCGGATTAGGTGTACAAGGAAAAGGATTTAAGTGGGAAGTTCCACGCATCCCGACTTAGGAGAAAAGTACTGCAAATAGCGTATAACAAGTTTGGGCAAATTGGATAAAAGCGAATCAGCTGAAGGTAAAACTGAAAACTTCTGTATATTGGTTTTCTTCTACGGACAATAAATACTTTTGACTACTTCAGAAACCTAACTACAAGGCTTTCATTTCTCTTCCTCTTTCCAGGACCTGCAATTTTGCGACGTTTTTTAAAAGCGATATCGGTTTTAACCGTCATGATAAATTTATTTGCCTGCATATATGACATGTTCATTATCTCCCTTTTTTATGAATGACGACAGGCTTTTTTTCCATTCGTGAAATACAGGCCGCCTCATATGCAACCTTGCAGCAGGCATTTTTAGCGGGAAAGTCATTAATTGGACGGTGAAAGTGTAATATTCCCAAAACAGGAGGCAGGGGAAGGTCCTGTTCACTTTGACGTTGTCAGCCAGAATTTGCGATTTAGGCGGCATTCATTGCTGGCCTCACAAGACCTACCCTCCCTCCATTTTGAAGGTGAAAGTGGGTCCGGATTTGGGTAGTTTCCTTTTGATCTTTGTTGATGAAGTTTCCACAACTGAGCTTCTTTATAAAATCTGTGTTTAACTCACAAGTGTTTTTTTTTTAAATCTTTTCGTGCTCTGTGTAAGATCCGTTCATTATTAATTCTATGTTTTCTATAAAAGTTAATGTGCTTTCGTATGCTTTGTACTATTGTCCATGGAGAGACTATAATTTATTATATATCCGTGTACAAAGATAACATGTAGATTATTCTCACATATTTATCTTTATGTCATTTCATTGAAAGCCATATAAACCATAGCTCAAAAGTACTACATAATGTGTACTTGTGAATTGTTGATGGGAGTAGTGTACTGAAGTATGTTAAATTCTCTTCGCGTGTAAATAGAACATAAGGAATTGAACTAACTTGTATTTTATGCTACGGTGTCAGTTAATGTATGCATGTATGTATGTATGCATATGCATATAATAAGTTTGCCACGTAGTCCTCTAGATGCGGTCATCAGGTTATATTTTCCATACTTGCGTATCCTTTTTATGCTAAATTCCTTACACATTGCCCTGTAACCTTCTTCATTTAAAGGTATATATTTTATCTCGTTTCTCGGAATTTTTTTTATGAATTTTATCCAAAGGTTGTTATCGAATACAATGACAATATCTATTTCGAACGCATGCAGCATTTATAAACTATCACACACCGACTGCTTTTGAGTTTATCTATATGATATCTATCTAAGCATCATTCTGCTTCAAGTCTCGAATAAATATCGCTTGAATGCGCGTCTCATCTTCAGCCTGCTTGTCAATTCTTGACACGTCAGTAAGTTATAGCAGCGTTCACGCAGGAGTGCACATTGAATCCTCGCCTGCAGGCACGAACTTTGGAAATCAAATAATAATATCCAAATCAAACATCCTTGCTTGGGAGGCTCTTAGGGATGCGACGCGTATTGGCAGGGAAAAGTGACGGAATATTGCAGCAAATTGAGGAAAGGCTGCGGTGTCTGAAGGAATCTTAATAAATCGATTTAGTCTAGGTTTGCTGTTCCACCCTGGCATATTTCATTTTAAAATGTGCTTGGAATTTTTTTCCTTTGCTATCCTTCAATATATATTATGCTAATGATTATATAATAAATTTTGTGCGATTAGATATTTATGAATAATTTAACTATTATAAACAGGTGTTATCGTTCGTTAGCTGTAAAATCCATGGTTACTGTTTGGAAAGTAATGTTTGTTTCGTGTACCCACGTTTTACTTTTAGCTTATTTAGTGTTTTGATTTCTTATTGCATAGCACCTTCCGTACTTAAGATTTGAATTTACAAGGATCTGATATTGTGCTTTGGCCTTTACAATACTAACGTTGGCAACAATGATTCATAAAGTGATATTGATGTGCGCTCAGATTGAGTGTTGCAAATATATCGGGGTGGCCTTTTTACTTACAGAAGAGCTTCACATACTCACCACGTTTTAAGAAATTGCTGTATTTTACATATTTTGTTTCTAATATGTTCAAATTTATTGTACGGGAAGAATCGTTATTTTGTAATTAATAAAAATAATTTAGGCCTTTGATTTCAAGTTAAAAACATGTTTTGCTACTGTTAGTAAATTCAACAGAGATGGAAATGTTTAATGTGTAGTGTCCACGTAAAAATTACTAAAACTTCACCTTCAACTCGAGTATTTGGATTATATTGCGAGTATCATGTCAAATACCTCTGTACTCAGGCTTGTATCCAATGAAACTGAAGCCTCCATAAAAATTTTGTGACCTCCAACTGATGATGACACACCAAACTATTTCTGTTGTAGAGATGAGATTTGATTTATCAGCCCTGAAGAAGCATAATCACAAACATATGTAGGTACGAAAACCACCTAGCATTGCACACACACACATACACATATGTACTTGAACCACAAAATAAACTCCAGGCGTTTAGGAGACCCTTCCCCAAAACCCTGAAAAAAAACAATATGTTGTGGCAAGCATTCATTTTATGTTTCGATTATGATAAAGAAATGGCAGTTTATCATAAATTCTATTAATAACAAATAGCATAATAAGTGAGAATGAAAGTGGTGCAGCAAAGTTATTGGAATACATGTCCTCGATATGAACGGAAATGAGCTGTATCCAGATTATATGTACAAAGCATAAAAGAGTTTCAGAGGGAAATTCAATGCATCCCGGCTTAGCGGAGAGAATAATGCAAATAACGTACAAGTTAGCGCAAATTTAATAAAAGCGAAATCAGCTGAAAGTGAAAGGGGAAACTTTAGCATATTTGTTTTCTTCTTCTTGGAAAAACAAAATAGTTTTCTCTTCCTCTTTCCAATAACTGGCATTTTTAACGAATTTTAGAGTAGTAATGATTTTAGACATCATGATAAATCTATCTTCCTTTATGAACGGCGGCAGGATTTATTCCATGCGTGAAATACAGGCCGCCTGATATCCATCCTTACGGCACACATTTTTAGCAGAAAAGTCATTAATTGGACGGTGAAAGTCTAAAGTTATATTCCAAAAACAGGAGGGAGGGGAGGGTCATGTTCACTTTGACGTTGTCAGGCAGTATTTGCAATTTAGGCAGCATTCATTGCTGGCCTCACAAGACCTTCCTTCTATTTTGAAGGTGAAAATGGCTCTGGATTTGTAAAGTAAGAGTATTCCTTTTGCTCAGTGTCGATGAAGTTTTCACTCTTTGGCTTCTTTATAAAAACTTCATGTTCAGATTTTCGAAAAAAATATTTTCGAAAAGATATTTTCAAATCGCTTTGTGATCTGTTGAAGACCGACCCATTATTATTTTACTCACCATTTTTTCATGGGAAATATTTCCTGTATTAATTTTGTACTTCGTTTGTACTCCAGGTTTAAACGATTATTACTTTTGCATGTTTGTCTTTCTTAAGACGAATTCAAAGGTAGTTCTTGGGAATTTCAGTTTATAGGAAGTGAGATTTTAGGTGTGCAAAGTACTTAAGCATTTTTCAGAGTATGAAAATCTGCTCTGTATTGCCTTTATACATTTCATCCAATAGCAAAAAAGATTTGCAGTAGAGATTGTCGGCTTTTTTATACTATGAATGACTATGCCTCATAAAGGTCATGATTGCAATTTCTAAAGCCTCTGGTACAACTTGCGACTTATTATATTAATGGAAAGTTATACCTCAGGACAGCTACGAAAAAGCTATCAATTTCGGGATATTTCCCAGATGTTGGTGATAGGGTTCTGGTTTTATGACTCTTTGATGGTAATACGAAAATGTACAGTTTCCATGTAGAACTTTCTATATGAAAGAACCTGTAAAATCTTTGCCTTTTCTATTTTTGTGAAAGATATTGTAACGATAAGATTAGATAGTTAATCATAATAGCGACACTCATACTCTGCTGAGAATTAAAGTACTTACACACATGTATGAATATGTATATATACCTTTATATCGAGAAACATTCTATTTTATTGCATCTTGAATAAACAAAAAAGTATTATTGAATAGAATCGTGTCTTTAAATCTTCATACCAGATCCGTTTGTCTTTGTTGCTTGTGAGATGTTTGTTCAAAGTTCTTGTTTTGAGTCCAGAGATGGATTAGAACGAATTAATAATATATTTTAATATGGTGTCTAGAATTACTCTGGACACGTGCAAGAGTTTCCATTATATTCCTAACTTAACGTCAAGTGGTCTTTGTAATTAATACTCATACTTGGTGCTACTTATACCAACAACAAGGATCAAATAGAAAGAACACAAATCAAACACGTTCATATATTCTTAGTGATAAGTGGAAACGCAAAAATAATCGAACAGAGAAATATAGCCTAAACTCAGTTTACCAACTATATTCAGACATGCTAAAATCTACGGTCAAGTAAAGCCTTGTTTCATCAGCGAAAATTAAAATAAATACGGTATATTTCATTAGAAATAACTTTGCTGTACTGTATAACATGCACATTATTTATTTCTTACGTTTTCATTCTGATAAATAAATTATAAATATCATATCCTAAAATTCCTGTATCTTTAGCTCAACGCATAACACCTTTCTCAGACCTTTTTACGCTCTACCATAGACCTTTCCTACAACACCCCCCCCCCCAACAACAACAAAAGTAGTTTGTAGGCTTACTCCTCGAGTAAACGGAAACATTTGAAATTTTACATAGTAATTGTATCATCGTGTGCTGAACTCCACAGACCAAATCTGCTTATTTTAATTCTCTTCAAACATTTTCAATAATGTGTAATTTTAATTCAAAATTTTTTTGTATATATTCTTGAATAATAATATGCGAATGATTTATGCAGAGAGATTACATTGCAAATTGGATGCTGAAATCTGTAGACTAGATTCACTGACTATATCAAACATTTCACCTTATACACATAATATCACCACCTACAACGCCAAGTGATGGAAAGTAATTCAGCGTAATTCCACACTCCTGTCTTTCCTGTGCTCTCTCTTCCGCAAAAGTCTTGTTATCTCCATCCTCCCTCCTTCCTCATAGTTCTTATCCTAGTGGGTCTGCATCCTCCGACTCTTCTGGTGTCAATAGGAAAACAGCTGACACTATCCTAGGGGTTATGCGAAGGACCAGGGCAATTTATCTCCATCTCCCTTTCATTATTATGCAACTTAATACATTTTTATAAATGTTATCGAAGCCTAATGAGAAACAATTTATTTTCCACTATAAAAGAAAAATATCAAAAATTTTCATATTTCAAATATTTATTATAAATAGTTTGAATGTATTTAGAGATTAAATTTTTTTTTGTACGTAAACTTATTTTCTCTTGTTTGTATGTGTTTGTGCGTTTTGTTTTTGCATTGTTCAATTGAAAACATACATATATATATATATAATAATATATATATATATATATATGATATATTATATACTATAATATATATATATATATATTATAGATATATAGATATATATATAAAATTATATTATATATAATACTATTATATATGTATAGATATATAGATATATATATATACTAAAATATATATAGATATATATAGATATATTATATATATATATATAGATATATATAATATCTAATAAAAAATTTTTACTCTAATAATATATATTATCTATATAGACATATTATATATATATATATATCCATATATTTATTACATATATAGATAGAATATTAATTATAGATATATCTATATAAATATCTATATATAATATCATAGATATAATATATAGATTATATATCTATATATATATAATATATGTATATATCTATATATATATATAGATATATATATATATATAGTATATTATATATTATATAAGATATATATATATATAGGATAGTTATATATATACTAATATATATATATAGAATATATAGATAATATATCTATATATATAGAGATATAGATATATTCTATATATATTATAGATATATATATATATAGATATGATAATATTATATATCTATATATATATAGAGATATATATATCTATAGAGCATATATAGATGATATATATATATATAATTAGATATAGATATAATATATATATATATATATATATTATATATATATATATGTATAGTATAATAGATTATATAATATATATAAATATATATAGCTATATCTATATATATCTATAATATATATATATATATAGTATATATCTATAGATCTATATATATATTCTATCTTCTATATATTATATATATATCTATCTTATCTATATATATATCTATTATATATTAGGTATATAATATATAGATATATATATATATATCTAATCATGATATATAGTCCTATATATATATACTATATAGATATATATATATATATATATATATATATATTATGATATCTATATAATTAATATATATATATTATAGTATATATATATATATATATATATATATATATACCTATATATACTATCTCCTACTATCTACTATCTATATATATATATAGAATATATATATTATATATATCATCTATTCTCTATATAATATATATCTATCATATATATATAGATATAATATAATTCTATAGAAATATCTATATATATTATCTATATATATATATAGATATATATACTATATAAGATATAACTAATTATATATATTATATATATATATTAGATATCTTATATATATTATATATATATTCTATCTATAATATATATATATCTATTCATATGTATCTATATATATATCTATATAGATATCTATATATATATATATATCTTATATATATATCTCTATATATCTATATATATAGATTCTATATATATATATCTATATACATATATATATCTATATATATCTATATATATCTATATATATCTATATAAATCTATATATCTCTATATAATCTATATAATCTATATATATCTATACAGATATATCTATATATATATATATATATATATATATATATATATGTGTAAGGCCTCGTTGGACCACAATACACTCTAGGTCTACAGGACCATAAAATAATCAAAAAATACCACAAACTTAGGTGTTCAAAAGGGAGCAATCCACTAAGGTGGAAGCGAGCCCAGGTAAATGCAGCACAAGAATAACTCAAGGGGGATAGCAAAACAATGAAAAAAATTCAATATATATTATAATTCAATAAAATACAGGAAGTTATAACAAGACCTCTTCATTAACATTAAATCACAAAATCACTTACACAACATGTACCCAAATGATTAGGCAACGCATTCAACCTCTGAAGGAGGAAAGGGGGCCCAGAGAGGAATAGAAAATAACCAAAAGAAAGGAATAACCTGAATTTTACACTCTAAAGGATGATGATGAGACGATGAAGGTCTCCCCCCATAAGCACTCCAATAAAGGCAGAGGACGGCAAATCACAATACAATTACTATAGAGCTCTATCAGAAAATTCATCTGACTACTGCAGTGCAGCCGTGATCCTAGTCATCTTGTTCATAATCATGGACGCCGTGATCCCAGTAATCTTGATCAATACTTTTTATAATAAATGGATGACACGCCTTACCGTCGCCAAGCGAGGCCCCTCTGGCAAGTACTGCACCAGAGGCAATAATAAAATGGCAGAGATGTGGAGAAACTGCCAGCTGAAGATATATATATTTTCTGAGACTTGCTGTAAATCCGAGAGAGATAGCAGGCTCACAAGTCAGGGTGCAGATACAAACTGCCTGCAGCTTGGAAATCAGGTCTCAAGTCAACTCAGCAAAGCCAAAATATGGAGGGGAGAAACAGGGAGGATTAGTCAACAAGACTACACAAAAATACCACTAGAGTGAGGAGACCCCTACTAACAAGAAGGCGAATTAACAATGAACTTTACAGCCTTCAGAAATGAAAGAGGAACTTAAAAGCTAACCTAAGTAAGCTAATACATTATAAAAATCCTAAGGCTTACTTACACCTCCTCACCCAGAGAAAAAAAAAAAAAAATTTTCCCAGACAAAATTGCAAAAGTTAAAACAAATATGCAAAAGTTTACGTTAAAGTTAAGGGAATCAAGTATCCAATATACACACTTGAAATATAATATAAACAATTAACAAATGAATTACAAATGTTAACAAATGAAAAGTCACTTTAACACCATACACTAAATAATTGCACCAAGTCCTTCACCTAGGACTAAAATCATAAGACAACCTGTATCAATAATTGATTATCACAATAAGGGATCACCTAGGTTGCAAGAGGAGAGGGAGTGGCAACTAAGAAAAATGATATATACTATAAAACCAAATTGTCATACACTAATCACCAACAAAATATAGTGTCCAAATAAAGGATTCATTACTTGGGTAACTTGTAAATACTTAAACTAATATGCGACATCCTTAATGCCTCATAGGCTACCTTAAATATACACCACATCCTTCGTCAAATATAAATAGTACACCATTCTGCTGTTCACACCAGAATGACAAGGTATGTAAAGGGAAAGGTTCCTCGTTCCTTGTGAATTGTTCAAAGCCGCGAAGGTATAATGATTAAATGTCCCAAAAATATCATACACCTTAGCTGTTCTTTTTCACAGCACAACCTTCATAGCACACGTACATTGACCTTACACCATTATAACACCTGTACATTAACCTTGCACCCAAGTGTCTTGAACACATAACATGTTACAGCACTAACACAGCACTTTTAAGCACTATTAACAATAATTTGGAGTCCACACTCTCCTGACAAAGGGGTGTATAAACAAATCAGTTTGTCACAAAAAAATCTTAACCTAATTTACATACCCAACTAACGTAATAAATACCATCGCCTAAAACACGAGTCCAATATAGGATCATTCATAAATACCTAAACCACCACACATAACCAGCTAATTTTTATGCAACCTCAGTTTTAAGCATAATTCAATCACAGAAATAACACCAGTTCATTATAAACTTCACCACCTCCAAAAGCAATTAAAGGCATAAATTAACCTATAGCATAACAGTTGAATCCATCAACTAACAATTATCTTACAGATGGTCAACATCCATCTATCATATCCAATAATATAATCAACCGTTATTATATCCAACATTGGAATGTTATATTAAATCATAATTTGTTCAACCATCACACTAAAATAAAAGAAACCATATAAAAATAACGATTAATACTCAACTAGGAAATACGAGTGACAGGAAACTTACCAACAGGTAAAGAAAAAACCCTTCCCTTATAATTACCTCGTTCGCACTTACTCTGCCAGCCGGGACAATGCATCGGCCACCATATTCTCTTTACCTGGGATATGCTTAAACTGTAGATCGAATTCTTGGACCAAAATACTCCAGCGCATCAATCTCTGATTTTTATTCTTGTACCGATTCAAGAACGTTAAGGGATTATGGTCCGTACAAACTTTAATGGGCACACCTGAGGAGGAGAGATAGACATTAAAATGAGTTAATGCTAAGATCAAGGCCAACGTCTCCTTCTCGATTGTGGAATATTTTCTTTGAGGCAAAGTGAGCTTTTTAGAAAAATACGCCACCGGGTGGATGATACCATTTCCGTCAGCCTGACTCAATACCGCACCACATCACTCGCATCAGTGGTAAGCTGGAATGGAGTGTCAAAATTGGGAGCAGTTAACAAAGGCCGACTAATGAGGATCAGTTTTATCTTCTCTAATGCCTCCTGAGCCTCCTTACTCCAAACGAAGGTAACATTTTTCTTCAACAAAGCAGTAAGAGGTTCCGCAATGTCTGAAAAATTACGAATGAATCTACGATAATAGCTTGCCATCCCCAATACCCTTCGCAAATCTTTCCTACATTTAGGAACCTCTACCTTACGAATGGCTTCAATGTTAGCCTCCTTAGGAGCTACCATACCTGCTCCTATCTCATGTCCAAGATATACCACCTTTGCTTTTGCGAAATCCGACTTTCTTAAATTAATAACCAGGCCTGCTTTCCTAAGTACTTTGAATAAGGCCTCAATTCTCTTCAGGTGCGACTGCCAGTCGTCGCTAAAAATAACCAAGTCATCAATATACACTACACACCCCTCTAGACCACTAACCAACGAATTCATAAGTCTCTGAAAGGTGGCAGCAGCATTTTTCATGCCAAAGGGCATTACTTTACACTGAAATAACCCCTGTTGTGTTACGAAAGCCGAAACACTTCTGGCCCTTTCCAACAGAGGCACCTGCCAATATCCTTTTAATAAGTCAAATATCGTAATATACTTAGCACGACCCATACGATCGATGCAATCTTCCACTCGAGGCAATGGAAAACTATCAGCCTTGGTCACCTCATTAAGCTTCCTGTAATCAAAACAAAGACGATAGTCTCCGTCCGATTTCTTTACCAACACAACCGGAGATGACCAAGGACTACAACTCGGCTCAATTAAATTATGCTTGAGCATATACTCAACCTCTCTAGCAACAATTTCATTCTTTTTTGGGTTCAACCTATAAGGAGCCTGCTTCACGGGCGTGGCGTCCCCTACGTCCACGTCATGCTGCAAGATCGTGGTCTTGCCGGGCACATTAGAAAACAAGTCCTTATATTTTAAAACCAAATTTCTCAAGGATTGTTGCTCATCCTTACCCAAGTGACTCAACATCTGAGGTAAATTTTCTAAAGCCTCGACATTACCTGCCAGCCATTCACTATCTTTCAAGTAAACGTCCCTGTCCTCTGAAAAGGAATCATTATTATGCTCATCTGAAAAAGAAGCATTATTAGCGACAAAGTCATTTCTACTGTCACGAAGAGCCGCAATTGGCCTAACCTTCTCTCTTTCATGGAAAGCTTTCATCATATTTATATGTACTAATTGATGAGGCCTTCTCCTATCGGGGGTTTCCACCAAGAAGTTAACATTATTTACCTTCTTCAATACCTTCCATGGTCCCTGGAAGGTAGCTTTTAGAGAATTACCTGGGATAGGTAACAGAACCAGTACCTTCTGTCCTACGTCGAAGTCCCGGGTCACAGTCTTTCTGTCAAAATAAAATTTCATTTTCTTCTGACTTTTCAACAAATTCTCACCTGCAAAAGACCAAGCCCTGGTTAATTTAGCATTCAAATTATTAAGGTAATCAAACAGATTCAAATCTGGGGCATCTCCCTCCCAAGCCTCTCTCACCATATCCAGCGGACCCCTTACAGAATGTCCAAAAATCAAATTAAAAGGAGAGAGACCGAGAGATTGACCAGGAATAGAGCGGAAAGCGAATAAGAGGAAGGGAAGGTTTTTATCCCATTCAGCCCCATTCACAATACAATATTTCTTTAACATACTTTTCATAGTTTGGTGAAAACGTTCCAAGGCACCCTGTGACTCTGGATGATAAGGCGAGGACGTTACATGTTTAATGCCCAATTCAGTCATTTTCTGCTTAAAATAACGACTCGTGAAATTAGTACCGCAGTCAGATGAATTACTTTCGTGACACCAAATTTTGAAAAGAAACCTATTAATGCCTCTACAATCTTTTCACTCCTTATGGACCGCAAGCGGATTGCCTCGGGGTACCGAGACATACGATCCATAATAGTGAAAATATACTCATTTCCACTCTTTGACTTTGGGAGAGGAACAACAACATCAATTAACACTTCACGAAAAGGTTCAGACACAACAGGGATAGGTATCAATGGAGCCTTTGGAATAGGTAGATTAGGTTTGCCGACTCTCTGACAAACTTCACAACTATTAACAAATTTTTTTACATCACCTTTCAACTTAGGCCAAAAGAAATTATTCAATAACCTACCGACAGTTTTGTGAATACCAAAATGTCCCGCCATCACATTCTCGTGAGCTAATGACATCAACTCATGACGGTAACATTCAGGAACTACAATCTGTCTAATAATTTCGTAATCCTCCCCCGAGGCATGCATTGGTCTACTTACTCTATATAATATGCTATTAATTACCTTAAACATAGGAACTGTCACGTTCGCTATCTCACCAGACTCAATAGGGAAACTACCAAACTCCTTTTTCTGAGCCGAAACAAGTTCTTTAACAGTCCAATTGGGTTTTAATCTAACACTACTACTATCTACAGCTACATCACTACGTCCTAAACTACTCAAATCAACGTAGACTGTTGACTCTGCAGCGTCAACAGCCTTTGCTTTAGCACGAGTGACTACCGCTACTTCCACATCCGGATTAATCACAATTGGCACGTACTTATTCTCATACACAATCTCATTTCCGAGAACCACATCCACCTTTTTAATCGGAAATTTATCAACAATAGCCAAACGGATATTCCCCGAAAAATAAGGACAACTAAGATGAAATAGACCAATTGGATACGATTTTACAGTGTCCGGAAAACCACTCAAAATAACAAACTCCCGATTCTCATACACAAAATCATTCGGGACCGAATCTCTAAGAATTAATGATTGTGCTGCTCCGGTATCACGTAAAATATTCACTTTCCTCCCTTGGCCTTCACCATTCAGCGAGACTTCCCCCACGGCCAGAAAATCACAGAAGGAACTACCAGTCTCTGACTTTCTTAGTCATTGAGTCGGAGAGGGCAGAGATCCAACCTGACTAGCACTTTTCTCAACCGCCATCATCGGATTAACTTTACTGTTACGTACCTTTTTCCAAGCATTACACATTCTTTTGATATGACCCCGCTTATTACAGAAAAAGCACGTCAAATACCTAAGCTTTTGTGGATCATAAACACCCGACTCCCTAAGTTTGTTATTCTGCGAGTTCCACACCTTTGATTGACCATTCGGAGAAACCTTATTTGATTGAACATTCTGAGAACCCTTATTTAATTGAACATTCTGAGAAACATTCTTTCGATTATTAAAATTACCAGATCTCTCAGAATAACCCCAACGTGATCTTTCCTTAGATAACGTCTCTTTCATAGTATCTTTATGAGACAAAAAGTACTCATCTGATGCCACAGCAACCTCCTGAAGGGAATCTAATTTCAACTCCTCCAAATGAACCTTCAAACGATCAGGAGTACAACTTTTAAACTCTTCAACCAACAGCAACTGCTTTAACTTATCAAAATCGTCCACCTCTTTAGATTTCAACCAATCGGTAGCAAATTGCTCTTTACTCCTTGCAAGTTCTAAGAAAGTCTGATTTTCATTTTTCCTTAAATCCCAGAACCTTTGCCGATAGGCCTCCGGCACGAGCTCATATGCCTTCAACACTATCGCCTTTACACTTTCATAATCCGAGGAGAGATTTTCTTCCAAAGTTACATATACCTTTTGGGCTTTCCCAATCAATTTACTCTGGATAAGGGTAGTCCATAATCCAATAGGCCATTCTAACTTATTAGCAATTCTTTCGAATGACATAAAGAACTCCGCAACATTATCTTCCTGGAAGTTCGGGACAAACTTCAAAGCCTGAGCTAAATTTGAGAAGGAGGAGGAAGCCTCAACACGAGAAGGAGACCCTGGTGACCCCGGCGTTTGCAAAGCCATCTTAGCTAACTCATGCTTCCTTTCCCTCTCTCTCTCTTCAAACACCATTTTTTGCTGGTCTATTTCCATTTGTTTTAGACTAATCTGTCTATCCAAAATTTCTACCGACAAGACCTCTTCTTTCCTAACCTTGGGTTTGGCTCCTGTCTTAGTCTCCTTAACACACTCATAAACCTTTAGCAATAGTATACCCTTCTTCATTGTTACCGTTCTCACCACTTCGAAAAAATCTGCCACACTTTCTAACTCCTCTTTGTTTAATTCGGCCAACCTATCCTGCCATCCCTCTCATTCAAGCAACTCTACGACATTCGTATCCTCCATTTTGATTATGAATAATTACAACACTTTACCTATAACAAAATAATGCCAGCCAACCAAACACTGAGGAGGTGTAACCATGCCACCTAACACTAAAAACGCCCCAAGAATTACCCTTGCACTGCAAAAGGAACACCACAGGATACGATCAATCCTGGCAAAAAGGTCGCCACTTGTAATGGCCTCGTTGGACCACAATACACTAGGTCTACAGGACCATAAATAATCAAAATACCACAAACTTTGGTGTTCAAAAGGGAGCAATCCAGTAAGCGAGCCCAGGTAAATGCAGCACAAGAATAACTCAAGGGGGATAGCAAAACAATGAAAAAAATTCAATATATATTATAATTAAATAAAATACAGGAAGTTATAACTAGGCCTCTTCATTAACATTAAATCACAAAATCACTTACGCAACATGTACCCAAATGATTAGGCAACGCATTCAACCTCTGAAGGAGGAAAGGGGGCCCAGAGAGGAATAGAAAATAACCAAAAGAAAGGAATAACCTGAATTTTACACTCTAAAGGATGATGATGAGACGATGAAGGTCTCCTCCCATAAGCACTCCAATAAAGGCAGAGGACGGCAAATCACAATACAATTACTATAGAGCTCTATCAGAAAATTCATCTGACTACTGCAGTGCAGCCGTGATCCTAGTCATCTTGTTCATAATCATGGACGCCGTGATCACAGTAATCTTGGTCAATACTTTTTATAATAAATGGATGACACGCCTTACCGTCGCCAAGCGATGCCCCTCTGGCAAGTACTGCACCAGAGGCAATAATAAAATGGCAGAGATGTGGAGAAACTGCCAGCTGAAGATATATATATTTTCTGAGACTTGCTGTAAATCCGAGAGAGATAGCAGGCTCACAAGTCAGGGTGCAGATACAAACTGCCTGCAGCTTGGAAATCAGGTCTCAAGTCAACTCAGCAAAGCCAAAATATGGAGGGGAGAAACAGGGAGGATTAGTCAACAAGACTACACAAAAATACCACTAGAGTGAGGAGACCCCTACTAACAAGAAGGCGAATTAACAATGAACTTTACAGCCTTCAGAAATGAAAGAGGAACTTAAAAGCTAACCTAAGTAAGCTAATACATTATAAAAATCCTAAGGCTTACTTACAATATGTAAAAATATATTTTTAGGGGGATATATAGATATAGATATATATATATATATATATATATATATATATATGATATAGAGATATATATATATATATATATATATATTATATATTTATTATTATATATCTATATATATAGATATATATATCTGCTAGTATGATATGTTCTAGGGTATGTTATATATATATTATATATATATATATATATATATAATATATATAATTAATATATATATATATATATATAATATATACCCTGCGAGTATGATATTGTGCGAAGGGTATATATATATATATATATATATATATATATATATATATATATATATATATATATATATATATATATATATATATAATCCTCTAGTATATATTGCGAAGGGTATATATATATATATATATATAATATATATATAATATAATATTATATATATATATATTATATATATATACCTGCGAGTATGAGATTGTGCGAAGACAAGATTTGTGGACAGCAGAAACGTAGCCGTTGCGATTTTCATTGTGAGAAAATTATAAAGACTCATTTTATTGTTCATGTATATCTCGAGATCTGGGAGACCTCTTTCGTAAGACATTTTACGTTGATAAAAACTGACTTGAAATCGGTATCAATAAAAAATTTATATGTATTTAACACCAATTTTTAAACTCTAATGTTGTCTGGTACTAATCAACTTTCATAGTTAAGACATATGTTATCAGAAATTCGCTTAAAATCATTGTAAGAAAATATTGGAACATCTTTATAAATTATTGCGGTCGCGCTTGTCATAAAAAAAAGCTGAATTATATTTACGATGATACATTTACAACTTTTTTCCCAGCGCCGAAGAAGTACATTTCTGGCAGATTCGTCGATTTGCCGGTTATGGAAAACACTGGGTTACCTAAATATATTCATTACCTTCATCATTTTCTAGCACATCTAGTAAACTACATACAACACAACTAACTGTTACTTGCTATAGAAAATTATAAACACCGAATCTTGTCAATTAAATTGTGTATTCACATCCAGGCGCAATGACTACCATCCAATAAAGGGACCTTTCTTAGCAACGACGTTCATAAACCGATAAAGGATTTTCTCACTTACTGGACTCTCGTAGGAAACGAGTTTACTCGATTCCCATTTCCAAAGGTTGATGTCACGTTTCGCAAGATAGGAATGAATTGGAAAGGCAAAGTAAAATAAAATAAAACAGAGAAAATCCCTCTGCGCTTTTCCACAGACTTCCCATCATACATGTGAAAGGGACGTTCTCGTTGTTACTTCAAAACAATAAAAGGATTTTACTTGTATCTACCATAAATTTTGTTAGCTGTTATTTTTTGGGAAGCTCTCGTGGTTTGGGAACTGCAACCTGTTTGAGTAAAGGGCTAACCTTTATTATTATTATTATTATTATTATTATTATTATTATTATTATTATTATTATTATTATTATTATTATTATTGTTGTTGTTTCTTCTAATGGTTGGCACCTTCACCAACAACACATACCCCGAAAAGAGGAGAGGTTGAAGTAAAACACAATGATAGCTTCCTTGTGAAAACTTTCACAATCTTATGATACTTCATGTAACCACAAGGCAACCTCATCAATAGTACGTCAGTACCTGCTGCAGTTTTTTTTCTTATGGTGCATGTATTTTCTGCATTCTGGATATCATTATCCTGTTACATTTTGCCTTATTTATTCTCTCTGTTCTAATTATTCACTGGACTTTTTTTCTATTCTATTTACGGAAACACGCTGACCCTTTTGACCGTCCTACTTTCGCCTTTTCTGACAACGTGAGTATTCCATTGGTGCGCAATCCAGTCAGTATTGTCTCTGTAATATTTAATCATAATCACTTTATTTTAGTTTTCCTTGATCCTTTAAACTACACAGACAGGTGAAAAATCATTCAAACATCTTGATCTCTTTTCCTAACAGCTACCGCATTTACCTCCGGACAGAAAATACTGTATTTTCTCATGAAAGGGCGTCATGCAAGTGTATGAAATCTTAGTCAGCCACTTTTAATTATGTTTTCCCCTCACAATGCACCATTTAACTAGTAATCCATTATCTCTCGTCTTCTTTATATCTTCAAGTTTCTTTTAACACTTTATTTCATACCGTTTTCAAAACATATTTTTCCTAACTGAGACATGTACACATTAACTCTCAATTCTTGGATCAATCTGTGCAGCCCCTCTTCCAAGGTCTGCATGAGACAAGTCTTCGAAATCATCACTCAACCGAAACGAGGCAATATCATCTTCATATCGCATCTCCCCATTTGAAAGTTTTATTTAAAGAGCCATTTGCTCGACAGCCCATCTCTAAATCCATTTTCATTCATAAATACTGTACGGTATTCCCAGTAAACCTCTTGTTTAATATTAATCCCTAACGTTTCATTCTCCCTCACTCTTTCTTCTTTAACCTTTTATTTGAATTATTTATTCTTCACCTCACATGCTTTTACATCATTCTCTTTTCTGTCTGATAACCAATCTTCGAAAAGATACCATACTTTTTTATATCCAGTAGTAACGATATTATTTTAAAAAAATATTCTTGTGGCTGCGATTCGAACAAAGGATCTAACTTTTTCTTTCATTTTATTATCCCATTCATGTCACTAATAAACGGGAAAAGTCACAGAAACAATAATAAATTAACAAACGGTGCTGGAAGAACTGATTTTTACTGAGCCATAGTTTCTTGTTTTTGATATCTAGTGTTCCGAAGAATTTAAAAGTTCTTGGTTGCTGAAATTGACAAAGTAGTTAAATTGGCGAAGTACTAAGGCCCATTATCCTCTTTTACATAAAAGAGCTGTTGTCTGGACATACTTAGTAAGTACACGACGCCACCCCGCAAACCATCAGTCAGATTTTCTTTGTAATTCGGGGAGTCTCATGAAAATAATTTTATAAATAATTCTTCAAAATTGAAATAGTATATAAATAACCGTTTAAGATTTAACCGCGAATGTGAATTAGATACAAGTTCTTTTAAGCTCTGCTAAGAACTATATCATGATAAAGACTCCACTCTATTGACAATTTTCGTGGTTCCAGATAGAAGAGAACTGTGGGAAATGATTTTGAAATGTACGATCAAACTTTAGGAAATACGTTAACGACAAAACAGTTCTTAAGAACCTTTTAGTTTTTAGTAAAAGAAAACTACTGAGATGGCTCTGTCTGTCCACCCTCACATCTTCAAAACTACTGTGTCTAGAGGGTTGCAAATTGCTATGATGATCATCCATCCTCCAAATTACAGCCCTTTAACCTGAGTAGTTTGTATTTTATTTATGGTTAAATTTATCTATGATCGTGCAACACAGGCCACCACCAGACTGTTATTAAAAGTTTCATAGCCGCAGCTGAGAGTTTCTTGGGCAGTGGTTGAGAGTTTCGTACAGCATTATACGGTGTACAGAAAACTCGATTGTCCCGAAGAAACTTCGACGAATTTTTTACTCGTTTTATTTCTTCACGCTACTGGATTTACATTCATGTTCTTTCTCTCTCCAAAATAGCGATCTGTATACAAAGCACAGGATTAGTTAATAAAAACTAAAACCCTGTTTGTTTGAGTTTTAACAAAGTGGGTTTAAAAAACAAATCGTGTAAAGAGAATAAAAAAAAATAATCACACTAATAAAAACCAACAACCTTTTAACATTCTACACTCTACAAAGAATTTCAATGAAATGAAAGTCTAAACTATGGATCAAACGCTTCAGCATCCTTTTAATCACTATTTTTCCCACACATCAAAGTTTAGTCGTCCAGTTTTTTGCTTTAATGCCTTCAAAAATATGGCCGGAAATCCAGGGGTAAAAACAGTAGCAGTAGAAGTAGTGGGTGGAAGTTTTTCCTACCGATAACGAGGTTGACGGAAAGAAGGACTTTCTACTTTCTCCTTTCTGTTTAAAACTTAATTTTATGTATTACAACTGCACGTATCAGAGTTGATACTGAAAGGATTTTTAAGGCCAATGTTTTTAAATGAATCAGTTTAGCGTTCTTGTTGATCCAGTCTCTACATGGCAACTTCAATGCACTCTCTCTCTCTCTCTCTCTATCTCTCACACATACACACACAAACTCACTCTCTCTCTCTCTCTCTCTCTCTCTCTCTCTCTCTCTCTCTCTCTCATACACGCAAGCACACAAACAAACTAACATGGAATAACAACTATAATTTCCTAGGGATAAATGAATGTAACAATACTATCATGTAAAATAAATTCTCCCATATATCCCCCTTTACCAATTTCAAAGTTCAAGCGATTTTTTTTTTTCAGGGATGACTTGACTTGTTCAAAATTTCCTCTTCTCATTCAATTCTAGTCCTTAACGTTCGTTCCTGACATCTGCAGCTGCCAACTGCTTGTTTTCTACCCCACCACTCCAAAGGTCATTCCTTATTTAATCGCATGGCCTCGGTCA
>NC_087202.1:39119996-39132496 GCF_015104395.2 Macrobrachium nipponense | reverse complement strand
TGCGTTCAAGCAACGGCCCGCGTTCATTGCTTTTGTATACAAAGTCGTTTTAAACTGTCCTTCTTTCTTTTTACCAGGACGTCAAGAAACGGTGAAGTTTTCTGCTGCCTGTGCTCTGTGGTGAAGTTAAGCACCGATTTTCTTTTTAGAGCATCTGCTAATTTTCTAGCATCTTCTGGCTCTTTTATTGTGACGAATAAGTCGTCGATGTACCACCCATAATTCTTACGTTTTTGATGTTCTCTGAAGGTCCTTTCTTCGACGGTGGGCATGTACAAAATTATACATAGTTGCAAATAGGACTCGTAGTGCGGATCCCATGGTGACTCCGTCTACTTGTGGAAATAACAGATAAAACATTATTCTGATAGAATGTTTCACGAAGATACAAATATGCTCTCGCTTTCCTTCTACGATGAAGAATAACGGTGATATTGCGGTTCAAATAATGCCGGCCCACGGTTGCCTGCCTCCAGGCGCTAGGTAGACATTGATTGTATACATGTATACGCGCGCCCACACACACACACACACACACACACACACACACACCTATATATATATATATATATATATATATATATATATATATATATATATATATATATATATATATATATATATATATATATATATATCCACTTGATACCATCTACTTTAAATGAACTCATGTTATTAATTATTCTAATGCGCAAATAATTTTATTGTGAAAGTGATAAAGTTATGATATAAAAAAAATATACTATACGTATATATATTATTCTAATATATAATATTAATATAATCTATTATGTTATATATATATAATTATTATAATTACTATATATATATATATATATAATATTCTATATATATATATATTAATTTATTTAAAAATGATATAAATATACATATAAAATAATTATATATATTAAATATATATATAATAATATTAATAATAATAAATAATATATATATATAATAACAGATAAATATAAATTAACTGAATGTCCTTTATACTGTAATGCAACAGTATAATAAGACGATAAAAGGACCATGAAACACTATTTTAACGTTGCAACCATATTTCGAGCACTTCCTTCTGTGCTCTTGATCACTGGTAAAATATGGACATAGGATGTGTTACGAGAGTATATATACAAAACATATGTAGGTGTCTCAGTATGTCTCTGTTGGTGACCCAGGAAGGGTGGAAATTAAACTATTCCCTGGAGATTTTTGGCCTCATTAACTCCCGTCCGGCGACTCGTCCGGTGGTCGGATGTTCTTGGACACCTGCTTGAGGAGCTAAGGATTAGTTCGTCAAAGTCACCCGATTTCCAGTGTCCAAATATCGCCAGGGAATAGTTTAATTTCCACCCTTCTGGGTCATCAACAGAGACTTTCTGCTCCACCTACAGATGCTTTGTATCTACATTCTTGTAAGACATCTTATGTCCATATTTTACAAGTGATCAAGAGCACAGAAGGAAGTGCTCGAAACATATAGCTGCAACGTTATCTTCATATGATATATAATATAATATAATATATATATATATATATATATATATATATATCTATATATAACATGTAATATTATATATATATAATAATATATATATATACATAATATATATAATATATATATATATATATATATATTATATTATAACCATATTATATATATACATAATCTTATAGACAGATATATATATATATAGATATATATATATATATATATATATATATATATATATATATATATATATACATATATATATATATATATTATATATATATATATATATATATATATATATATATATATATATATATATATATATATATATATATATATATATATATATATATATATACACATATATATTTGTGTGTGTGTACGTTTGTGTGTGCTGCTTCTGGTATGACAAATAATTTCTCGTCACCATATCGATATATTCTGGTATACTAACATAATTTTTGATAAACTGTAAGAATGTAATACTTGCTCCCATTGTATAGGAGCGTTAAATCCATACGAGTGTGTAAATCAAGAAATAAGAATACGCTAAAGAAGCAACCTATCCCTAAGGGTCATTCTAAATTTAAACAACAGTCTATTTTAGACGACTGTAATCATACTTTTCCTTTTCTTTGTCTCACCAGTACTGCCATCATCCCTGGAGCCCCCGTAGAGCATTAGTGCCGTCAGTGCACCTCATGCCATACTTAAGGATCTTTGCAGCATCCCTTCGGCACCTAGCTGCAACCCCTTTCATTCCTATCACTTTGTTCAGAATCTCTTTCTTCCTTCTTACTTTCCACCTTCTCCTAACAATTGATTCATAGTGCAAATACGAGGTTTTCCTCCCGTTATATCTTTCAAACCTTTTGCTGTCGATTTCCGTTTTAGCGTTCAATGACCTCATAGGTCTCAACACTTGGCCCTTGGCCTAAATTCTATTTTCTATCATTCTTGGAGCGGGTGAAAGCATTTAATACATTTGGACCTCGTTACCCAGACCATCATTCTTGGAACTTGAGCAAAAGGGGCTCATTTCCAGCAACATACTAAATCGTTCGTTCAGGTCACAGAGACCCATTGCTCTAGTTTCCTCGCTCACAATGACCTCGAAGGATTTATGCTAAGTGACACGAAACTTCGACCTTCAGATGTTGAAGGATAAAGGATGACCAACTTGGGACTTCGGTGCCTGAGTTCGAAATCACTTGTGCTCCTCAGTGACGAGTTCCTCATTCATCTTGCGTAGTCTTTGAGTGTCTCAGTGTTCTTCATAGCCGATGTAGTGACGCTTTCGGTTACGCAAAGGATAATAAAAACGTAAATTTTATTAGAAATATTATAATTTCAAACAATATAATACACACCATTTACACTAGCATAGTAGTCATAATAATATAGGTATCTAGTGCAGCGGAAGTGAGCGATTGTCACGATAAATGGCTTTATTTTCTTCCAGATATACTCTAATATTATTTGTAACTGTAAAATAGCTAGATCTTAAGGCATCATGACGTTGTAGAATATATATATGTATATATAATATATGTACAAATCACAATCGCTCACTTTGCCACAGGACATAGTAGTACTGACAGAAATGACTAGGTCAATGTTTACATCATAGAAAGAGTGATTAGGTCGTCTGCCATCAGAAATGAAAGTGTCAATACTGAAAGACATTCACTGGATTTCTCGTTTTGGCTGAACACTCTGAGTTGGGAATCAGTTCCGGAATCACTCCCTGGTAAAATCGATTAGCCACGAGATTCTCTCGACCGAATATAATTGCGAAAGGAGATACTTCAGTAACAAGTTATACTTTCAACCACATTAAACTATTATCACATCGTTTTTACTGATTTGTGCCAATCAAAATTGAAAAGTCCGGACTCTAGTATCGCTCAGAAAACATTGATAAATTGTATCTATAACTGTGACCTATTTACATAGTATTACGTACAAAACTTTACACTCATCATCAATCTTATTTACAAGAAAAGCATAATGTACCACGAAGGAGATTCTAAAATAACAATAATAATAATAAGGAAAAATGCCCGCTTGTCTTAAAGCTGTGAAGTATTTAATTAGTTGTCCCGTGTGCCTCAATTCATCTGGGAAAGTAGCAATCGCAATTTCTATTCAATATACCATTCCGGTTATGAGGACGCTCTCGCTGTGATCGTTTCATCAATATTCATGTCTTGCTAATAAGACGAGAAGAAGGACTCCCTGAATTCCTTTCTTTGTCGTCCTTTTCATTTCCTTTTCAAAAAAAAAAAATTCTATCAATGTTCACGGATTTTGGAATATTGTTATGGATGCTAATTATTCTTTTATACACGTAAATACGGTAGAATTCAAAACATACTTTCATCGTTACTTAAGTGTTTCCCTGAATTTCTTTCTTTATCGTCCTTTCGATGTTTTGGTCAATAATTTTTTTCTTAAAATGTTTACGAATTCCTGAAATATTATGGATTCTAACCATTCTTTTATATACCTAAATACGGTTGGTATTAAAAACATTTTTCATCGTTATTCCGGCGTTATCGAATTCACGTAACGTCGAATAGATTGTATTCATAGCATGTATGTACCTAAATACTGCTCATTTTCCTCGAATTTTCAAAACCAGACGTAAATCAGCCTCGTTGGTGTTTCACACATCCAGTTCAGGAGGCTCGCGTGTAAAGGAACATTTTTTTAGTGCTTGTGGTGATCGTAGTATAAATGTTCTAGGTTATTGAACAAACATCATTATGATGCCCTCACTTTGAATCGTCGTGTCTTACTCTGCATTCGTGTGAATCTGTGAATTTATTGAATTCATTGGCATTCGTATTTCTCTTCGCCCTATTATTCATAATTTGATTAACCGAGTGTAACTTTTCAGCATTATTTTCGTAAATCAATTTTCCTTGTTATCTGAGTCTGAATATTTCGATCATTTTCGCATATTTGCCTTCAAACAATTGAATTTTGTTAATTTTCTTTTAAACTGACTCTAGACATAAAAACCCTTCAGCAATGTTTTTCAAACCGAACCAACCTTTTTATCTTTACATCGTAATTAAACTCTTGCACATAGAAAGATTCAGTAAGATTCAAAACTGTTGTTTGTTGTTTTATTTCAAAAAAACATTTGTCCGCCGAAGCCATTTATCCTTAAGAAGAGTAAAGAATATACTGCACATATCCTTTTACCTTAGGGGCAGTTTCACCTAGAATTAATAGCACCATAAAACTGCAATCTACGAAACTTGTTTGGGTTTTCACTTTAGAGACGAACGCACTAAGCTGAGTCTTATTAAACCGTTAAAAAGAAGAGAAATTCGTTCTTAATCCTGTGTTACATGTATTGACTCGTGTTTCCGGTGTTATTATAAGAATCCTCATTGCAGATTTTAAATTACATGATGAAATGATCCAATTTACTCGATATTTTCGTCTATCATAATTGCCGTAGAACGTGGCTGTGGAGAAGATAAAAAAAAAAAAGACACACCTTGGACGACGATTGTTGATATAAGTGATACTTTGAATTAAGCTGGACATGACTTTTACAGCCATGACGATAGCTTTAATCAATACACAAGCTGCTTATGGGCAATGATATCGTTTCGGTTATGTGAATAAATCGGTGTGGCGGCTTTAATTTGTGTATTGACAGCTTTCTTGGTTTGCCTTTGAAAAACGTAACCTTCCAAGCAAGATTGATCGTTCGGAGAACTAGAAAATCGTATTTTTATATATATATGTTTTAAAATATTTTGTATTTCTTTCGGGGCTATCAACTAGAATATTTCATTTATCGAGTGAAGTATTTTTCCCATCTGTTCTTCAATGTGATGACTAAGAAATGCTTGCAAGAACGTTAATTACTTTCAAGATGTGGAGGCATTAGACATTTCCTACGGCAACGAAAATATTTGTCGTGTGTGAAAATAGCTTTACGGACATTTGCTCAATGAATCCAGATAAATGGATTCTTGCTTTTTTTTCTCCGTCACTTAAGGCAACTCGCTCCTCGTAGGCCGGAAGATCCAAAGAAGATAAACCTGAAGCTCACAGATGTTTTTCATAACAAAGCAATAGATAAAAAAATGATATAAACTTGGGTTTTTTATTTATCGTTGAGATCTATTCTTAAAAGCACCCTTTACTGCTGTTGATTTTGGTTTAATATTCAAAATTTAACGGTAAATTGAATCCACAGAGCCGAGGCCTCGTCTCTTCAAGGCTGTATGTAAAGCCTCTCAAATTCCTTTCAAATATTGAAAAAATCTCATACATTTTAAGTAACTTCCATAGAAAGTTCCAGCGGTTATTATAACTTTCCAGCAAAACTAAGTTAAAGCGACATCGGTGGGCCGTAGAAACTTAAAATCCAAAAGCTCTTCAGCGACGAACTGAAAACTCAGTTCGAATTTTTTTTCATATTCTTTCACCAAACGGAAAAGTCCATTTCCAGTAGCTGCTGAGATGAACAGGCGTTCTTCTGTTTATATCATAAGAGGAACACGGAGGGAATCAGTATGCACTCAACTGAAAAGAAAAACGAGGAACTGAATCCTTCATTTAGTTTGTACTACATGTTCGGTAACATAAGATTTTTTTTTTCCGGTTTTCATATCAAATGTGTTTATTAATATATTGTACATGTGTCATCAATTACTGTGGATTGCTTGTTACTTAAGAATTTGATAACCTCGTGCATCTACAAAACTCGTAAACAAACACATACTCACGTGTGTCCATATACATATACTTACATACACAAGCACACGCACACGTACACAGACACACACACATTATATGTATGTATATGTATATATATATATATATATATATATATATATATATATATATATATATATATATATATATATATATATAGTAGCAAGAGAAACTGAGATCTATATGAGACTAACAGGTTCTAGATTTTCCTTTACTATATATATTAGATATATTTAAAGAAAAAGGAAGCTCCAGATGTTTGTGGTTGAACAAGAAACTATGGCTATGGTTGGTCTTAGCAATTTTTCACTGTCACGATAAACGACATTTTTTAGACTTTTCGGTCCCTTTAGATAGATATAAAATCATTGCACTGGTTAGGTGGGTACTCGTTAATGAAAAAATAATTGTCATAGGAATACCACAGATAGACCATTGCCAAATGACTCAACTTGGCTGAACTTTTTTACATACTTATTCTGTTATTCCAAGAAAAGCTTCGTGTTACTGATCTTCACAGACATGAGAGGAATTTTAACACCCGCGGAACAGGTATTGACTTTAATGATTATCAATAAATTCAATTGTTTAAATATGATACACATCCACACTAGCCTTGTACTTGCTTGCCACGAACATATATCCTAAAATACGTAGAACTTGTTATTTGGAACCTATGACACAGAGAGAGAGAGAGAGAGAGAGAGAGAGAGAGAGAGAGAGAGAGAGAGAGAGAGAGAGAGAAGTTTCCTTGCGTTTGTGTAATAAAGAAAGTGCCAGTTGTCGAAGGATATTCAAGTATGTCCAGAGCACTAAAAGACCAAAACAGGAAATACGTTATATAAGTAGCTCTCTATTTTCAGTTAAAAAGAGATCAAGCGCTGCTGCAGTGGGCCGTGCTGCTTTACATACGAAACTAGTCCCCCCTCCCCCTTTTTATTTTTTTCCCCTCTTGCGAATT
The DNA here is from genome assembly GCF_015104395.2 of Macrobrachium nipponense. NCBI lineage: Eukaryota > Metazoa > Arthropoda > Malacostraca > Decapoda > Palaemonidae > Macrobrachium > Macrobrachium nipponense. Next base: position 39,125,288 of record NC_087202.1, on the reverse strand, counting down.
TTAACTGACCCCCTTTGAAGTGTACTTTTGATCTTGGCTAAAGCAAACGCGGACGGAGATAAAAGCCTTCGAAATTCATAATGGTGGATGGCCAACCCAATTTCGGAGGAGGGTTTGCGAGTACCTCATCACATCCCTCCCCCTTCCTCCTTCCCTCCTACCACGTCACCTCCCTCTTCCCGGGCCTATTTTGAGCCTCTCATTCAGAACATTTTTGAACGGCAAGGAGCTCCCGAAATGATTTTCACTCTTCAGAGGCATGCCACTGTTCTTTATTTTGTTCTTTATTTTTTTTCCTTAGGAGCAAGCGGCTTTGTTCCTGTCCTTAGTTATGGAGTCTAAAAATCTATTTTTTTTTTTAACTGGAATCTCCCTTCGAAACGTTGGACTGCAAACACTTTTGAAACTAGGAGGCAAAACTCGCTGTGGTTTTATTTATGCCATCCATAAAAGGGTAGAAAATAAGCGAGTACGTTCAAACGGGATTTTAATCAATAACGGCTCACGCTGAAGGGGAAGGTTACAGTTCCAATAGTAATTGAACTCGGAATACTTCGTGAAATGAAACTGGAAAGAGTTGTCTGAAAAATGAACATGTAAAGAAATACCATACCCAAAATTGAACACTATAGATAAATAATCAAATGCCTAAATGAAATTTCCTGGACAAGCCACTTCAGAAATTTGTAGAGAAATTTAAAGTGCAGTTAAAGTTCCTAATATACTCTTGAGCGCACATTTTCATCTCACCAATAGCAGCTAAAAAGTTAATCAAACAAATGGCGTTAAATCCAAACAAATGGCGATAAATCTTACATTCTTAACATAAATTTGTATGTAATGGATTCTCAGTTATATGAAATAGAGGTGCAAGATTTCGATATTGGTATATCACTACCATAATTCGTTCCCAGAGCAAAGCAGATGATATGTTAGATGGCATAGATGAGCCTCTCTCTCTCTCTCTCTCTCTCTCTCTCTCTCTCTCTCTCTCTCTCTCTCTCTCTCTCGACAGTTTTCATTTAACTCAAAACAAAATTCAACTCTGCCTTGGAAGCTTCCATACCTCTTAATGTAGGAAGAGGAGGTGAAGACTAGCTAAAACAGATAAGAAGCTTAAACTGCTTAGGACTCTTTCGGCGCTGGACACTGAAAAAGATAAATAAATAATTATTAATTAAAGCTGAATAATAAGTTGTCAAGTGGAAATTTTACAAAACAGTTGCTGAAGCTTTTAGTACATCGGCAGGTAGGAAACAGTCTTACAAAAGATTTTTCGTCTGATTTAATCTGTCTATTTACGATCCTTTTTTCATCGAGACATTCACATGGGTCTTATTTTGTATAGATAGAAAAAATCAAATTGATAGGTGTCTTCAAATTACTTTGACAGGAACACAGAAGTAAAATTGACGTATGTTGAAATAGGATAAACAGACTAAAAAGATGGAGATTAATGGGATCTGCATCTAAATGAGAATAATTGTTGTGTGACGTTTGAAGATATACGGAAAACTGTAGGCAGTTGAAAATGGAAATTCATTAGCATTTGACAAAATTATAACTTGGGTAGCCAGCTAGGGTGTGTAAGGTTTGTTTCAGTGAAGGAAAATCTCCAAAGAAATAAATGGTAGAAATAATGATTCCACTGTATATAAAGGAAAAATGATAGGTGACTGTGTAAGAATCGTCGTGCAAAGTACTGTTTAGCATACCGTGAATTACCTGCTGAAGAGTCGTAAATACGACACATAATGAATGTCCCCATACTGGGTGAATAATGAGGGTTTGGAGGCAAAAGTGGGAAGTATTTATCACGCATTTGTCTAGAAAATGCTTTTGTCAGCAATGCTTGGATTTGAATATTGAGTTTTTTCTTTAAAAAGGTTGTAAATCTCGGGTAAGAATATTTAGATGGACTGTGACTGGCTTCGGGTAGGTAAACATTCATCCCTTGCCAGTGCATCCCATGCAAAGATGTGTTAGGTCTCCGTTACAGTTGAACCATTGAATGATTCGAGTAATAAGGAAAAAACAGAATATTTAGTTGAAACGTGTTGTACGTATAAGGGACAAGGGTGGATATAACAGATTCGCCAGGACAATTTTGCAAATGATAGTCGGTCGGTATCTGTGGAAGAATGGTCTGGGACTAACGTACTGACCAGGCGTCCACATCTGCTTTGCGGTAAGAAGTGGGAAACTCTGCCAACTTTGCAGCACTTTTCTTTTAAATTTTATATTTTGTAGCACACCCATGCTCGATAAAAGTTTCCCATGTTAACATGTTTAAAAAGAGGTCACACAGCTGGGTCCACAGCTGAACGAAATGTTTTGGGGTTTACCCAGTAGTATCATCCGCGGAAATTATAACCAATTTTGGAACTTTTAAAATAAAACAATAATAGAAGGAAGAGTGCGGTTAGAGGAGAACGGAGTTCATAATTAGTACTTCTGTTATCAGATTTATGCAAAGAAATAATCCTTTGTCTTGCCTATTACATATATATATATATATATATATATATATATATATATATATATATATATATATATATATATATATATATATATCAAAATATATATTTCTTTGTACAGTAGGTGAAACATTTCAACCATCAGCTGTGGTGTTGTTCACTAAAATAAAGCACAAGGCCACAGCTGATAGTCGAAAACTTTCATCTACTGTACAAAGACATCTATATTTTATATAACTACATAAGGGTTTTACATAATTATGGATTATATCCCCATTTACTTAGGGGTACGACATAGTACCTACCTTCTGCATATATATATATATATATATATATATATATATATATATATATATATATATATATATATATATATATATATATATACAGTATATTTACATGTGTTCACAATACATACACACACACACACATATATATATACACGCACAATCCACATCCTATCCCAAATGAATAGGATTATGGGAGTCCATAGGTTCAGATGTGCTTTTAGGGCTACATGTGACTGCAGGAAGAAGCGTGACACATGATACTTTTAACATCATCGCTACTCTAAACAAATGCAAGTAAGGTAGGCTCTCTCTCCTATTAACATTATTCACACTAAAGCAAAACAATCTTAAGAATTTTGAAGCTAAATCAAAATAAAGAAAAAGGCTCTATGGAGACACAGCGGTCTATATTCAGTGTTTGAGGTAAGGATTTGGTCAGGTATTCTTGAACAAACAAACGAGAGGGTGACGCATTCTGGAGCCACCCACTTTGAAAGGCTTCATTGACATCTGCAAAATTAATTTCCCTTTTCGGACGAGTGTACTGCAAATTTTTTCATCGGAAACAGAAAAGGCAACTTGAATGTGAACACTCCAGATTTGGGTACCAGGAGTGGTTAATTATTAGCTTCGACATAAAAATGGAAAAGAATGGTATGACAATCTTTATTTTTCGACCAGAATGCTCGCTGGAAACCGGAAGGACAGCAGCTTCTGAATCCGCCGTTTGCATAAGGAAAGAGAATATTACGAAAAAAAATATTCATTATGTAATAATATTGATACCTCTCTTCCCAGACCGTAAGGTTTATTCAGCGATAACAAATCCTGAAATTTCATGGAAATTAGTTAAAGAAAAGAAACAGACCATATGATAAAAGACGGAACAATAGAAAATCCGTAAACTTCTGTAAGTTCATTTTCTAAAATGATTAACTTATCAACTAGGCCTTCATGAGAAATATGTCGCTGGCCTATAAACATATAAGTGTAACGCTCGCAACATATTCAGTTCAACCCAATACCCTTTTTCACACTCGTCAAGAGGAAGTTTGCTTTTAACCTATAATTCCCTGAATTAAAGCTTCTTCTGTTACTCTTGTCACTATTTCGTCCTTACCTGATGATTTTAATGCCGGGATGCCTATGAGAAAAGAGAAAATATGTTAGTCAATTTATTTTAGGGAAGTCGCTCACAGACACACACACACACACTGCAAAGATTTTGCATTTGTATTGGTTTCTATTTTCTACACCTTCTTGCACGGAGTCGTTCCTCTAATGTTAGTACAGAGAACTCTGTTATCACACCTGTTGATACACTGGCTGCAACGGCAAACATTTAGTTCGTTAAAGGAAGATGGAAGCCGTTCTTTATTGGCTCCGGAAACAAGCGACAGATAACTTCTGTAGCCACACGATGCTACGCATTTTATGCCAATAAAAGGAAAACTTGAGTTAGTGAGTTAAATGGTTCCAAGTGTCTGTAAATTTTCATCTGACGAAACGTAAAGCAAATCCCCGCAATTCGTATTTTACTTTCTATACATAGATATATAGTTAGATAGGCAGGTAGATAAATAACAAGCCGTTGAGTAACCGTTTAACCTCCACTGCAAAATATGCGACGTAAACATGACATTGCTGTTATCTGTCAGATGAAAATACACCCTTCGGGGAAGGCATTGAGCATCGCTGTTATCACTCAGTAAAAGCAAAGGGATTTAGTTGTAGTTAGTAAGCTGTCAATATCAGCTGGGATTCCACTCCCTCTTGGCGCCACTGGCATATCAGTTCATCGCTAGAACCGCCAAATGGGAGCGTTGGCGCCAGCTTACCGCTCTCGGCTGTATGAGGCCTACTGTTTCCGCCATCGCCCTCTTCCTCTAAACTTTGGTCGTTCTCAATATTTTCCATTTCCTCTAAAAGCTCCTCAACATCTTCTGGCTCAACCTCTTCAGGAGTGGGTGTTGTAAGGTGTCCTGAAAGAAACGAACCATTTCTGCAAAAGGGGCCACTGAGTTTTCCTTATTACATCTTCAGCAATGGAATACATCACCTGCTCTTATCATGTAGGATCTTGCAGTGGAATTGCGCGTCATGGAGGTATTACATTTGTTTAAAAAGTTACCGTCAGTTTCTTATATTATACTATATATGCATACAGACATCAGTTGCGCTTTAGACCTATTAACATTTATTGGCAATGATTTGCACTCAAGCTTTATGCCTACATATACCATATGTATGTATATACGTACATATATATATATATATATATATATGTATATATATATATATATATATATATATATATATATATATATATATATCAATATATATATATATATATATATAATCGTGTATATATTTCCTAACAAGTCGTTTGTTATTTATGTTATTTATAAATGCTTGCATCTGAGACATCGAAGCGCAACGCTCATTTTCATTAAGCGAAACGATAAAAAAAAATATATATATGGCACTAAACATTGATATTCTTTTGTTGACGCATTCAAGTTCTT
>NC_087202.1:39109996-39114996 GCF_015104395.2 Macrobrachium nipponense | reverse complement strand
TAAACTTATTTCCTCTTACAGTGGCGGGGTGGGTTTAGGCTTCACTGTCGTCCTGGATTTGAAGGTGGCGATGGTTCGTGCCCGGCAGCCGGCAAATCCATTATCGACTAGAAAATTTCCCTTCATTTCAACATATATGGAAATATATTAATTCCGAGGTAGAGCGAATTAGATATTAAAGGACAGTTGTAACTCGATATATGTATGTATGCATGTATGTATGTATGTATGTATGCATGTATGTATGTACAATGTATGTGCAAACTGAGACTTATGAATTCAGAGTGTTGATACGGCTAAACAGGAAAGTATAAAATTATTGGGTATCAAGAAACCAGAATACCATGAGGTTTTCGTAATAACAAAGGACCCTCTGGACTGAAGTTGCCTAAAATTGATAAACTCTATACCACTCTAATTATTTGCACTCGTTTCTAAAACTTCCGCTCCAATGCTTAAGACAGAAGTAGGCATTTCTGCATGGTATATCCAGAATAAATACTACTACAGACCAACCGTGAAATCTTGTAGTTATTAAAAAACTAATTGTAATATGATTACTTCCGTTAAAAAAAGGTGTGTACAATTACCATTCACTCTGAGAGAGTTTGATAATTTATGAATAAAAGCAATACTTGAAAGAAATGGCTTCGTTACCAAATTGATATATGCTGATTTTCATCTTCATAAATGTCCCCCAACTTTTTTTATATAGAGAACGTAGACAGGCATGAACAGAAAAAATCATTCAAGTTTTTAAATATAAATGTCAATTGTTATTATAATATTTATTTCAGCTCTGATAGCTTCCCTGTTATCTTTGAAAAAGTCAATATGATCATACTTGACTGGGCAGATTTTGCAATATTAAATCGAGATGTTCTCAGTTGACTACCAGTTAGAAATAAGTGGCGTTCACACTGCCTTTATTCGTCCATCTGTTTAGCGGATATTGCATTAGCAAAGGTAATCGACCATCTTCAACCGTGGATTTCCTAAAAGTTAAGACACGTAGGATTGCAATTATTTATGCTGTCAGTGACCAAACTCGTCCTTGATGATTGTAAGACAAAACTTGTCACAAACATATGGGCAATTTATCATATACATATCACAAATTGACAACAAGTCATCAACCATAAGTAGAGAAGGAATCTTTGGCAAACGCTGGATAACCGTATGGAGCACTGGTGAAAACCATCAATAAGTCATTAACTTGTATTAAACATATTTGTGATGTGTGGGTGTTAAGTTATTGACATGTGTTTATTCTTTGTTTTTTCTGCAGTGTGGACGGATCCTCAGCTGTATTATAATTATGACTTCGTGCTTAGAAACATGCAACGCATAGTTTAACAAAAGACAAAAAAGTGTCATCTGTCGCCTTAAAAATTCCTTTGCAAGTAAATTCTGAGAAAGACGGGAAATTCGTCATTGTATAGGTTGATGTAGCTAACATATAATAATGATAAATTTTCTCTTTCTTTAGAAATTGTACATAACGTTTCCTTGTAATACGTTCGGACTGTAATATAAAACTGATGAAAAACCAGAGTGGCTGACACGAACACCTCCCTTGCCTTTTCATTTGGACTGGACTCGATACTCTCTCACGCCATTCCTTTACCTCTGTCCTACGTCGCATTACTCTCCGCCTTTTAAGGCATCTATATCTCCCCAAAGATTACCGTACTTCCTTGTCATTATTCCTTCTTACTCTTACCTGACCGCACCTAATGATCGTGGTACTAACTGTAACTTGAGGTATTTCACTGATTAAAGCACAAGCTCTTCTGTAATCATCCCTAATAAAAGAGCGCTGTAACACCAATAGACGATTCTGTCTCCTCCCACAGAATTACTTTACCCGATGTCCCAGAGAATGCAGAGTATCTGATTTTCTCCGGGACGAATTTTGTCCTCCTTGCTCTGGATTTTTCATTCATTTCTCTTAAAGGAGATGATATAAAGTGCTTCCTGTGTGGCTGAAGAACGCCTGTTTGAGTTAGAAACTTCAGTTATCACGTATCTAGCTTCGGGACTTGTAATTCTGGCATATATATATATATATATAGTATATATATATATATATATATATATATATATATATATATATATATATATATATATCGAGCTACAAATGTCCTTTAATATCTAATTCGCTCTACCTCGGAATTAATATATTTTCATATATTTTCAACCGAAGGGGAATTTTTTTTTAGCGATAATAGATTTGCCGGCTCACGGGCGCGAACCATCGGACACCTTCAAATCCAGGAAGACAGTGAAGCCTAACACACCTGCCACCGCGCCGTCAACCGGCAAATCTATTATCGCCTAAAAAAAATTCCCCTTCGGTTAAACATATATGAAAATATATTAATTCCGAGGTAGAGCGAATTAGATATTAATGGACATTTGTAGCTCGATATATAATCTATATGAATCACGGAAATGTGATATGACTTTTATATATATATATATATATAGTATATATATATATATATATATTATATATTATATATATATAATATATATATATATATATATATATATATATATATATATATATATGTATGTATATATATTGTATAATTATTAATTTTATAATTTATTATAAGTATATAATAGTATATATATATGTATATATAATATTATATATATATATAATATATATATAATATATATATAATTTAAAAATATATATATATAAGATATATATTACATACGTATATCCAGCTTCCCAGTATAATTGCTAACATGGTAAGTAATCATCACCCATCCTTAACCAAAAATTGTGCGCAGAAGGCGATTTCCACTTACCTGGAAAGTATAGAATTTTTTCCTGGACTCTGTACTCTGTGCCTGGAATCGTGAGGACGCATTCGAACATCGTTTCGGAATCGAGCTCGTAATCCGAGACCTCGATCTCGATGCTTATGTTGTAATATCCGTACTCGGGATGGAGCTGGCTCTCTACTTTTGCGCTCTCGATAAATTCTCTGCTCAAAGGAAAAAGAGACTAATATTAGACAGTGGTCGGAAACTCTAATTAGGCATTCAGTACCTAAAAGAATGGTAGAGTAATTTAGTCGTTTACCATGTACTAGAAATATGTCATATGAAAGAATAGAAATACTAATATTGTGGATATTTGATAAATTTTATTTGTGATGAGTTTTAAATTTTGGTAAGTTATGAAACGTAAGTTCAGAGATGAAAAACCTTTATTTACTGTTATCAGGCCAGCGATGCTTGCCTCTCTAGATTTGTGTCTTTATACTATGTCTTCTTCGTTAATTATTTTAATGTGAAAATGCTATTGATGGCGAAGATACAATGAGTAATATACACATTGGTTTTTACATAAGTTTTATTTTATGGCATAATATATATACGGAACTACAATAAAAGGATAATTGTAACTGTAGTAACTGTTTACATCAAAATCTTTTCTCAAATTGTTGTAGGTTACATTGCGATACATGTAGTTTACAGTCAAAATACCTCATTTAGGTCTTTTATCTTGAGTTTTATCTTGACCAAATGACATAATACAAGTTAATTGTGCTACTGCTACCAGTGAATTAGAACATAAATTTTCAGTGTATCTTTCTTATTCTTGGTGCAAACCTAACTTACTGTCAACGTAATGATGGGACAGTGTAAGGCAATCCGTGTTGATGTATTTTTTAGGGTTTTGCCTAAACTTTTTGATGTATCAATATATAGTACATTCTTGATAATGGAATGAGTGTTCTCGGTTGTGACAGATAGAAGCGGAATTTTGTTATTTCTCGCCATCGGTAGCGTCTTTTAAATATATTAATATAATTAACGAAAGGGGCCATTTTGGAAAGTATTAGGTAGCCTGTAATCTCGGTCCATCACCGTCAGAGCATTCGACTCAAGTACAGGAAGACTTTCTACCTGTGACTTACAATGCGTTAATATTAGCTGGACAGCTGGTATAATAGTTATTGTTGGTATCCCACTCATACGTCGCGGGTTCGCGTCTACCCTAAGGCGATTAAAAATCACTGGCCCTGCATCATTAACAGTTACTGCTGCAGTGTTGGGTCTGTGGTGGGAGGTTGAAACTAACATTCTTTGGAAACTTTAATTTCGAGTCAGTGACCTCTTTGTGCTTGTTCCATGTGAATAGGTCTCATCTACTGAAATAACAATAATGAAAATAACTCTGCTTGTGTCGTGGACTTTACCGCTCATTTGTTTCAGTGAGGGTATTATGTCGTCATATAGAACCACATACTTTTCTCCTTAATTTGCTAAACCTGTTGTTTTACTTGTTTCTGTCTATATGATTGTAACTAGGTATTGTTTCCGTCTTTGTTTCCTGTGCATTTGTTAGCCTTGTTTTTGGACTTGCAAATATTTTTTGAAGGATTCCTTTGCAAAAGCATAGATCGTTTTCTTTCTTTTTCATTTCATGAAAGCGCGAATATGATAATGTCATTTTTGTTCAAAATGCAGGACTAACATAAATTATTACAATAAAGTTTCTGTAATTTTGTTCAATATGCAAATTCATTTGTTTGATGTAGGACTCGTGTGTTCGCTGTCAGAATGGTTTATTCAAGATGAGTTTGTTGAGCTACATTCTGTGAATTCCCGAAATGTAATCAAGTTTACTTGCACATACTCTGGCTTTGTTTATTTACTTTTTTGGCGTTTGAAAATCAGTATATATCTGCAAATCAGTGATCTATTATAATAGTGTTCAAGAGACTCTTCAGAGTGCTTTGAACTTGATCAGAATATTTTGTGTTCCATCTGCATTTGGTTACAACTGTGTTTAGAAATGTCCATGGAATCAGGTGGGCGTGGCATTTTTCTACCTAATGATTTAGTGGATTTATGTTCCCATAATGTAGGATGATAAATCTGTTAATCAAAAACTGTATAACATTCTTGTTTTATGGTCATCAATATGTTGGTCTTACATTGCTAGGTTGAAATTGGTACTACGGCATTTATTT
>NC_087202.1:39097496-39104996 GCF_015104395.2 Macrobrachium nipponense | reverse complement strand
TAAGTCATCGATAGGTCCTCGGCTGGGGCTGCAAGGCAAGAATGGGAAGGGAAACAGATACAGCGGTGAGACAGTTTCTATGAAATTGTTTCACGTTTTATTTTACGGCTTTTGGAGTTTACAGTGGCTTCAGTGAAGTACTGTGTTTCTGTCACTTTAGGGTTATTCTCTTATATGCTCCAAATATCCTCAGTTTTGGATTTTAGGTATGCTATAATTGTATTTGGAAGTGAATGAAAATAAACATTTTGCGGTTACACACACACACACACACACACCACACACAATATATATATATATATATATATATATATATATATATATATATATATATAGAGAGAGAGAGAGAGAGAGAGAGAGAGAGAGAGAGAGAGAGAGAGAGAGTAAAGGTTCATTCTTTTACCATTTGAAATACCCATACACCTTTGGAGAAGCAACAAGCCAAGTGCATTAGACGCAAATGAAGATAAATGGCCTGGTTATCCCAAGAGACGGGCTTTCTTACCGTAGATAATGAGATTTTTTCTCTTGTAGGCTTCGCTCTCAAAGGACGAGATCAAGCAGGTGTATTCTCCCGTCAGGTCTGTCGTGGGATTGACGATGGCGAGGGCGCGGTGTTTCGAGAACTGGTCTTCTGAGACTTCGTAATTCAAGTTGAGACGGCCTTTCAGAATGCCTAGATCCTGAAGGAGGGGAGATTTCGAACATTTACTAAAGTTGTAGGATGAAGAGGTTCTCTTGGTGGGACTATTTTTAAGATGGTTTTGAGGATATGTATTATTCTTTTTTTTTTTATCAAAGGCAAAGACCACAGTCACAGGTAGTATTCTGAGATCCCTTCTAGCCCAGGTTAAGTGAAAACCAGGAAAGGGAAAAGGAAGGTATATCTCCCTTAACTCCAGAAAATGGAATTTAAGATCCTCCTTACCTAGATCGAAATACCCACGAAAATATGAATCCAGGTGAAAATGTCACAGACAAAAGGTCACGGGAAAAAAGTCACAGGAGAAAAGCCACAATAATCTTTCTTAGATAGTGACCCTAAAGGATTTAACCCAGTATATATCATAAAGATAATGATCCCCAAGACATATTGTGAATTTTTCCCCTGTGACTTTATTACCGGCCACCATAAATTAATGTGACTTTTTTTCCCGGGACTTTTTTCTTAGCCAAAATTGTGACTTTTTACTGTGACCTTTTTTTCCCCTGTGACTTTATTACCGGCCATCGAGATGAATATGTACTTGCCCTTAAATTACATATAAGATAAGAATCAGAGTTATGGTAAGAACCTCGTCAAAGAATTCACTTTTACAAATTCAATACGTGTTGTACTCGTACTTACCTGGGGAACTTTGGAAGGAATCCACTGGTACACTGGGAAAGGTTGTCTGTTGAAATACCACTTCACGACTAATCCCGGTTTGTCAAACTCCGTGATGTCGTAGTCACAGTCTAAGACTATTTGGGAGGTCGACCCATTGACGACTACGCCTGGTCCTTCTATATCTAGGATTTCCAGACTTTTGACCACTGAAATAGAAGTAGTAGTCACTGGGTGAGGACATATTCTTTATAAATGAAGTGAATTTTAATTTTTGTTTATAAAACATGCAGCTTGGCTTTCTCTGGCTATATATTTCAGTTCACTGTTAGAATGAATTTTGTACGACTATCGTGAAATTATCCAAAGTCTCGTCCTAAAACTAGAATAAAGGAGAAACATCTGCATGTAAAAGCAAAACTGTGTTCTGTCTGGTGTCTCCTATTGCCTCTTACCACGCTTAGTTTCTCCTGATGTTGTTTTTGTTTCTTTTTCTGTCTCTAAGTATTTTTTACTGATATTTGCCCAAAACTCATTTTCAGGAGATTAAGAAGCCACAAACGTTTTTAACCCCAATTGTATATTATTGTTATGAAGAGAAATTGTTGGAGTAGTAAATATGAAGAAAGAACTGAAGGGGTGAAAAAAGTGGTTGTTATGCAGTGGCATAAAGAAAAGACGATTCGTGCTGGTTTGGTGATGACGAAAGAAAGGCGAAGGACATGAGGGTGGAAATTGTACATATAATTCGGAAGTGTTAGGAGTGAGTACTGGGTGAGGAGGACCTAAACTTAGTGGATAAATGTAGCGAAAGGAGTATTAGAAAGGAATGTCAGAAGTACTGAAGTGGGTGCAAGGTAAGGAATGAATGTGTTGCGGGGTGGAGGTCGCCGAGGAGCCTTTGGTAGAGTGCGGGAGGCAATTAATTCTGAGGAAGTTTTCTGGGCAGAATTCATTCATGTGAGGCGGGGGACATTGTCATTTTTACCTATGGACTTAATCTGACAGAGGAAATGCGGTCAGGCGTTCGAATCTGGCAGATGCTGAATCCGTTTATCAATTACAATTTCCCTTCGGTGATATTCTCGAGGTAGAACGAACTGGGTATTAAACGAGATTTGTAGCAGATTTTTTTTATACACACACACACACACACACATACACACACACACACACACACACACACACACACATATATATATATATATATATCTTAATATATATATATATATATATAATATACATACATACATACAAATTACATACATACATACATACATACATACTACATACGATACATACAGGATGCCCATAAAGTCATTGCCTGATTAGCAAAATTAATAACTTTAAAATTATTGTCGATATGACCGTACAACTTTCATATTCTGTTGAGCAATTACCAAGTTTCTTTTGTTTGCCTGCAGATGCAACTGTGATCACTCTATCCGCCAGCTAAGTCAAGAATAGCAGAAATGGTGTCATTGCAGGAGAAAGCCAAGTGTGTGTTATGGTACTACGAAACAAAATCACCTGTTGCAGTTCACCACAACATCAGAAATGAATATCGACGAGATCCACCAGATGTTAAAACCATTAAAGACTGGTATAAAAAGTTCACAGAGACTGGAAGTGTTGAAGACCGGACCTTTCTGGATGCAACCTTCCTCAACCGCTGGATTGGTAGAGATAGCCACCATATTCACCAGCCATTACATTACACCTCTTGATTTTTCCTTATGGGGCTATATCAAGGATAAAGTGTACAGTACACCAGTAACTAATGTCGATACCTTAAAAGCTGGGACGTGCTCCGGGCAACAAATGGGGCACATGAAATTTATTAGTAATGTAAAAAAACTTTTAGTCAATGTTGTCGAAATTGGTGGAAACCTTATATCTCTACCTAAAATGGTTTTTGTGTGTGATAAACGCCTGAATTCCGGGAAGGCTTTATTGACACCTTATATATATATATATATATATATATATATAATATATATATATATATATATATATATATATATATATATATAATATATAAGTATATATAATATATATATTATATATATATATATATATATAATATATATATATATAATATATATATATATCATATATATATATATATATATATATATATATAGAGAGAGAGAGAGGGGGGGGATCAAATAAATTATTTCTCAAGGATGGAGTGATGGTCTACACTTCAACAGAGCGCTGATCAATCGAGTCTGTTATTCATCTCCCTCCCGTCCGTTACTGCGTTCCTTCCAGAGAGAGAGAGAGAGAGAGAGAGAGAGAGAGAGAGAGAGAGAGAGAGAGAGAGAGAGAGAGAGAGAGAGAGAGAGAGAGAGAGAGAGAGAGAATGTTGATTGTTGGTATGGAGATTTACGAAATCGCTTATCCTTCTAATCATGTTTTCAAACCATGTCACGAAGTCATCCACACAGACATTGAAAGACAAATATTGATGAATCAGTGATTGAAACAGATATTTCATCCCACGAATAACTGAAGTAATAGAAGTTAAGGGCATGAATGTCGGTCCTTTACACGGAGGTTTTTATTTTATTTTTATTTTTTTTTTCTATCTGACACTCGGACGGTAAATTCTCATCAGACGGACGGGAATCTTAATGGTCTGGAATTCATATTCTTTTAGAGAAGAATTCTTAAGTTGTGGAAAGAGATTCCGTTATGATGATATTTTTTGACTTTGCTGTTTCACTGATAACTCCTTATTAAGTGCTCGCTGAACTGTTTTAGGGAACTGATATTAAAATGATTATTTTCTTCAATAAAAGTATTATAGAAACAGCCAAATTATAGATTGAGGAAATGGCATATTTACGCCTTTTATGAGGAATAGCTATTTGTGTTAGAAATAACAACAGCATATACTTATGCCCCCCGTGCACGCATATACCATTGGCTTTGACTTCGATTTAATTCTGGTAAGACTGGGATCTAAAGCAACCACGCAATATTTCAGTGATCTTTTCCAATCATCTAACGATCTTAGTCTCAACGAAGATTTCATTCTGTGCAGACATTACATCATCTCTGGTTGCTAACTCATCCTTCTCTTTTAACTTTTCGAGTAGACTCGTGTAGGGATTTTTCCTTTTTCCTTGGTCACTTTAATAAGTAAATAAAATTAGTGTAAAATTCTGTATGGCAAAGGTCATTATGTTTTATATAACCTACACCCTACAGAAGTGCGTATGTTCAAGTCTTATTAAGCTACAGAAAAGTACCGCTTGATAAACCGTCACGTGGCGCAATCTAGAGATATCGAAAGTAAATTGGGAGCTTGAACGATGTGTTGCCCGTTTCTTGCTAAAAACGTCCGACCTCTGGGCCCCGCCGACTTTTGGCAGGGCAGTGACTCCATGCATATTCAGTTACTTCCAATGCCGATGAACGTGCAATTATCGCTATGTGTTTGGCGGGAGTGACTTTACTAATGTCGAATGACTGATCTTTGGTGTAACGCAACGGGAATTGCATCACAAGTTTGTACAAACATGGAGTCATTGTTGCCAAAACGTGGAAATGTGGCCTCCAGTGTGCAAGTTTTGATCCACAAGATTGTCGTGTGCAGAAGCGGGGTCTTTTTATAGTGTGCCACAAGAAGTTTGGAAAAAATGGCTATACTTTATTGGGGTTTATTGTGTTCAGATATATTATTTTCTTATATTACATGATTCATTGACCTATATGTTCGGTCATTTGCGTATTTTTATATACGTTTATATGATAAAACTTAATTAAGAGCCATCAAAGAATGGCTGTTTACACCGAATTAAAAAGCAGCAGAATTCGATCAAACGATGTCTTATTGACATGTCGAATGCAGACGACAGAGGGGCAGGTTTAGGTTTCCATCTGGTTAAGGTTACTTAAAATGATTTAAATGGTTATATTAGATGTAAAAAGTTATTGTGATTAACTTGATAGGGAATTTTGTGGGAAATGAGGTTTAGACTGTGAAGGAAAGCACATATCGTCTAATATAAGTTAGGGTTTACCGTTGGTTGAATGAATTTAATATCCAGGTGAGCTTGGAAATCAGTGGTGTGGAAATGTGGCAAAACTGCATGGAGTTGTTCGATGTGATTTTATTTGATGTTACACATTATCCTCCTCTAATTACCTGGCTACTTTAAGTATACAGAATTAAACGTCAGCAATACATACTGCAGGTTGGCCGCTGGAAAGCAGTGAAATACACCGTCACGATCACACCGCACGTGTCACCAGTACTTATCACGAGTTAGAAGGGGTGAAACTCTGTGAGAAGCCTTCCGCCGGCACAACGCATATATTCTGCTAAGATATGCATCTCAGCGATATCCTATCGACAGTGCTACAGTATTTTTACGGAGAAAGATATACAAAAGATAGAGATAGCTAAAAACTTTACAACGATCAGCTTTGTCATTTGGGTATTTTGCGACACGAAAACGGGTGCTCCATACAATGACTATGGGACACTCGCCCAACTTTACAGCGATTTATTGCAACCTTTTACAACGATGACCATGAAATACTGTTGAGATACAACAGAATAATCAAGTGTTTCAAGACCATATAAATAAAAAACAGCTATTCTTTCTCACTGCATAATATATAAGCCTAGGCTTTTCCTTTTATGGAACTGATGCGATTCCACATAGGCCTAGCCTGCTGTTGGTAAGTTTGTATGTATTATGTATTTTTCTCTATTCATTTTATTCTCTATCAGTCCGATTAGATTTTTACAAGCATAACAAGCACTGATTGCAAAGTGATTTCAATATTGTTGTAGGCCTAATCGAGATGAAATCCTACATCTGTCCACTCGACTAGGAAGGTAGTATCTTCTAGCATTTCTCGGCATTAGAACAAAACATTTAGGATGCATTTTGGATGCTCCTTACCCAGTATTAATGCAAAGTTGGAGCAATATTGTGCTTTATCTATAGTGAGATGAATGTTTTTGTGTGTGTGTGTGTGTGTGTGTGTGTGTGAGTTCGGTTGTGCATGTGCGTGAGCTAGGCACTCGTGAATTTCTTAGTACAATATATTGTCGTGCATGCGGACAGATTAAGATATCGAAGCCAAGTTATTCTTCATCTGATTAACAAGTTTCATAAAGAAACGGTAGTCCAAGGGACCACGGTTCATCGGTTTTGCCACAGATTGCTTTTACCAACCAATCACTCGGATTCACCCTCAAATCTGACCCTTTGTTCAGGCTGTCAGAAAACCAAGTAAAAAGACAAAACGCACCGAAAACCTAAGCGTCTTGGATAATAGAAAAATCAAATTTTTTTTTTCTAAGAGAGTCGTATAAAACAAAGTTGGCCATGGATAAGGTTAGGCCTAGTGTGTGGGAGATCGGTTGGATGTGGAAACAGGGAAAGTTAGGTAGGAAAATCGTTTAGAAAGTGCAGAAGTGGTGTGTGTGTGGGTGTGTGTGTGCAGAACAGAAAGTGTAACCATTTTGATAGGATATGGACATGCGCAGGTTACCAATTAAAAAGCAGTACATTTAATGAAAAGTAAATCCCGAGTCCCCATAAAGGCTCACGTTATTACAGGTATAACTAGTATTTGGTTTACAGTGAGAGCGCTATTTAATTCATGTTTAAGGTTACTAAGTGTCACTTAAACAATTTCTGGAGCCTCGGAATCCTGTTTACGTTTATTTCGGTTCACCCTACTGATCATGCAATAGTTTTTTCAAGCAGTTATTAACGGAAGGATGGAATATAACGTAATCGTATTTACATACTTCCGTTATTTATCCTCTTGCATACAGGTGCATGTTCAGCCTATCTGGCCTTCAACTGCACTTTGGTTGAATCCACTCGCTTTTCAGCGCTCACCAAAAATCTCATTTGTCTTCATTCCCACTTCTACACTCCCACACCCACAAACACCTTTTGATGAATACGCCATCTCTACATTATCCACCTCATGTCTTTAGCCTATATTACAATTTTTTTTTTTTTTTTTCAAAACCTTTCGTGTAAATGCTTACAGTATTTTCATACATGTATTCATATTTACCACTGTCATCTTAATGGCAAAAATGTCAAATTCTATTAATTACTTTTATATTCCGTACCGACTTTATATATATATATATATATATATATATATATATATATATATATATATATATA
>NC_087202.1:39089996-39092496 GCF_015104395.2 Macrobrachium nipponense | reverse complement strand
AATTCTAAAACCGAAGATCAAACAAAGTTGTTGGATTCCCGCATGTAGTAACTGTAAGTGCCATTTGGGAACGATTTAAGAAACTGTTGCGAAATGGGCGTAATTACCACTGGATATAAGTTTTTTTAAACAAAGCAGAATGATTTGCTTCCAGTTCCACTGTGGAAAGACATGAAGTTATACATGATAACCATAAATTTAGGTTGCTTTGGGAAACCAACTCCGTAATGCGTTTTCCGAGTCGCTCCATTACCTTTGTCTGAGTCCGAAGGCGAGTTTTTACTAATGTATTGGTTAGAAGCAAACGGTCGGCGTGAATGATGCTACAGTGCATTACTGAAGTCGGAACTATACCGAAACAAAATTTGTAATTAAATGTCCACGTAATCGGTAGCTTTACTGCTTTACGGTGGGCAATTCTAGTTTGTGGTTTATTCTGTGAACAAGATTTTTTGTTGGTTTGGTTACAGTAATGGAATATTTCTCTCAGCGTGTATGGAAGTGTGTGTATGTATGTATGTATGTATGTATGTATGTATGTGTAATATATATATATATATATGACTGGTAACAATGTTCTGTAACAACAGAATTCCATCTAATAAAAGGAGCCCATAAAAACACCAAAATATAGAGAAAAAAGTACTATATTTCAGAGACTGCTGTCTCCCTCTTCAGGTAGATGAATGAGAAAAGTTTACAGAAAAGGTGGTATTTATACCAAGAGGTCCATCCACAGGCAAGCCAATTTAGGTCACCCCCGCTGATAATCTTCCTTTAATCTTCTTGAGCGTTGGTTGAATAAAAAATCTTGTCGATCGTATCTGAAATCCATGCTCCTTTTGAGATGTTCATTACCTGCCTCTATTTTATTAAGGCCGATTCCATCAATTGACTCTTGTACCGGTAGTTGCTGCTATAAATTACACGTGACAAATTCCAGGTTATTCTATGGTTATGTTCATTTATATGGTTGAAAATAGCTGAGTTCTGTTGTCGATACCTAATTGACCGTTTGTGTTGTATTAATCTCTGGGGAAGTGATTTACCTGTAAATCCGATGTAAGATTGGTCATAGTCCTGGCATGGGATTTGGTAAACCACAGTGCCCTTGGGAGATGTCTTTTGTTGGATGTTAATCAGGGATGTGGCTAAGGTGTTTGGGAAAGTAAATGCAAAAGGGTTAGATTTTCCAAGGGTCTGAGTCACCTTCTTAATCGTGTCCAGGTGTGGAATTTATATTTTATTGTTGGGTGTATCTCTGGTCTTGTCTTGAGGGGGCCGGTAGAAAATTATGTATGCTTTGTGAATTGCTTTCTCAATTATATGGTCGGGATACTTTAAAGACGAAAGTTGCTTACGAATTAGTTCAAATTCTTTTTCCAAGAAATCTGGGAAACAAATTCGTAAGGCTTTTAAGAACAGGTTGCTGGCTACACCTATCTTGATAGCAATGTTGTGATAGCTAAAGTAGTGAATGTATGAAAGTGAGAACGTTGGTTTTCTGTATATAGTAAATTTGTATTCTGTCGTGTCTCTGATTATTAAAACATCAAGAAAAGGAATTTTGAATGGGAAACAGAGAACAAAATTCCTTTTCTTGATGTTTTAATAATCAGAGACACAACAGAATACAAATTTACTATATACAGAAAACCAACGTTCTCACTTTCATACATTCACTACTTTAGCTATCACAACATTGCTATCAAGATAGGTGTAGCCAGCAACCTGTTCTTAAAAGCCTTACGAATTTGTTTCCCAGATTTCTTGGAAAAAGAATTTGAACTAATTCGTAAGCAACTTTCGTCTTTAAAGTATCCCGACCATATAATTGAGAAAGCAATTCACAAAGCATAAGTAATTTTCTACCGACTCCTTAAAGACAAGACCAGAGATACACCCAACAATAAAATAAAAATTCCACACCTGGACACGATTAAGAAGGTGACACAGACCCTTGGAAAATCTAACCCTTTAGCATTTACTTACCCAAACACCTTAGCCAAATCCCTGATTACGTCCAACAAAAGGCATCTCCAAAGGACTCTGGGGTATACGAAATCCCATGCCCAGGACTGTGACCAATCTTACATCGGATTTACAGGTAAATCCCTTCCCCTAGAGATTAATACACACAAACGGTCAGTTAGGTATGACAACAGAACTCTGCTATTTTCAACCATATAAATGATCATAAACCATAGAATAAACTGTAATTTGTCACGTGTAATTTATAGCAGCAACTGCCGGTACAGAGTCAAATGATGGAATCGGCCTTAATAAAAGAGAGGCAGGTATGAACATCTCAAAAGGAGCATGGATTTCGGACACGATCGACAACCTCTTCATTCAACCAACCCTTAAGAAGATTAAAGGAAGATTATCAGCGGGGGTGACTTAAATTGGCTTGTTTGTGGATGGACCTCTTGGTATAAATACCACCTTTTCTGTAAACTATTCTCATTCATCTACCTGAAGAGGGAGACAGCAGTCTCTG
>NC_087202.1:39082496-39087496 GCF_015104395.2 Macrobrachium nipponense | reverse complement strand
TACTGCCTACATTGCCCAATCTATATATGGTTTTGGTCGTAATAACCGGTAATAACCCTCCGATTTCCCATTATTTTAAATGCACTTTCCACAGGAACCCTTTAAATTTAAAAGGATTTATGAAAACAAGAATCAGTAGGGGATTGTGGCCATTGTACAAATATATATATATATATATATATATATATATATATATATATATATATATATATATATATATATATATATATATATATATATATATATATATATATATATATATATATATATATATATATATATATATATATATATATATATATATATATATATATATATATATATATAGTATTTCAGAGGGTCTCGTGATACATCTTAGTAGACATCAAGTTTATTAAAGAAACGTTTCGCACACACAAACACGGTGCATCATCAGTCTGTAGAAATAAAAACAATTACATTATAAAAGGAACTCAAAATAAATACTAAAAATATTACATCATTAAAATACCGTAAAAGTTAAAAGTTAAAGATTTTAAAAACAAGGCAATAGAACCAAGAGAGAGAGAACTAAGAACACCAACCATCCATGGTAAGAGACAGAGAAGGAATGGCAAACTTTGGGGTTCCAAACAAAACGACAGCTATGCCAGATACAAAGGTGAAGCCGTAGAGTTACTGTTTAATGAAGGAACCAGCCTTTTAATGAGTAAGGACTCTAAGGTAGTTAAGTGCTCTGACCTCGTACAACCAATAATGGAGAAGTGCTGTTTCAAGACTTCTATTTTACATATTGCTGCATGATTTTTAATATTTGAGAATTCTGGTTGCTTAATTCTCTGACCTGTGCGAAAACTGTAACCCATGTGACTGCAATATCTCACCTGCAGTAACCTACGTGTTGATCCAACGTAAGAGCCCGGACATCCAGGGCATGTGAATTTGTAAACAACGTTCGATCTCATGAAGGCCTGCAGGCGATCTTTAAAGTTAAAAAATGAGCCTATTCTGCATGGATTGTTAGAAATAAGTTTGAGTTGAAGGCATGGAATTTCCTGTTCTATGATTTGCGTGAGTCTGCGTGAGAACTTGGTATCAAAAACATATGGGATGGATGCAAAAACCAGCTTTTTTGGAACATTGAAATTGGCTATAGGTGGCTGGAGAAATTTGGTTAATACTACGTTAATGATTTTGAGAACTACATCTTTAGGATAAGAATTTCTCTGAAAAAAGTTTAATAAAAATTCTATTTCATTATGAAAAATGGACCAGTTAGAAGAGTATTTCAATGCTCTATGTGCACAGTTTTTACAATACATTAATGAACGACACTCGAATATTCAGTTCACGATGGAAACGGAGAGCAATGACAGTTTACCATTCTTAGATGTTAATGTTACAAGAATTAACTCTGAATTCTCCACAGCAGTTTATAGAAAAAAGACATATACAGGACTAGCCAACAACTATTACAGTTCTTGTCAAAAAACTTTTAAATTAAACACTATTTACACCCTAGTGCATAGAGCATTGAAATACTCTTCTAACTGGTCCATTTTTCATAATGAAATAGAATTTTTATTAAACTTTTTTCAGAGAAATTCTTATCCTAAAGATGTAGTTCTCAAAATCATTAACGTAGTATTAACCAAATTTCTCCAGCCACCTATAGCCAATTTCAATGTTCCAAAAAAGCTGGTTTTTGCATCCATCCCATATGTTTTTGATACCAAGTTCTCACGCAGACTCACGCAAATCATAGAACAGGAAATTCCATGCCTTCAACTCAAACTTATTTCTAACAATCCATGCAGAATAGGCTCATTTTTTAACTTTAAAGATCGCCTGCAGGCCTTCATGAGATCGAACGTTGTTTACAAATTCACATGCCCTGGATGTCCGGGCTCTTACGTTGGATCAACACGTAGGTTACTGCAGGTGAGATATTGCAGTCACATGGGTTACAGTTTTCGCACAGGTCAGAGAATTAAGCAACCAGAATTCTCAAATATTAAAAATCATGCAGCAATATGTAAAATAGAAGTCTTGAAACAGCACTTCTCCATTATTGGTTGTACGAGGGACCCAGAGCACTTAACTACCTTAGAGTCCTTACTCATTAAAAGGCTGGTTCCTTCATTAAACAGTAACTCTACGGCTTCACCTTTGTATCTGGCATAGCTGTCGTTTTGTTTGGAACCCCAAAGTTTGCCATTCCTTCTCTGTCTCTTACCATGGATGGTTGGTGTTCTTAGTTCTCTCTCTCTTGGTTCTATTGCCTTGTTTTTAAAATCTTTAACTTTTAACTTTTACGGTATTTTAATGATGTAATATTTTTAGTATTTATTTTGAGTTCCTTTTATAATGTAATTGTTTTTATTTCTACAGACTGATGATGCACCGTGTTTGTGTGTGCGAAACGTTTCTTTAATAAACTTGATGTCTACTAGAGACCCTCTGAAATACTGTGATATTGCTGACTGGAGATTCTATATATATATATAAATATATAATATATATATAATATATAGATAACATTATACATATAGTATTATATACTATAATATATATATATATAATATTATGTATGTATATATATATAATATATATATAGATATATATATATATATGTAGGTATTTATATATATATATATATATATATATAACATATATATATATATATAGAAAAATATAATATATATATATATAATAAATAAAAATATAATAATAATAATAATAATAATAATAATAATAATAATAATAATAATAATAATAATAATAATAATAATAATAATAATAATAATAGTGAATTATGAAATAATACTATAGGCACGCACGACTTCTCATGTACATAATTTTAGGTGTCTCTTATTGGAGCCGTTTCATTCTGCCCTCTCTTTCCAAATTCGACCTTTCTTTGTTATCCTTCCCTTTACGTAGGCATACCCTAAACATATAGGACGTTAAATAATTCCTGTTGTTCTACCAATGACTAGGTATGTGTAACGCCAGATCAATTTTTATTAATTAATCGAAGTCACCTATTTCAAGCTTTGGTATCACCTTCTACAAACGTTATCATATGTGCTAGTGTTTATTATATATTTTTTATTACTAAATGGTAATTTCTTTTCTAGTAACTATCTCTTCTTTCTGTTTCTTCCTTCGAATGATCACTATATTCTTTGGAAACATGCATTTCAAGTAAATGGCCCTTGTGGCCTTGTTTCATACAAGTAGAGTTCATCTGCTGAAAGATAAAAATGAAAATAATGAACTTCTTAGAATCTTTCATCATCCATATTCAGGCATCTTTAATCTTTTACATTCTCCAATCCCTCAGAATAATGCTTCATCTTCGGAGAGCAGCTTTCCATTGGCGTCATTTATTCGAGATCCATTACAACATATTTCTTCCTGGAGTTCATCTTAAGATTCAGCCGAAAGTTTAAGTGGGCCATCAGCATGTTCTCTTTAATTGCCGTCCTCCCTTCCGTTGCCTCCGCTCACTGTCGAGTGCTGTATCTACAATTCAGGCTTCCTACTTTTCTATCCCGAAAACACATCTCTTCATTATCCCACCTATGCCTCATGCATATTTTACGTTATGTGAACTTTTAACAGTCATGCATCTTACATTTTTCGTATCATAGTTACTTTGGCCGAGTACCGGTGCAAACAAGGAAACATTTTTAGAGTTACCATTTATCCTAATTTTTTACTTAGGTCGAGTAATGTAGTATACATTGGTGTGAATTTTTATTACGGTCTCTCTCTCTCTCTCTCTCCTCTCTCTCGTCTCTCACTTCTCGTCTCTCTCTCTCTCTCTCTCTCTTTTCATATGTAAATATATATATATATATATATATATTATATATATATATTAATAATATATATATATATATATAGAGAGAGAGAGAGAGAGGAAGAGAAGAGAGAGACGAGAGAGTGTTTGCATATGCTTTTCCTCATGGCTGGTCTCATTATTTAGAAGAGCGTACTACTCATTGCATTGGTATGAAAACATAAAGGAAATATATGCTTTGCATATGCTAAGGGAAAAAATAACTAAACAAATCTATTCTAAAATAAATAAAAAATTATTCGTGTGAAATTATTGGTGATATTGTTAGCGACTTCCATGTTTACTGTTTATTTACCTATCTGTATTTGTATAGAAACATAAAATGTTGAAGATGTTACATAAGTGAAACTAAAACTTACAGTTGAGGTCCAGATATAAATGTTCACATACACACTCAGACACACACACACACACAAACACACACACACACACACACATATATATATATATATATATATATATATATATATATATATATATATATGTATATATGTATATATCAATCAATATATGTATATGTATGTATGTATGTTTAGATCAGCTCTAAGGGAAAGCTTTTCCAAATTCTCGCTACTTATCTGTTAGTTGCGTTTTATAAAACTGAAAAGTGCACCCTGTTTTAATTAAATCTTGAATACGGATGTAGACTTAGATCAGGAAGTTATTTTTAAATTTTACTAAATAAAAAGGACGCATAATCTTTTTAGCGTCAGTGAATAATTGACATGCAACTCGGGATGCTTTGAATATTTGCAAAATCCAGAATATTTCCGTTTGAACTACGAATGACGATATTTTTGCAAAACCTGGAGATATTCCGATGTTTGCATTGCGAATAACGACCTTTTTACATCGAATACATGCAGTATTTCAAGTGCTTACATAATGTACTACATCGCTTAATTAAACAGAGCTGTAGTATGTATTCCAAGCATGCAAACGAAAGACGGAGTCATGTGTTCAGCAAAGGTATTATTTTGAGCGAAGATAATCTTAGTCAGAACTGTGCTCGTGCTCTCCCTCACTAATTTTACAACCTGGATACAAAGCCTTTTCATTTTCATCCCGCCGTTTTGTTTGCAAAGCTCATGGAGTACCCGTCAACTGTTAGCCCATTGTGTACAGGTTCTTTTGAGGCGGGAACTATAACCGT
>NC_087202.1:39064996-39077496 GCF_015104395.2 Macrobrachium nipponense | reverse complement strand
CGACATCAGCTCCCCAATAGCTCCTTACATTTCGTATTGCTCTTCTTCTCTATTGGATAATAGCCAGGAGATCTATTTTGCTTCTTTGACTACCATCTGCAGATGGCCTTTCCTTGAAAGAGATTACCTCCATTTATCAGGTAATTTGTGGGCTAAAAACTAATTAATTGTACTATATTTTCTTTTGACAGTCTTTTCCAGACCTTCCATACTGAAATCATTCTCCATACTCCATTCTCCATTGTTCCAATAAAAACATACTGTAATACTACCAACAACAACGCTTATATCTCTTCTGGTATTTCATCTAGAAAATTCGGCAGTTCTATATGAAATTTATTTTACGGAATTCATTTGTTGATCGATAACCCACCATAATACTCGTTTTGCACTGTGCCCAGTATATTACTACCAACAATTAAGATTCCACTCCATATCTAGAATGAGTTTTCTGCCCTTTATCATTTTAATTTGATATACAATTATATGTCTTTTTTGCCTACTTCAGTTTAACCTACCAAATAAGAGCTGGACTCAGGGCCAATTCTAAATTTTGCTAATCCATTAATGTAGAAGAATGCGTAGAGAATTCATTGGCTAGATATACTAAAGGATAGCCAATTCATTTTAGTTCTATCTCTTGCTAACTGCGGATAATAACCCTTGCCGTTGCCTTTTGGTTAATAACCAATGCCATTCGCCTTGGTACTCCTGGATAAGGTAACAATGTTAGATTGTGGATTTATCCCCTGCGAAAATAGTCATCCTACTAGGCAGCAGTCGTTGTTAACCTGGTGCTTGGTAAGGGGCAGGGACGTAACACCCAGAAGTATAATACTTGTTACACACACACACACACACACACACACACACACATATATATATATAATGTATTATATATATATATATATATATATATATATATATATATATATATATATATATATATAATAATTGGCTATCCCTTTAGTATATTTAGCCAATGAATTCTCTATACATTCTTCTACATAAATGGACTGGCAAAATTTAGAATTGGCCCTGAGTCCAGCTCATATATTGCCAAGTTAAACTCTGTGTGTGTGTGTGTGTGCGTGTGTGTGTGTATTGCGCACCGCAGTGGTACGATGAAATAAAGAATCTGATGAAATGGGAAACATTGTGCTCGTGGTTATGTCTGAAACAACTATCAGCCCTTCATAGAATGAATGATCGTTAGATTCCATTCATATTCATAGCGATTTTTTGCAGAAATGCAAAGATAATCTTTGGCAAAAAGGTGGACTGGCAAAAACTATATATAGCAGGTTTAGATTCATAATCTGTCTCAATCAAAACAAGAGTAAATGTAGCATGGTAAAAGAAGTATTGAATTTGAATATAAAATTCTTTCCTAACAAAGCGGAAATAATTTGTTAAACGCGTTGATAGGTGCCTGATGGATTTCCGAGTAAAAACTAATTTATATATGGTGGATATCTGCAATACGAAAAAATGTGCCAGTTGCGAAAATTCACGGACCCATTCGAATAGCACTGATACACAGACATGCAGACAAGCGGACATGAGTAATAACAATACCAAGGGTTATTCACGCCGCGCGTAACACTTTGATTGTCATAATAATCTCGCCTTTATGGAACTGCATTACCAAAAATTACCGGTCGCCTAATAATATGCTTCCAACATTCACGAATGAATGTATTTACTACAGTTAATCGCAACGAACGGCGTGCTGCAACGCCACCATTAGAGTTGAAAGGCATCATAAAATAGACTGCTCTTTGGAAAAAGACCGCCTTTACGGACGGGCGCTGTAAGGCTTCATATTGGAAGCTCCATCACCGTAGGGTGTGTCCTCCAGGCTAATCATCCCCAGGAACTAATTTAGTAAGAAGGCGAATCAATGTCATAGGATATCAGATTGGGTGTCCTAATCAACATCAGTGACCTGAGGACTTCCCTCCCGCTCTCACTTGATTGTGGTGCGACGATGAGGATTTTTTTTTTTTTTCCTGCCTTTCTTTCATCTCTCTTTCGTTTCGTTTCCTCGTTTCTTCAGAAGGAAAATGATTATCCTAAGAAAGAGAAGTGTCCTTTTGTTCTTCTTTTACAGTTCGTGTTTCCCCAAAAGTCGTTATTGCCACACGACAGAGATGTCTTTTTCCCTTTATTTCGGGATTTGCTTTCCTGGGAAAGATGGAGGTCATTATTGTTTTCTGCTTCTTTTTATTCTTAACTGTTTTATATTCCTTTCATGTGACTGATGGAACATTGTATTTCATTCAGTCCATTCGTCTTGCAAATTCATTTGCATATAATTAGAAAATCTTCACGTTAGAAATGAATCTTTAAGGCGTCAGGGCTGACTTTAATTGTATTTTGATGGAATGCCGCATGTATATACGAAGAGAGAGAGAGAGAGAGAGAGAGAGAGAGGAACTGGTTTGTTTTTTGCGTAATTGGATGAACGTTCATAGCAATTACAGTTAGATGTGTTGCCTAAAGAGACTGGAATAGAACGCGTTCAGGTTCACACTTAACATTTTGAGTTCTCATAGCAACAGATCTTTTTCTTTTTTCTTTTTTCCAAGGTGTCCCCTGATTCAATTGACTGTCGTTTCTTATATGGATCTAATTGCATATAACAACTTTTTTTTAAGACTGGTTCTGATAATAATAATAATAATAATAATAATAATAATAATAATAATAATAATAATAATAATAATAATAATAATAATAATAATAATCATATGCTTAATGTTCAGCTACAAAAACGAGCAAAACATTTTTCATTACCCCCAAGTGAGAATTTTAGACGTTTCAACAGTGCTCTTCAAGGTTTATGAGCGCTGTTAGGACATTCGTAACAGGAACTTTACCAGTGGAAAAATCCCCGATTTTTTTTTCTTTTTACGAATACGAGGTACCTGGGTGTGGTTAAATGAAGCTTTTAACCTTATACAAGAACGCTGCAATCATTCGATACAGTTTAGTATTTCACTTAACAGGCTCTAGAATTTCAATCAGTTTGGGTTAATTATATATTTAGTTCAGGAAAGCCTCGGGTATGTTTTCCTTTTATTTTATAAATAGCGCGCGCTCACATACACCCACACAAGCACACACACACACACACACACACACACACACACACACACACATATATATATTATATATATATATATATATATATATATATATATATATATATATATAATAATATTAATAATAATAATAATAATAATAATAAAATAATAATAATAATAATAATAATAATAATAATAATAAAAGGAGCCCATAAAAACACCAAAATATAGAGAGAAAAATGCTGTATTTCAGACTGCTGTCTCCCTTTTCAGGTAGATGAATGAGAAAAGTTTACAAAAAAGGTGGTATTTATACCAAGAGATCCATCCATCCACAGGTAAGCCAATTTAGGTCACTCCCGCTGATAATCTTCCTATAATCTTCTTAAGCGTTGGTTGAATTAAAATCTTGTCGATTACATCTGAATCCCATGCTCCTTTTGAGATCTTCATTACCTGCCTCTCTTTAATTAAGGCCGATTCCATCATTTGACTCATGTACCAGCAGTTGCTGCTATAAATTATATGTGGCAAATTCCAGTTTATTCTATGGTTATGTTCATTTATATGGTTGAAAATAGCTGAGTTCTGTGTCGATACCTAACTGACCATTTGTGTTGCATTAATCTCTGGGGAAGTGATTTACCTGTAAATCCGATATAAGATTGGTAACAGTCCTGGCATGGGATTGCGTAAACGCCTGTGTCCTTTGGGATGTCTTTTGTTAGACGTTAATCAGGGATTTGGCTAAGGTCTTTGGGTAAGTAAATACAAGAAGGTTAGATTTTCCAAGGGTCTGAGTCACCGTCTTAATCCTGTCCAGGTGTGGAATTTTTATTTTATTGTTGGGTGCGTATCTCTGGTCTTGTCTTGAGGGGGTCGGTAGAAAATTACGCTTGCTTTGTGAATTGCTTTCTCAATTATATGGCAGGATACTTTAAAGACGAAAGTTGCTTACGAATCAGTTCAAATTCTTTCTCCAGGAAATCTGGATAACAAATTCGTAAGGCTCTTAAGAACAGGTTGCTGACTACACCTATCTTCATAGCAATGTCGTGATAGCTAAAATAGTGAATGTATGAAAGTGAGAACGTTGGTTTTCTGTATATGGTAAATTTGTATTCTGCCGTGTCTTTGATTATTAAAACATCAAGAAAAGGAATTTTGTTGTCTGCATCCCATTCAACTTTAAATTTGATGCTGGGCACTAATGCGTTTAATTTTGAAAGGAATTCATTAAAATTGCCCCATCTATTATCCCAAAATGTTAGAATATCACCTATATATCTCATCCACAGCATGTTTATGGGTTTTATTGCATTTATTACTGTAGTTTCAAAGTATTCCATGTACAGATTGGCTAACACAGGACTTAAAGGAATACCTATACTTCATCTGAATTTTTGCTTATAGAATGATTCCCCGAATGAAAATACGTTATTAGATGCACATAATTCTACTAACTTTATTATTTTGCCAAGCACCAATGGGAAATGATCTGAATAGAGGGATAATTTTTCCCTAAAAAACTGAAGAAAATCCTGTACTGGTACTTTTGTAAATAGGGAATCTACGTCAAGGCTTAAAAGTTTCATGTTGTGAAGCAGTATGTGCTTCTCTGAATTTGTGACAAAATCTTCCGAATGTTTAATGTGACTGGGAGAAAAAGTGCCTAAAAAAGGGGAAAGGAGGCCAGCTAACCATTTAGAAATTTTGTATTTGAAAGCTCTGGCACATGAAACGATGGATCTGAATGGAAGATTTTCTTTGTGAGTTTTGGGAAGGCCATAAAAGTAGGGTAGTTTAGGAATAATTACTTTAAATTTCTCTAATAGTTTAATACTCTTTTTTTTTTTTCTTGGCCTGTTAATCTTACATTCCGAAAAAATTCTGTTGGGACGTTTGGGAGGGGATTTTCCGTCAGTTTGTCGTAAGTGTTTGTGTCGCTAAGGAATTGGTTGATTTTGTCGAGGTAGAAGTCTTTGTCCATTATTAAGATTTTGCCTTCTTTGTCGGATCTACTTAATATAACATCTAACTTTTTTAGCGACCCATCGTTTCATGTGCCGGAGCTTTCAATTGAAAAATTTCTAAATGGTTAGCTGGGCTCCTTTCCCCTTTTTTAAAAACTTTTTCTCCCAGTCACATTAAACATTCGGAAGATTTTTGTCACAAATTCAGAGAAGCACATATACCACTCACAACCTATAACTTTTAAGCCTTGACGTAGATTCCCTATTTACCAATGTACTAGTACAGGCGTTCTTCAGTTTTTGAGGGAAAAATTAGCCCCCTATTCAGATCATTTCCCATTGGCACTTGACAAAATAATAAAGTTAGTTGAATTATGAGCATCTAATAACATATTTTCATTCGGGGAATCATTCAATAAGCAAAAATTTGGGTGCAGTATGGGTAGTCCTTTAAGTCCTGTGTTAGCCAACCTGTATATGGAATACTTTGAAACTACAGTAATAAGTGCAATAAAACCCAAAAACATGCTGTGGATGAGATATGTAGATGATATTCTAACATTTTGGGATAATAGATGGGCCAATTTTAATAAATTCCTTTCACAATTAAACGCATTAGTGCCCAGCATCAAATTTGAAGTTGAGTGGGAAGCAGACAACAAAATTCCTTTTCTTGATGTTTTAATAATCAAAGACACAGCAGAATACAAATTTACCATATGCAGAAAACCAATGTTCTCACTTTCATACATTCACTACTTTAGCTATCACGACATTGCTATCAAGATAGGTGTAGCCAGCAAGCTATTCTTAAGAGCCTTACAAATTTGTTCCCCAGATTTCCTGGAAAAAGAATTTGAACTAATTCGTAAGCAACTTTCGTTTTTAAAGTATCCAGACCATTTAATTGAGAAAGCAATTCACAAAGCAAACGTAATTTTCTACCGACCCCCTCAAGACAAGACCAGAGATACACCCAACAATAAAATAAAAATTCCACACCTGGACAGGATTAAGACGGTGACTCAGACCCTTGGAAAATCTAACCCTTTTGTATTTACTTACCCAAACACCCTAGCCAAATCCCTGATTAACGTCCAACAAAAGACATCCCAAAGGACGCAGGTGTTTACGAAGTCCCATGCCAGGACTGTTACCAATCTTACATCGTATTTTCAGGTAAATCACTTCCCCAGAGATTAATACAACACAAACGGGCAGTTAGGTATGGACAACAGAACTCAGCTATTTTCAACTATATAAATTAACATAACCATAGAATAAACTGGAATTTGTCACATATAATTTATAGCAGCAACTGCCGGTACAAGAGTCAAATGATGGAATCGGCCTTAATTAAAGAGAGGCAAGTAATGAACATCTCAAAAGGAGCATGGGATTCAGATGTGATCAACAAGATTTTCATTCAACCAACGCTTAAGAAGATTAAAAGAAGATTATCAGCTAGAGTGACCTAAATTGGCTTACCTGTGGATGGATCTCTTGGTGTAAATACCACCTTTTCTGTAAACTTTTCTCATTCATCTATCTGAAGAGGGAGACAGCAGTCTCTGAAATATAGTATTTTTCTCTCTATATTTTGGTGTTTTTATGGACTCCTTTTATTAGATGGAATTCTGTTGTAACAGAATATATATTATATATATATATATATATATATATATATATATATATATATATACTATAATCATATATTTTTTTTTAATTGTGTGTGTGTGTGTGTGTGTGTGTGTGTGTCTGTATAATTTCTGACTCACATTGGGATCGAATCCCACTCTCTCAAATGAGAGGCCAGGATGCTACCAGTTTTTTCACACAAGGGCTGGATCCCTATTTGAGTCATTTATTGATTAGTTTTAACGCACACATACATGTATATTTATATATATATATATATATATATATATATATATATATAATATATATATATATGTGTGTGTGTGTGTGTGTGTGTGTGTCTGTGTGTGTGTGTATATATATATATATATATATATATATATATATATATATATATATATATATATATATATAGCTATATATATATATATATATATATATATATATATATAATATATATATATATATATATATATATAGTATATATATATATATATATATATATATATATATATATATATATATATATATATATATATATATATATATATATATTAAAGTGTATCTGAAGGATGGTTGCTTTAACACGTTATTGATAAATTTGGCTTTTTCTGTATGATCTTCTATTTATGTAGAATAATAATAACGGTGCCATAATCAGAGTTATAGAGTCAACTTCGAACAGAAGCAATACTCTCCGAAGCGAAAGAAATCTGTAAAATAGAACGGGCATGTTCATCTATGAATGTTCGTTTTATTATATGAAAGACTTTCTTTCACCATTTAGCTCGTTTTCTGCCACTTTAGAATGTGCGTGGGGTATATTAATTAATAATCAAATTTCCTATACCGAGAAAATATCATAAACATTGTAAACTCGCACAAATATCAGTATCAAAACGTGTATGTTTTTCGGTTATGTCACAATGTGTAGTTGATTTGCAGCAATTACTTCATTACACCGGTGAAATTGCATTATGACTGGGTAATTCACTCTCATGGAAATGCGCTTCTTAATTTGTGAAGCTGATGCATATATCATTTATTTGCTTAATTTCCTATTCTGTTTGGATACGTATACCACACTAGTTCGGTTTTTATTCATTGTCGGGGAACCTAGTGCGTATAGTAGGCCGTAGCAATATCGCCATCACTAAGGTCTATAGACCTTGGCCATCACAAGGTCAAAATGCGCACGATATTTATAAAAAAAATTTAAGGACGATGAAGCTTTCTTAATTTACAGCTTTGTGACAAAGGATGAGTACAAAGGAAGAGGAAAAAAAAAAACATGAAAATGCTCTTTATCGTTCAGGGTCAGAAAAATAATAATAATAATAAAAAAAAATTCAAGCTAAATTCAATGATACCATTCCCTTTCAATAGAGCATTCTTCGAAAGATAATCTACATTCGTGTTTGAAACTATATAATCATTGGTAATGCCGAAGATGTAAGCTTGAGAAATATAGTGGATTTGAGGAGATTAATCTAGTCATAAAAGTCACCTGATAAACGATCGATGGAACCATTAGAGGCTGAACTTGTCAGATAAAGGCCAGCAATATTTTGTCTCGCAACAAAGAAAGATTCGCTCTGTCTGTGAACCCCCGGTGAGATATAATTAGTAGTTTCGGCGGTTGGAAAATTGGACGTACAAGAAAACCACTTCCTCTGGCTTCTAGGAATTATTTACTGAAGCTGCAAGCGTGTAAAAGCACTGTGGTTCTTAGAATGTATAAGCACAAAAAGAATTTTGCATATTTTCTAGGGTATTTTATTTTTGATGAGCATATTCTCTGCTCGCGATTTAGTCACTCATATCTGCTCCAACCTTTTTTTTGTTTTCTTTTTTTATAATATTGGTAGTTACAAGCTTGTATTCCCAATTTAAAGTGGGGTAATGAACATAATTTTCGTTTCATTACTTTTCCTTTCCTCTATATCTGTGTATAAGGACTCGTCAAACTTTTTGTTATGCTGGTTTGTATAAGAATAAAAACCCCGGTAGGAGTAGGGCAGTTAATGCACCACATGTGGTGTACTGTAGGTATTACTTAAGGTTCTTTGTAGCATCCCTTCGGCATCTAGCTGCAACCCCTTTCATTCATTCTGTTGTACCTCCGTTCATATTCCCTCTCGTCCATCTTACTTTTCACACTCTCGTTAACAATTGATTCATGGTGCAACTGCGAGGTTTTCCTCCCGTTACACCTTTCAAACCTTTAACTGTCAATATCCGTTTCAGCTCTGAGTGACCCCATGGGCCCCAGTGATTGGCCTTTGGCGTAAATTTTATATTCTATTGTGTTCTATAAGAATAATAGCAGTTTATTTTTAGAATAGACAACACGAAGCAAACGTTCCCTGAGGCAGTGCTCTCAAGCAGGGAGTGAAACCGCTTCGTGTTGCTCCAAACTGACCCACTAAACACCGTAGCTGCCAAGAATTCGGAAGGAAATTCTTTTAATGGTTTGTTGTTCGACGGTGCAATGAGGGTACGGTATTTATCTTCAAAGAATTTATTCTGTTTATCTTAGGTTCGTTCAGGTTTTTTATTTCCTAAATTTAACGTTCGGCTGCCACACAAGTTTTCGGGGTTGGTATAATCATGTAATTGTCTCCATGAGGCCGGTGTAGATTTTCTCTTGTTTATCAAATTTCTTGCAAAAGTCGGGAGGGGTATTATTTTCCCCTCTCTGTCATTAGTCCATTTCCAAGTGATATGGATACTCGCAGCAGAACACATTGCATGACAAAAATAGTCACCCGGATGAAGGTATGGGTTACCAATTTATACCACTTGCAATTTATCATTTATCCATATTTTTACTTAAATACACGCACATTACACACACACACACACACACACACACACACACATATATATAATATATATATATATATATATATATATATATATATATATATATATATATATATATATATGCATACCTGCAAGCATACATGCATTATATAAGTATATATATTTATATATATATATATATATATATATATATATATATATATATATTATATATATATTAAATATGTATATTATTTATATATATGTATATATAGGTATATATATAAGATAGATATATATATATATATTATATATATATGTATATATATATTATATATCTAACATATATATATCCATATAATATATAATATATATATATTATATATATGTAGAATATATATATATATATATATATAATACAATATATCTATGTATATATATATATATATATATATCTATTGTATATATATATATTTATTAATTTTATACATATATCTATACCTATATATATATATATATATATATATATATATGATATATTCTATTACCTTGAATTGTGGATGCACTCCTTGTACTGAAAAATTCACACGTCAACACAGAAGGTTCAACAGTAGCGTGTGGAGCAGCCTGATGTTACTCCATTTACCTGTCCTGCACCCACTCTCGTTTCAGTCAGATACTTGTAAAGCACTCCTCTCCTCCTTCTCCTGTACTCTTCTGCATTTTAAACTTTTTCCGTCATCCTGGTGTCCTCTCCACATTACCAGGCCATCATATACCCTAACCATTTTTACCAGTAACACGTCGCCATTCTCAGCATTTTCGCCATTTCATATCATGAATCTATCCTCTGCGCAACATGTCCCAAAAGGAGAATTGGCTTAGCAATTCCTTTATGCATTCTCTGCCACTTTTTGCGCACTTCCCGCTGTCTTCCTTGTTTCAGTGATTCTGACCCACCTCTTATCTCATCCTACCATCATCAAAGACATTTACCCTCTAATGGCTGTAAGAATCATTTGCACCAGATCTCCCACCATCCATCATTGTTCAATCTTGGTTTCTGTTTTCCTTCACAGGCCTACCTTTGCTCACATTTACTCTCACCTTTTTATATGGTATCTGCAGTTTCTCATCTCTGTTATCCTCAGTAGGTGCTGTGTTATCCACAGACCTCAGCCATTCCACACTCCATTTACGAATCAATTTTGTGTCATATAACTCTGCCCTACATTTACCGTCCGCTCTCTAGCTTGCCACATCATTGCATCCATGAAGGTATTAAAGGACCGCATAATATAACTAACCTAGTGTCAGATCTATTTTTACATTTCCTTCATAAAAGGTTTTTATCGCCATACATCCTCAATACTTTAAACATTGTCCCTATGTCAATTCTTCCATAAGTTTTTAATGCGTCCATGTGTGCCACATAGAGTTTTCCATGTCTCTTGGAACTTTATGTATGGCTGCAGCACTCATTTATGTATTTATTTATTTATTTATTTTGGAGCCACCCATTGTTATGGTAAAAGATGTAATCTTGATATTTACATGTGTGAGAGATTTATCATGATAGCGTAATTGTGCTCTTATGTTAATGGACAGGTTAATCAGCTTTTTACAAAAATCAGTGTTTTCTGAAAAAAACTATTATTAGAGTAAGCCTCGCGATATCTGTCAGTGACTTACTCTTCCTAAATAAGGAAATTACAGCCCAAAAAGGTTGTTATTATAAACAAACACGCACACACACAAACATATATATATATATATATATATATATATATATATATATATAGTACAAAATAAATTATAAATTTAAATACAGACTAAGTTTAAAATGGTAATCAGTCTTTAAAAACTATGCAAAAGAAGAAAGACTAATAAATAATCAGGTTATTTATTAATTTTTCTTCTTTTGCATTGATTTTAAGACTATATATGTATATATATATATATATATATATATATATATATATATATATATATATATATATATATATATATATAATTTCAGCACAACAAATCCAAACTATTCCGTATTTCTTTCAAGTTGTCTTCTCATATATATATATATATATATATATATATATATATATATATATATATATATATATATATATATATATATTATATGAAAACAACTTAAAAGAAATATATATATATATATATATATATATAGTATTATATATATATATATATATATATATATATATATATATATAGTATACAAAATATTATACACTAAATTAATACAGACTAGTTTAAAATAAAATGGTAATCAGTCTTAAAAAAACTATGCAAAAGAAGAAAGACTAATAAAATAATCAGGTTATTTATTAATTTTCTTCTTTTGCATTGATTTTAAGACTATATATGTATATATATATATATATATATATATATATATAATATATATATATATATATATATATATATATATATATATAATTTCAGCACAAACAAATCCAAAAACTATTCCGTATTTCTTTCAAGTTGTCTTCTCATATATATATATATATTATATATATATATATATATATATATATATATATATATATATATATATATATATATATATATATATATATATATATATATATATATATATATATATATATATATATCTATATATATATAATGTATATATATATATATATATATGAAAACAACTTGAAAGAAATATATATATATATATATATATATATATATTTATATATATATATATATATATATATATATATATATATATATATATATATATATATATATATATATATATATATATATATATATATGCAGAAGCCAGGTACTATGTCGTACCTCTAAGTAAATGGGGATACAATCCACAATGAAGTAAATTCCTCTTGTAGTTTAAAATATATATTACTTGTATAGGATTAAAGCTTTCGACCATCAACAAGACCACAGTTGATGGTCGAAAGCTTTAATCCTGTACAAGAGGAATTTACTTCATTGTGGATTGTATCCC
>NC_087202.1:39052496-39059996 GCF_015104395.2 Macrobrachium nipponense | reverse complement strand
AGCAAACATAACAGTTTATCCTTGCAGGGATTTTTTTTCCAAAAATTCTCAATAGTTTCTATATAATACCATTCGGATAGAAATTTCTTTTGCCGCCCGTCTTAATACTCTATAAATCTAATCTTAAACATCCTTATTCGGTCTTTAGTGTTGATGTAGTATATAATATAAATAAAAAAGTATTGGGTCACAACGAAAAATTTTATATATGACGAGAAAAAGGCGAGAGAAACTATTTAACTCTCTCCCTGTACAAGTCGAGCTGCATTTCATAATAATAATTCTTAACCTAAAAAGCAGTTGTTGTTCTTCTTGAAACGAAACTTGAAATAATCATGATCACTTCTTTATTGTGAATTTCATCAAGTTTTCATTGAAATTCAATTCATCGAGTATTTTGTGATTACAGAGAGAGAGAGAGAGAGAGAGAGAGAGAGAGAGAGAGAGAAGAGAGAGAGAAACTGGGACTCAACCCAGAAAAGTAATCCCAGTGGAATCTGGGACGAGAATCGTAAAAAATAACATAATTGCTCAAAATAAGTCTGCGCTATGGGACAACTCGGCCTACACGAAATGTAGAATATAATGGTGTCCAGTTAGTGAAAGAGAAAGTAGGTAGTAATGGTTAAGCCTCTTCTATAACAATACAAAAAATATACATATGTGAGAACAGATGATCATTTTAGATTACATAGGTACCATGTTACCAGTTAGTACATAAACAACTAGGCATCTTAGAAATTATGCTAGTGAAAAGATATTGTTCGTAGTTCAAGAAGCGGCAGGAGAGTATGCAGCTCTCACCTTTAAATGGGACATGAAAGTTTTCACCCAGTGGTAGGTACAAAACACTTAATATTCGTGAAAATCTGTTACTTCATAGGCAGTAGAGAACTAATTACCCTTAGAACGTGCTACGAGGGAGAAAGTTACAGTCTTCCGTAATTAATTGGCAGTAATTTCCGTTAAGTAAAAACGTAAAATTAACGAGGTGAACCGCATACCAAGAGGGTCAAATGAGATGAGATACTGGCCTCCTAAAATGCAGGGTATTGCAAACACAATCAAGCATGTACCTTTTGACAAATATTTTGACAGGCGAGATAGATAACCATGCAATATTACCTATAATAATGCATTCTTACGTACCCTTTCGCACGTACTTTGACAAGCCAAATAAATGTGTAATAAACTGAAAGTCGGGATATATATATATATATATATATATATATATAATATATATATATATATATATATATATATATGTGTGTGTGTGTGTGTGTGTGTGTGTGTGTGTGTGCGTGTGTGTGTGTGGTGTGTGTGTATGTGTTATGTCTATCTTTTTTAATATATTCCGCCAACCTTAGTGTAGGAATAACGGTGGGAAAACAAACACAAGCACACAGTAGTTGTACTTTATAATTAAACTCTAAGGGACACTGTCATCAACATTTTCTTTATTTAGAAAAATAAATAAATGAGTAAAGTATCTTAACATTAAGAACTTCTTACGTCATAGGTGTTTACAAAATTATAGGTCCGTGCTCTCTCTCTCTCTCTCTCTCTCTCTCTCTCTCTCTCTCTCTCTCTCGCTATAACCACAAAATAATGGATAAACTTAATTTCAATGTGATTTACAATGACAAATAATCGTTATTAATTTAAGTTTTGTTTAAGAAACCGACAATAATCCGAGTTTTAGCTTTAGAGTGTTCGAAAACGCAGCTTGACATGCAGAGAGAGAGAGAGAGAGAGAGAGAGAGAGAGAGAGAGAGAGAGAGAGAGAGAGAGAGAGAGAATTGAGGAGGCTCTCTTGAGCAACAAAAGCTTCTCAGTGCAGTGGAACCTTGAGTAATAAAAAGAAGAGAAAAGATAAACAATGAACTTCGGAAAGATCGAACGTCATTGTGGCGTCTGCCAAAGGCAGAACATACTCGGTGCGCCCTAGGGGATTGAATTATTGGATATTCTTCATCGCAAATGGATATGAAAGTATTATTAGTAATTTAAATTATTAAATATTAAATGTAGTAGGGTTAGCATGAATCAGTATAAGTTTATGGAATAATAAAGAAGGTGTTCTGAATCAGTAATCGTTCGATAGATTTCACAAGAGTATATACGATTCTATAAAGTGAAACGGTGAAATTCAAGGATTTTATTTATGTCAGAAATAATGGTGTCACAGAATAAAATTAAAGGAGAGGAAACCTTTCCTGAGTATTAGGGTTATGATGCCTTAGGGTTTTTACTAGCCTTGTTGATTTTCATAGCTAAAATGCTCGTATTCATCGTTAGAGAAATAACAGAAATATCAGTTATCACAGAGAAGACTTTAAACTGTTTTTTTTCTGTTTTCTCTTTTATTATTAGTATTTTTAAAATTCTTTTTTACTATATCCATCATTGTCTGGTTGCTAGGCTATCTGTTTATCGCATCAGTTCGTAAGTAGCCCTAAGATTAGCATCTCACGAGTACAGGAAATATCTCTTTCTACTTTCAGAGCTTCAGGGATTACATACCTGTACAGGAAGATTTTTCAGGAAGATACACCATTGTCGTGCTTATTTTAGTTTCTTAAAGAAAACTTAAGTTAAAAATGACTGTTTATCTTAGTAAATTCCATTGAAATTCGGTTTAGAGAGAGAGAGAGAGAGAGAGAGAGAGAGAGAGAGAGAGAGAGATGGGTTGTTTGCTGTCATAATAGTCATAACAGAATTTCTGAAATTTCTAAAAGGGTTGACTACTGATGTAATCAACAAAATGAACGTCATTGTCATCACTTTGATGGTGAAAAAAAAATCCACGTTGATGTCAGAGTAAAGATATATTTACAATATATGTGTAAAGAAAGCTTTCGTGAACATGCTCGATTCTGCTTATTACCCCAACTAAAAACAGCATAGTTACCAACAGAGTAAAACTTTTTATTTTTTCATTTTACAAAATATTTTCCTTTGTTGGCAACTTTCCTGTTTTGGTTGAATTAATGAGAATAGAGTAGGTTCTCGACAGCTCTCGTGTATAAATTGTCAAAATATATTTATATTTCCATAATATTTTATTTTTTTCGCTATTAGAATAACTCGTGTATTAAAGATTTTTACAAATCGTCATTACCTTTAGTATTCGTGTTTGGTATTGTAGTTTATAACATTACTATTCGTTTCACTTTTTTTATCACGAAATTTACTTATTGTATCCTTATTGTGGTTTAGCTCTT
This sequence comes from Macrobrachium nipponense, assembly GCF_015104395.2. NCBI lineage: Eukaryota > Metazoa > Arthropoda > Malacostraca > Decapoda > Palaemonidae > Macrobrachium > Macrobrachium nipponense. The sequence goes on along the minus strand of NC_087202.1, from coordinate 39,056,772 downwards.
AATAATGACGCTATTTCTTGGTTTATTAGCCTTATTTATTTGTGCATTCTGGCGACAGTCATACATACCGAGCCAAGCATATTATGTTATCAATAGGTCTCTAATAATATGTATATATATATATATATTTTTTTTTTTTCACTTTTTTTGGGGGACAAGCTGCGTGGGTGCAGAGATTACTATAGTCGTTCGGAAGGCGAACTTATAATGACAAAATTTTTTTTTAACATATCGAACCAAGGATCACGGAGGGATACATTTAAAAAGATAAAAAGCAGTGAAACGAAATATTTGGAGAACCGAAATTATCAGAGATGAGGACATTGTTTAAGCTTGTGAATCCAAATGACTTCATTTAGACCAGCGCGCTAGATTACCGGGTAAGGAGATCCCTTATGAGTAGTACGTTTCTTGTTACAATGAATCAAGTCTCGGTTTAATTACCATTTGTTACGCAGACAGACAGGACTCCCGATAGTAAGCAGCCTGGAGGGAAGGAAAGGAGGACCTTCCAGCTTATTCCTCTTCCTTCTTGGTTTCCTTCACCCCACTTCCTTCAATTTCCTTCAGTACCAATTCTCTTTACTCCCAGTTAAAGGGGTGTACCGAACATTTAGAGATACCAAAGGTTTTATTAAGATTTTTTTTTTTCTTTTAGACAGCATGTTTATTGTCAACCAAAGTGACCCGAAGGTGACACTGCTTTCCTCCTTTGATGCTAGATTTATATATATATATATATATATATATTATATATATATAATATTATATATGATACACAAATATATATATATATATATATATATATAATATGTATATATATATATATATATATATATATATATATTGTAATATATATATATATATATATATATATATTTATATATTCTTTCTTTTTTTTTTTTTTTTATTTATATATATATATATAATAATTATTTATAATTATTTTCAAACGAATTTTCGCATGCTCAAGACTGATTTTTAGAACAAAGTTGAAAGAAACCAGGCTCTAGCTTACAGTTGGATCTGATTAAGTTTTTCTGCTTTATGCAAACACGAGATTCCATAGGTGAAGATTTTTAAATGCCTATTTCATAATTATATTACGGTGATGGAAGTCGTCATGGTCGAGAAAAACAAAGATTACGCAGGTGCTGCTTACTGATCACCATTGGTACAAGATCGTTACTTAGCCATTGACGAAAAATCATTTGATTAGAAATTGCAGTACATTTGTTTGTGTTTACCAAATAATACAGTTTGAATCTTATCTTCAACACATTTCATATGATAGCATTTTTACACATTATTCATGTAGATTACTTTATTTTTTTCATTCGTTTTCGATTTCCTTCATCGTGGGAGGCAAGAAACGATGGAGAGAGAATAATAAGGGGAGGAGAGAGGGCGTGGGGTTCGTTGCTAACCCTATAAAACTTTCATCGAAAGAAAGGCGCATTCCATGGAAGACAGAGCATAGGAATGGTGGGTGTACGGGGGAGGGGGTGGGGTAGATACAGGTGGTCCCCTTGCCCCTAACTCTCCCCAGAATTTTGCCAAGCAAACAAAATTGCCGACGAGGAAACCAATGGAAGCGACATGCAGGCGCCTCGATAATCCTGTTTTTTTTTTTTTTTTTTCTAGAGAATGCCTCATTCTTGCCATACGTTATTCGGTCCTAATATTCTCGATAAGATCAAAACTCAGTAAGTTTGTAATGGCGGTATAAAGTATTTATTAAAAGTGTATTTAATTAGGGAGATAGGTTTTGTCATTGTTCGTGCGTATTTCGTATATTGCAAACTGGGTAAGAGTTAGAAATACTTAGGCCGAGTTCATAGTATGAACCTGTTGTTGAGAATCTGCCAGAATATGTGATTGTTGTGTAGTAAACAACTCGAGCTGAGAAGGAATTTGGCTGCGCTGCATAACAACATGTGGGGATAAAAAATATCCCTTGAATTGCTTGGATATAATTGACGTGCTGAAGTCGTTAACGACAGGTCCGTAGAGGCTCCACTCCCATAAATTTAAGACAAACGCAGGGATGACGTGTATGGTTTACCAGTCAATTTACGTTTATTCTGTTCGCGAAAGGCAAGCAAAGATTTTGGACTGGCGGTTAAACTTTCTCGTGAACTAAATCAGAGCGCTGAATTGTACCGTGTAAAGTTCTTGGCGTACCTGCCTAAATGGCCATAACTCTATTTATAAAATCTTGAACATAGGCTCTTAACATTTACATCTCAATAACCTGCATTCACTAAAAAGCTGTGCAGAATTCTACATGCATACAGGAACTATAAAGTTTTCTTACTCCCTTACAACTGTGTTGAACTAATTGAACTACTGGGATGTTTGAATGGCAGGTATTTGTCAAGTGTGCATTTCCTCTGGAGTATCTTATACAACGTTTTAAACCATTATTAGGAAATATAAGCCTAGCTTTAACAATGGACCGTATAATCGATTACAGTCCTTTTCATCACGAGGATTAATTAAAGTTTGCTAAAAGGGATAATGTCAGCCTCATAAGGCTTAATTTACATTACGCCTGTTAGTCATTTTCATAATTCAAGTCCTCAAATATGTCAACAGATATAGACAACGACTGATGTACATGATGTACATGTACAGTAATTTACACGCACATGCAAACACACATATATAGCAATATATATATATATATATATTTTTATATATATATATATATATATATATATATTATATATATAGATATGATATATATATATATATATATATATATATATATATATAGACTATATATATATATATATTACACGCAAACATATATATATATATATATATATAATATATATATATATATATATATATATTATTATATCATATATATATATACTATATATATTATTATATATATATATATATATATATATATATATATATATATATGTGTGTGTGTGTGTGTGTGTGTGTGTATGTATATGTATTTGTGTGGGTGTGTGCATGTGTATGTAGTAACGTCTACATTCATTAGCTAGAATTAAGTTCTTCATTTCGTTAAAGTTCTATTAAGGAATCCTTTTTGACGCAGCACTCGAGTTTGTACTCCATTTTGTTTCACCGTAATTTTGAAAGTTCCTTCCCATGTGAAAAGAGATCTAACTGGTTCTAGATTCAGATCAGATTACTTTTTCATAAAGGCAAGTTATCAGAGAAATTATACTTCGTCACCAAATATTCTGGCATCAGAAAATTAAAATTGGAAATAGACAAGAATTTTTGTCACTTAAAACAGTTTAAATATATATTGTAGATCTGAACATGGATGGCTCTTAGTATAATTGTTTATTTCCTGTTCATACCTATATTTGAATTTTCTAAAATCTCCCGCGTTGTATCTCCCATTAAGATGATAACCTCTTTAATGATAGGTATGCTTGATATGCTTCAATGTTTTATGTACGAAGCTTTCCAGTGGCAGTAATATCACATGAATTATTCCTTGAGTTATGTCGTTTATCATTCTCGTAGTTCTACATATCTAATTAAATGTAGAGCGTCTCTCTCTCTCTCTCTCTCTCTCTCTCACACACACACACACACACACTTGAGTATCTTTGATATCGACTAAGAATTCTCTCTCTCTCTCTCTCTCTCTCTCTCTCTCTCTCTCTCTCTCTTCTCTCGTTTCTTTGGTATCGACCTAAGAATTCTTGGCCCACTTTCTTTAATTCCCTCTCCTCTCCCCTTCCGTTTACATCAGAGACCCTCCTCCTTTGTCACTGGAAATGGCAACCTGAGGAGGAAAAAAAAAAGTTTATAAAGTTACTATTTGCGCTAACTTGTTCCAGCCTCGACTTTTTCCGGTCCCAGAGCGAATTTCGTTTCCTCATATACGGTTAGAATGTGGGAGGTTGGGTAGTTAGAGAGAGAGAGAGAGAGAGAGAGAGAGAGAGAGAGAGAGAGAGAGAGAGAGAGTTGTAGGAAGGAGGTAGCAACATCCGATAATATTGTGTGGGGTTGGGTGGGTGGGGAATATATTTTTTTTTTTGGGGGGGGACTTAACCAAAATCTCCCTCGAGCGGATGCGGTACTGGCAGCCGTTCTTGTGAAGATTGCTCGTTTCACTGTTCATCTGGTTGTGATTTTTTTTTTTTGTGATGCAACCATATTCCAATTTTGCTGATTGCCACCTTTCGTGGTCTTAGCGTCTTCTGTCGGTCGCTTACATTACTCCTTTTTGGAGTTTTGACGCGTTTTGACCTCCCTTTTGTTTATTGTCCTACTTTTG
>NC_087202.1:39044996-39047496 GCF_015104395.2 Macrobrachium nipponense | reverse complement strand
AACAAAATTATTATAATCAGTTTTACATGTTTTTGGAGTGTAAAGATACTTTGTAATTTCGGTTAGGGTCAGATCTCTTTAGGTTTGTGACCGTGTGATATCCGATAATCTGGATTATCTCTTTTAATTTTTACCCTTTGACAATAAACCATCTGGTATTCTTGATCTTGTTGTGTACCTGAGACCTTTCTCTCCAATTGTATTTCATTCGCTCCTTGACAATCTCTTAGTAAAGACGAAAGCGCTTGGGTTTCTGACTACTATTTTCCATGTGGTATTCGCTTATGCATATATATATATATATTATATATATTATATATATATATATATATATATGTATATATAATATATATATTAAACCTAGAGAGAGAGAGAGATATATATATATATATATATATATATATATATATATATATATATATATATATATATATACACATACATATATCTTCAACTTCCTTTTTAATCTGGAATACAGCCAATCCTATTCCTTTGTTCCTTCAATAGTTTAATTAGTGGAGATTTCTTGTTATCTATTGACAAGGTTACTGACCTTGTACTCACCTAAACCCAAAATCTGAATTTCAACGCAGCTACTCCCCTTGTGCCGTCGAAGCACCGAATCCCCCCGTTTTAATCGTGCTGATTAATCCCAAAGTGGCTTCATAAACTGGGTCATTGAAGCCGTGGCAACTGCGGAATTGATTCCTTGGAAAATCAGTCCTGTTAATGACTCATTTTCATTTATGACCCCTTTCTCTCGTTTTGCGGCGGAGTTGGGAATGTGTGACTGGAATATTTTCTCTTTACAACTTTTTATAGTTGTAAGGGATAGGAGTATTTCTAGTCAAGTGTAAAATATTTGTGACTATCAGATAAATCACACATACACACACATATTTATAATATATATACTCGAGTGTATATATATATATATATATATATATATATATATATATATATATTATATATATAATATATATATATATATATATATATATATATATATATATATTCTATATATATATATATATATATATTATATATATATATATGCTATATGTATATGAATATGTATATGTATATGTATATGTATATATGTGTGCATGTGTGTATCTATGTATCTTTAAGTATGTATCAACGGCGCCAACAGCTTTCACAGTATTAAAAATGGAATTGCTATCATCGGAGAATGATTGATTGAGATTATTCATAGTAGATATAGGTCTGGATGAATATATTGCCGGCTTATTTACTTTTATTACAGTGACGTTATGCCAAAATTCCCGATTTCTTCGCGTTAATTGTCCTCCCTGAAGCGACATCCAGTTGGTGACTGTTTTCCAAAAAGATGTTCTACCCGGCATGGCAATCTGGCTGAAAATGACGAGTGGTTGTTGTTTCACTTTATGCTGGCTGCATTCCGGCACAGGGTCTAGCTTTTGGGCATTCCCTAAATTCAGTGACAAGTGGATGGGTGAGCCGGGTTTTATGGCTGGTGGCCAGGAGAATCATGCCCTTCGCCCACGCCATCGATAGCCAACCATCCACTAGTGACTTAAATCATCACTCAGCTTGATGGCCAGCTCCAACTACCTATGACCGGAGGAGCGTCAAAGATGCCAAGAGGATACGGCTAGTCCATGTAAATCCTCTCAGTCCATCAGCCAATGAAAATTTCAGATTACCGGTTCGGGCAGGTAGGCTGAGCCCGGCCCGCAGCATGAAACCCAACCAATCCAGAATCTTGTCAGTATTTTGCTCTATATTTTCATGCAAAGATGTAGACAACACCCTAAAGACCCATAAGAAGGAGCCGACAAACTCTGAATTTACATTATGCTACTTTAAAAAAATATATATATAATAATAAACTGGATACCATTTCTAAGATTATGAAAATTAATGTAATCGCGTAGTTGATTTAAATCAGAATCGTCTCAGAGAGCACTTGTGTGCCAGAAATATATATGTATGTATGTATGTATGTATGTATGCATGTATATATATATATATATATATATATTATATATATATATATATTATATAATATATATCATATATATATATATATATATATATATATATATAGAAATATATCTATATATATCTATATATATATATAATATATAACTATATATATATATATTATTTATATATGTATTATATTTTTTATATATATATATATATATATATATGTAGTTATATTTATATATACATTATATATATATTATACAATACATATCTACATTATACAAACATACATATAGATAAACAGGTCATTATAGTTGTAAGAACTCATACACAACTGTTTATCGCATTATTTATAGTTTGTTGCTATCTTGGTCTGCGCCTCAACTTTTCCTTAACCTCTCTGTTTCCTAGATGCTTTAGTTACTTACTCTTTAATAATATATATATATATATATATATATATATATATTATATATATTATATAATTATCACATCACCGTGATTCATATAAATCATTCGAGCTACA
>NC_087202.1:39032496-39042496 GCF_015104395.2 Macrobrachium nipponense | reverse complement strand
CATAAAAATAAAACCGAAATGCTCTGACGTAATCCTTTTAAGGGAAAGAAAGAGATACATAAATATACATATATACACACAGAGCACATACGTATATATACACATACGTATATATACATGTGTTTATTTGTTTATGTGTTGAGTACGTAACAGAGAATTCACCTCCCCACCGCCCCCCCTTCTCCCCTTCTCTCTCTCTCTCTCTCTCTCTCTCTCTCTCTCTCTCTCTCTCTCTCTCTTTCTATCATAAATTTCTTGGTTTTCTTTTTAGAAGTAAGTCTTCCCCTTTGCACTAACTAAATTAAGACCTGCAACTATTGGTTAATTTTAGAGGCGGGCGGCTAGAGGGGTTTCGGTAGGACCCTTGCCATCCCTGGGTTGTCAAATTGTCGTTCGTCTCTTTAATGGAAGTCCTAATGTCTTCTTTTATTGCATTACCCAACCCGCCAACTGACTCTTTCTCTCACTTTATTGACGCATCTCTGCCCTCTTCTTTTCTCCTTAAAAATGGGAAGATTGAGGAAGTAGGAATATAAAAAATACCAAGGGCGAAAAATCTGAACAAAATTTCTTATTGGCGAAATTCAGGGATATCAAGACAGTGGCTGCGGTGCGCCCTTTTATTATTACATTTTATGTCATGATTCCATTATTAGTAAGATTGGAACGTGTTTTATCTCTTAAATAAGTAGATTACTAATACATCCGAAATGAGTGACAGAAATAGATTTCGTAATTAAGAAAGTGTATAACAAAGAAAAGCATATTTTAATGGCAAATATACTCCTACAACCTTCATAATTTCAGGATTTCTGTTTGCGCTGACATATTTGCAGGTTAAATGAAGTTTAGTTATTGTGTTGTGACAACAACAGTCCATGCTTATTGACTTAATCTATTGTACGGGCAGTGAAAAAACAAAAACAAAAAAGTAATTGAACGTTATATAATTATTCGCATGAAACGTATAAAATCCATTTCACTGAGCATTTTATGACTTGCATTGGCGAAACTATTCAAATCCCCTGGAGTTTACACACGCACTAAAAAGAATAAAAAAAGGACAAAAATAGTCGAAGTGATATACGACATGCAACAAAATAAGAAGCAAAATAGCGAAGAAAAAGTTATGTCATTATTCTATAATTCATGAGTAAAGTTACTGACATTATTCATTACGCTGTGTGTTTATTCAAATTTTTGTTCACGAAATGTGACGAATACGTGAAAAAAAGTAGCTCTTACTTTAATTCTTTAATCTTGCTAATGCAGTAATGAAAGTTTTATGATTTCCTGTGACATGCAGTATGTTTACAGGGCTTTGTCTGCAGGTATGTTATCTACGTTCGTATGTGCAAAATTATGGGTAGTTTACTTCAATACAAATTAACAGGTTGCATGTGATTACACACACATATACATATATATTGTTATTTGTATGCACAGATCTTATAAACATCAAATTTCCCCTAACATCAGCCGTTCATACACCTTCACAAACGGGAAGTCTTATCAGCAGCTCATTAAACCCGCATTCTTGTTCCAGGGTCTTTCTTTTAAATGTCTCTTTTCAGTTCCTCTTTCAATCCATCTGTTCAGCCCTTCTTAGGTTTTCGCCTCCTCATTCCCACTAAAACACTTCTGAATAGTACAGACATCTCACCAATGCATCTTCTATTGTTCACACATGACTGAACCATCTCGTAACACTCTGATCCAACCTGCTACTTATGCTGCCCTTTTTACAGCATAAACCTCTATATTTCTCACCGTTTCAGTTATTTTTTGTCGCACAAACCACCCAATTGTTCTTCTTTACAGGTTCTACCTTTTTTCTTCCACATTTAACATCTACGCCACCCTTCTGCTGTAAAAAGTTGATCCAACACTTCCCTTCAACATTCTCACCTCGGCTTCCGTCAGTACTCAAAGTTTCCCTCCAGTCTTGTGCACACATCCTTCTAGCCTCCGTGCTTCATATATATTTTGACTTACATCTTCTCTCATTCCTAACATATCTTAGATATTTTCTCTCTTATACAACTATAAGTTTATTGCTTGTATACTACCATCGGCCATTTTAATATACATTTTGCCATCATTTTTGTTTCCGTTTCCTCTCATAACCTTGTTATGCTTACAATTACTCTTAACTTCCCTCTCTCACAAAAAGATTCCAAGTCAGTCAGTCTACTTCATTCACGACCATCTTATCCAACAACTTTGCTCTTACATGCTCTGTCCTTTCCCTGACTTCCCATTTCATCCAATCTCTAAGGATATTAAACCGACAAGGAGACATACTAACTATACCTTTGTCTGAGCCCCATATTTGCATGAAACGTCTTCACCAATTCTTTATATAATAATGTTTTTATTTGAGATTATGTGGGGCTTCGAAGTTTCATTAATAAAGAAGCCATACAAGAGAATGCAAAAAAAAAAAAAAAAAAAAAAAAGTAAAAAATGTGGTGAAGTTTCTTCGGCGCAATCTAGTATCTGTTCAGTGTATAATGCGGTACGAAACTCTCAACCACGGCCCATGAAACTCGACTGCTGACCATGAAATTTTCAGCCACAGCACACTGGTGGCCAGTGATGTTGACACCTATAGCGGTGTCAGATGTACAACCACGACCAAGTTCCACGCTGGACGAGTGGTTTTCGCGCTCGGCTGCCAATCCGGTGGTCCGAAGTTCGATTCCCGGCTCTGCCAACGCGGAATCAGAGGAATTTATTTCTGGTAATAGAAATTCATTTCTCGATATAGAGTGGTTCGGATCCCACAATAAACTGTAGGTCCCGGTGCTAAGTGACCAATTGGTTCCTAGCCATGTAAAAATATCTAATCCTTCGGGCCAGCCCTAGGAGAGCTGTTAATCAGCTCAGTGGTCTGGTTAAACTAAGATATACTTTTTAACAACCATGACCAACTTTAACCTTCAATATAATAAAAACTACTGAGGCTAGAGGGCTGCAGTTAGGCATGTTTGAGAATTAGGGGGGTGGATGTTTAACATGCTAATTTGCAGCCCCCCTAGCCTATGTTGTTTGTGAGACCTGAGGGCGGACAGGAAAAGTGCGGATGAATAGATGAATAGCCTTCTCAGTAGTTTTCTCTAGAAATCTCTTGAGTTCACGGAATAAGAAAATCCTGCAGCAAACCTGCATTGTTCAGATTTTATTTCCCACGCCCTCGTGTTGTGTACGGTCTCACTAAGTTCATCTCGCCGACGAGCAATTCCAGAAAAGATGTCGAGGCTTTGTTTTGACACAAAGGCATAAACAAAAGGCTGCCCTCGGTGTCACTAGAGACCACTAATGAGGAGCGTTTCCTTCACATCAGTACAGCGTCTTCGCTGGCGCTTTCCGGATATGAGTTCTTTAACAGCCCAGTAACGCTACTAATTGCCTATTAGAAAGACGTTAGGAACAGTTACATTGGGGGAGCAGTGAATGTATTATATCCTGTGACATTCTGTGATTACGTTCTCCTTGGTCTTGCGCGCTCATTTCATGTAGTTTTAGGAAGATTATACTTTTTTTCAGCCTCATTGTATGATATATAGTTATTGGGAAAAACTGAAATACATAATATATATCGTTGTCCTTTACGAATGTGATTATACTGGAACTTGATTAATTTCAGATTACATTTACGCTAGGTTTTTCATACTAACTTACTTTGCCTTTACTTTGTTAAAAACACTGATGGCAGTGCCTTCAAGTGAACAACGAACATTGGAGGGAGCTAAATTCGGAGTTGAGGACCCATGTCGAAACCATTTTCGAGAATAATGAGGACTGGTTAAAACACATTCTTCATTATTTAATGTGCATCATTATGCTGTGACCGGTAATAAATGATAAGTAAACAGCCCCATTAATGTATATGAGGGACTGTATTTTTCAGAATAAAATTTTAAAAAGGGAGCTTTCGACCACTGTGCAAACGGCCGAATCCCCCCATTCTTCTTTTACCCTTTTTGTTATTTTGAAAAATACTCTCGCTCATATCAATTCCTCTTGCTTTTTTACTTATTCTTGATTATGTAATCCCCACCTAGTAGTTGTTTTAACCTATTTCTAGTTATACGACTCTCAGACCAAACCACTGAGTTTCACGAAACAAATGCACCAAGTAGCTAGATTTTGATTCGTAGATCATATCAGAAACTGGAATACAATCTGCAAAGTTTGCAAAATATCGGTTTCTGGTATTGAGGCACTACAATGTAATTTATTATTCCATGCGTTAAATCTGTTGCAAATTGCGACAGAAAACTCAAATTTTAGGAAAAAAGTGAAAAATGAAGTTAGCTATTGGAAAGATTTTTTTCCAACATTATTTCTGCTTGCCTCGTGACATTGGATTCTGAGATGTTGATTAAGACTTGACTTCAGTGACCTGGAGCTTACCTCGGGAAGAGTGACATCGACTAAAATCTTATATATATATATATATATATATACATATATATATATATATATATATATATATATTATATATATATATATACATATATATATAAACTAAAATCTTATATATATATATATATAACTTATATACTTATATATATATAATATATATATATATAATCCATATATATAGACATATATATATTATAAACATTCCGTCTATATATTACATATATATATAAACATTCCGTCTAAACAATGCGTTTCAGGACACCTATGTTTCATTCAACGGGTCTCACTTGTTGCGTAAATAAATGCAGCAACATTTTACACCTTGATAAATTTACCTATGAAACAATTATCATAGCATACGAAAGTAATACTCAGAAATTATTAAGAGCAATAGTCTAATCGTGCAAATAGCCAAAGTATTACATTTTTACAAGATGTATGTATATGTATGTATGCATATAATATAATCATATCAAGCAGTCGACGCCATTCTTTTCGAAGGAAGCTAAGGGTTTAAAGGATATATATATATATATATATATATATATATATATATATATATATATATATAATATATACATATATATATATATATAATATATATATATATATATATATATATATATATATATATATATATATCCTTTAAACCCTTAGCTTCCTTCGAAAAGAATGGCGTCGACTGCTTGATATGTATTATATTATATGCATGCATACATATATACATACATCTTGTAAAAATGTAATACTTTGGCTATTTGCACGATTAGACTATTGCTCTTAATAATTTCTGAGTATTACTTTCGTATGATATGATAATTGTTTCATAGGTAAATTTATCAAGGTGTAAAATGTTGCTGCATTTATTTACGCAACAAGTGAGACCCGTTGAATGAAACATAGGTGTCCTGAAACGCATTGTTTAGACGGAATGTTTACCGAGGTTATAACTTCATAGGCAACAGTCCATTTTGTGATTACACTCTTGAATGGTGTGTGATCCAATCATATTTGAGCATGCATTGAGATGGAATCCTTCGGTTTTAGTTTACAGATTCTAATGGAGATACCAATTGATAACTGCGGCTGTACTAAGATGAAATTGATCAAATCAGTTTTTTTTTTTTTTTGTACAGTACTTTTGATACAGTATATGACGTTATAATTTACTTAACACATATATAGGCAAACTGCTTTACTTTAAAGGCCGGTATCTAAATATTAACTTAAAAATAAAAACAATTTCTATATCAAGCAGTGTTTTTGATAAAAGAATATTTTTGTCCGCCATCTTTCTCTCTCTATCTCATACATACATACATACATACATACATACATACATACATACATACATACATACATACAATAAATACATACATTCGTGTAGTGCAGAGTAAGCACCATTAGTTTCGGAGTAAACCCTTTTTTGTCCGTTATCTTTCGCCAGAAACGTGAGAAATGTTGCTAATGCAGCAGCTGCAAACCCATCCTGGTTAATCGCTTTAGTTTTCCTCTTCCCAGTCCCTTGCATAAAAATAAGCACTATCTGATAATTCTGAAGTGTTGCTAAAATCTCCCATGTTTACGTACTGAATCGAAAATAAACCTTTTGAAGAAAGTTCAGTGAATCAAGTATTTACGTATTATTCTCGAAATTGATAATTACTTCGCGTTGGAATGATAGATGAAAGCTGAAACAATCGTTATTAGAGCATATCTGTGACCTCTCATAATTTTCAATAGGGCGATGATACAGTAAGTGTTTTATCGCAAGTTTTCCCATTAGATCCACGAATAAAGTATTTATTCTCCATTTTATCAGAATCTCCTCGTTAGGTATAAGATAGATGAAAGAGTTAAATCAGACTTTAATGTATTATCGGAAACGCGAATTCAGCAGATTAGTGTAATTAGATTCTTGTAATGATAAAGTGAAGGAAATTTGTTGCTAGACTGTTGCTTGCTTGTTTTGATAATTTCAATTTCTTTGAACTTCAGTAGCACATTGTCTCGAAATATTACAGTGCGTTTCTAAAAATGACTAAACAAATTTAATGTACTTTAAGATGTGTGGTTGTCTTCCTTTTTTTGTTAATAATCCGCTTACCAGTGATCGTTGTCCTTCAAGTCGTGCCAAAGTAAATTAATTCATTGTGGTAAAATAAGTGTTTAGTAATTAAATACTGACAGATACCTTTGGGAGATATGAAAAAGTAATACAAATTTGAGCCGCCTCAAATAAATATTAGTCCACGATTTTCTAGCCGATTGATTCTACTAGTTACTTAATCACTAGGTAATCAAGGAGCTAGATGTAATTTTCACAATTAAACCTTGTTACTTTGTTAACTTCACAGGATTAGTTTGTTTCCAGTATATTGAATTTTCATCTGTAGTCACTTATTAATTATGGTGAATATTATTGTATTCTTGTGTTATCAATATTTCACGTAGAATCGTTGCCTTAACACTACCAGATACTTTTACTCTGAAACATCTAAAATGAAACAAATAGGTAGAATCATTTCATAAGCCAGAAGAGTAAAAGTACCATAATATATATGGCCTCGAATTGCTGTCTTGAAGTGGGCTATACATCAGGAGTTAATGCAAACAGTAACGTCATTTTCGGCTTCTCGTCATTCGTTAAGATTCCATCAGAATGCAGCTGCTGTCGCCAGATTATAGATCTTTGGCTCTGCTGTTGATGTTATAAATACTCTGCCAGTTGCTAAGCTTTGCGGTTTGACGTCAGAGCAACTTTGCCAGGTTATGTGCATCTGACAGGAAGCGATTGACATGAGTTATTCTGTGTGTGTGTATATATATATATATATATTATATATATATATATATATATATATATATATATATATATATATATATACATATATACATAATATATATACATATATATATATATATATATATATATATATAATATATATATATATATATAATCCATTTAACGTATAATTATTAGGTTCTTTTTGGTAGTGAAGGACAGGAATGAAATTGTAAATGCCACTGCGAAAAGTCTCACGATCTCCATTAGCATGAGAAATTTTTATTTTCATTGTTTATTGATAACACCATTATAACAATACTTAAATTTTCACAAGGCTTACTATTTATAGAATATTTACAAATTCGTCTGTTTATGAAGGTGTTCATTGTACAACATCCTGATGAAACGTTTTTGGAAAATTTAAGTTTACAAGGAATAACATTTATTCTGCCATTTACATCTCTGTAGATTATCATCTTTACTTGCCCAAACTGCGTTGAAATGTTCAGTAACTGCAAACGTATGTATCATTTTGCATTTAGCCATTTTTTAATCCCTACGCTACGAATAAGGATGTTGCATGACGGAAATAAAAACACTGTAGCCAATATGAAACGAAATGATTCCGAATTGAACTACGTGCCCCCCCCCTTCCCACCCGGCCTTTTTTTTTTCTTATCCGATAAAGCGATAAAAGAAAAATGAAACTAGGGACTACCTGTAGATAAATGCATCATTTATCGAGAAAATGTCCTCATCATAGCATTATGAGAAACTTGGTTCCCCGGCTTCGACAGTCATCACGTAGCAGCGGGCGGGCGATGGATTTTCCTTTATCTTTGTAAGTATCCGCGCAAGCAAGCCCTAAAGCACGCGCCATGTACACACACAGCAAGAACAAATTACATTTCGGATGGAACAATCTCCTCGGTCCTCTGGCCGTCTTCCACTTCTTCGCTTCCCTTCTATCCAGCTTTCATCACCCTCCCCCCCTCCCCTGTCCTCCCCCATCTTCCTCTTAGTCTTCCACCTGGTATTCCCTCCCCTCCCCTCCCCTCCCCATATTACTCTCGTTTCTTGTGACATACCATCCGGTGCAATATGCGAGCATCCCGACCAGTTGACGGAGGGGTTATCACTTCCAGGAGAGAGGTGGGAAAATGAGTCTTTCGTGCTACATCTGTTAGGGTCATCGTCCAGGGGTGCCGCTCGTATGCTATATTACACTACTGGAGCCTCCAGAACTACTCTTACCAAATGACAATGTGGCGACGTCAGCGTGACTGTGGCACAGAAACCGAGATGACCTATTATGACCTGTTGTAACGCGGTATGACCCTCTGACTGATATGACTCAAAAGCGACACTTCTTTAGAGTACGTGTCCTGATATGTCGTTGAATGGTGTCGTGAAAGGTTAACACGGAATGCGATGTTGCTAAGTTTACTGAATCAGGTCTATAGGAAGGTTATTGCTGCTCTTTAGGTACTGTACCTCTGGTGCCTTAAATAAAAAGAAAATCATAGAGCTGTGTAGGGTTATAAAGTTGTCAATATAACCATTTTTAGCAATGTTCATTTTATCTTTTGATGTATTAAATTTTATTAATCATTCTTAGTTTTTGGGTAGTGAAAATGACGTGGTTGCTTTATAGAATTCGTATCAAACTTTCTAAAGACAGTGAATAGACTGGTTATCGTTTCATTGATAGCAAAAACGGTTTTCTGAAAACTACGGTTGCGATGATGACAGCGGGAAAGGCAATAATGATAATTATAATGAAAAAGTAATGTAATTTGTCGTTACCAGTTTCACGAGACGTACATATTAAGGAGAACGTACGGTCCCTTGTATGTTATAATTGACGTACATTTTGATGTACTTTTTTATTGATTTGTTAATTCATTTTCTTCTTTTTTAATAAGTGGTCTCTCATATCTGTGTTTCCTGTCACCTTCTATTACTTCTTTCGAAATTAACAGCATCAAGTCTATGACCCTGTGGGCCTGTTCCACATAAAAAGGTTACATTTTCTGAATAATGAATAAATAATAATAATAATAATAATAATAATAATAATAATAATAATAATAATAATAATATACAGAGACAGGAGAAAGACAGAGAGAACAGAGGACTGGCACAACAAACCAATGCACGGACAATACATGAGACAGACTAAAGAACTAGCCAGCGATGACAATTGGCAATGGCTACAGAGGGGAGAGCTAAAGAAGGAAACTGAAGGAATGATAACAGCGGCACAAGATCAGGCCCTAAGAACCAGATATGTTCAAAGTACGATAGACGGAAATAACATCTCTCCCATATGTAGGAAGTGCAATACGAAAAATGAAACCATAAACCACATAGCAAGTGAATGCCCGGCACTTGCACAGAACCAGTACAAAAAGAGGCATGATTCAGTGGCAAAAGCCCTCCACTGGAGCCTGTGCAAGAAACATCAGCTACCTTGCAGTAATAAGTGGTACGAGCACCAACCTGAGGGAGTGATAGAAAACGATCAGGCAAAGATCCTCTGGGACTATGGTATCAGAACGGATAGGGTGATACGTGCAAATAGACCAGACGTGACGTTGATTGACAAAATCAAGAAGAAAGTATCACTCATTGATGTCGCAATACCATGGGACACCAGAGTTGAAGAGAAAGAGAGGGAAAAAATGGATAAGTATCAAGATCTGAAAATAGAAATAAGAAGGATATGGGATATGCCAGTGGAAATCGTACCCATAATCATAGGAACACTAGGCACGATCC
>NC_087202.1:39019996-39027496 GCF_015104395.2 Macrobrachium nipponense | reverse complement strand
AAAGCCGTTTTTAGTGTCATTTGTTACTATTGTTCACGGCCAGCTTTACACTATTCGTCAGGCTCATTTCTTTTGTTTTCGGGAGGAAAAGTTTTTTTTTCTTATTTTTCTCGAACTAATGCAGTATCTGCCTTCGAAGCTAATTGGAATAAATGGTAAAATATGACATTGCAGAGACAGCAGGGCCAAGTACGAGAAAATTTAATGCCTCACAAGCGGCAGAACAATTTGAAATTCATAGGAGACATACGCGGGGTGTGCAGCGACCGAAGCCTGAGTCGCAACTGGAACAGGTATGTTTGGAGAGCGTCCTCTCTTGCAAAAAACAGCCTTTTCAGTCTAAATGCATTTGTTTATTAGCATCTTTAGAACTGTGTCTCTCTCTCTCGGCCAATGGAATAAAGAAACGTCCTGCGTTCGACGTTTGGGCAGTGTCTGAATTTCAGTTAATGCAAAAGGAAATAAAACAAACGCAGAAAAGAGAGCTTGCAAAGGCTAGATCTAAATAGGAGGAGAGACGAAGATTCTCCAGTTTTCACTAAAGAGTAAAGGAAACGCGAAACAACTGCAACACCTGGTGAAAAATGCTGAGCTGCTCTTGCGTTAGAATGAAAATAGAAGCAATTTTTCTTTTTCTCGGCTTCTCGCTGTTCTTTGTGCTTCTTCGAGTTTTACTTGACATAGAGATATTTGAGAAAAGATGTGGAAACTGATGTGACAGTCAATCAGAGGAATACCAACTTCAATACAGTTATAATTTACTTAAGATATATATATATATATATATATATATATATATATATATATATATATATATATATATACTATACATATATATATAATTCATGTATGCATATGTGTACATATATACACATATATGCATACATATGTGTGTATATAAGTATGTATGTTTGTATGCATGTACCCTGATCTCCCATTTAGTTATAGGAAATATATATCTAGGTGAATAGGTCAATATACATGTATATGATAGAAGTAAATGTTACAGTAATGCCTGTGTGTCTTTATCCGTGCGTTCGTGTGTGCCTGTGATGGTAAATCAAGTAAAACTTTCAGCATTGATTCCAAAGGATATACTTTACTTTCCTTATTTAAGGAAATATATTGGCATCGTCACATGTTTTCATTTGAATATTTCCTTGCGTTTCTGTCAGTTTTCCCTTGACTTCAAAGGATAATTACCAATTATGACCCGTCTTTCTTGGTTTAAAAAAAGAATAAGGGCACGAAGAGCTGTTCATATTTTAATAAATGCGTATGTAAACCTGCTGAATCGACAGATTTTAAGGAATTCTTCGTTCTCGAATTTGAGAGTAAAATAAAGATTCCGCATCAGGCAGGCACACAGCTCCTGCTGAAAATTATTCCTTTGAAGTCAAAGACAATGTGTGCTCTTGGGAACCCGAGACAGGTGGCACTCGGTGACAACACATCTGGCAGAAGGAAAACCTGAAGTTCTTCAACAATTTCTACGTTGAAAAGAAAGAAATGAGTAAAGTGTGCCAAGTTTTGTCTTGAAAAATCTATGAATGGCCCACAGAATTCTGCCGTTGAAAAAGTATTTTAGAGATCTGAAAAATGTTGACCTTGAAAAGCTCATAAAAGGCGAGCAAGAATTTAATCGTGGAAAGGGCTTTTAAGATTATCATAATACTCAATGGAGACTTAATATCTGATAAAGAAAATATACCACATGAAAAATAATGAATGTGTAACGTTTTGATGTTGAAAGTGCTGAAACCTTAATTAATAATTGTATAGTAGTTATTGACAGGATACTGAAATCTTATTCTCTTTCCTAATTAGGAGGACTTTCATCGCGTGACTCCATTTCACTACTGGACTTTTGCGGCAGAATCATAAAATGCTCCAATTTCACTTCACTTTTGAGAGAGATGAAAAATTTCCAGTCACCGACGATTTTTGTAGAAAGTCCAATTGGCTCTTTTTCGCTTTTCTTCGCTGTGCCATTTCCCAATGGGATCACAGATTCTGACGCAGTTTCTTTTATAAGAGCAAAGTAGTGTCACCAACAGCTTTGAAAACAATATGAGGGAATGTCAAACTTTGATTGATTAACAGCTTATTGAATATTGAGATAACATGTAACCAATATATATTTCGCAAAAGGTGAAGCATTCGTAATTCCAGGCGAAAAACGAATCTGCCATGTTTGGTGGATTGCGAAACGCATGAATTATCGAGTGATTTCAAGATATATTTTTCATAAAGAATGGATCTGGGATCATCGCTTTCTCTGAGGCGCTCAGCATTAAACTGACTCTTCAGAGAAAGCCTTTCTGGGAGAGATTAACTTCTTTGTTAATTTCTAAAATAACACGAACATAAACACACACACACACACAAACTCACACACACATATATGTGTGTGTGTGTATAAATGTTTATGTTGTGATTTTGTGCTTGTTTGTTTGGTGGTGCAAGCATCCTAATCTTTAGTAAATCCAATCCCGGTGGAAATAAAGAATAATAAAGGGGCTTGACTCCGGAGGGACGATATACTTGCCTCTTCACAGAAGGAATATTGTAGGAGTGAGGAAAAACGGAATAATGTAGAGAAACTCAGAACTGAACTTAGTAAAGAATGCAATGAAGATTTCCGCAGTTTTATTGACCGGTGTAACACAGCTACTCGAAAGAAGCTCTCTCAACTTCGGCTCAGTGGAACAATGGCTGAAAGTGTATCTACAACAAGACAACAAGGACACTTAACACCAAGAAAGCAACCTAAGAACAAGTGTCAGCATTTGATATTGTATATTTCCAAATAGTAAAATTAACCTCGTATAAAGTTCATGGTCGAAATAGAAACAATGGAAACCAAACGCCCCTGCTGTTTAGAAACAGATTTGTAGTATGATACCATCTCTCAGAAAAAAAAAAATGAAGTGACCTGAGTGATTTGTTGCTTTAAACGGATGGCCGATGAACAGAAGCTGATAAACCAAAGACTAGAAGAGAGAAATATTTCAAGATTAGGAACAATAAAGAAATTCCACTGTGAAATTGATATGGGAAAAGAAGAAATGAATCACAAAGTAAATCGGGGGAGAAAGGAATAGTAGTTCGTAATGTTATTCCCGACTGATATGTTTTGTTAACTGATATGTTTTGTTGAATGTCGAATTTTGAAGGGTATGAAGACATAAAGCAAAATCTGAGAGCGGAAGGATAAATAGGTTCGTAAGTAGCAAGGACAGTGGAAAAAAAATGATGCATTAGCAAGCAATATATTACGCAAATAGTGAAAATTTCACTAATCTGAGATTATGTTATTTAAAGAAATATATGAAAAGAATAATTGATAAGATAAAGCATCAAATAGATTGACATGGCTATTACGCTCTGAAGAACTTTTTAGGAAACCAGTGGGTTTGTATGTAAGAAATTTAACTAAAACATGCCGTGTGCTCACACAGGACATCGATAAGGAAAGTATTTTGTTTATAATTAGTCATGATTCAGGCCAAAGTCCTAGTACTGAGAGTAAAACGGTTGAAAGGTGATACAGTAAGAGCGGGTGGTACGTAAGATGGAATAAAGAGAATATGAACGTAGGTACAGTAAAAGAAATGAAAGGGGTTGCAACTAGGGGCTGAAGGAACGTTGCAAAGTCGTTAGAGCAGTGCCTACAGTGTACTGCCCATACCAAAGTCAGTTGTCTTTTTTTTTTATAAAGATATTAAGGAGGGCAATTAATAAGTTATTACTTATAAAGAGAGAAGATTCGCTCTGACTTTAAAACATATCTGTATTTTAATGACTGGAGGGTCGTTTTGTTTCTGGAGTATTCATATGCAAATATACGTCTTGGAAAATCATTGGTTATGTTAGAATCTGATTTATAAATGGGTCGAATGTATGCATGTGTGTTTGTATGTTGTGATGTTGGAAAGGTTGCAACAGCTTTGTTATAACAATAGTTGAGGCAATCTTGGATTTTTAGTTGTAATATAACATAAGTATAACTGCAAATCTAGGTTGTTCCTGCCAAAACCTAGAGTATTTTGTGTCCCACATATATTGCCTAGTTTTCATTAGTCGTAAAACAATTTTGTCGGAATAGACTTTTTTTTATGCATCCGATATTCTTTTCTGCAAAAGCTGAAGCTTACTGAATCTTCAGAATAAACATTTTTAGCCCAGTTAATCAGTTATTTATGCTTTAGCGTCAGTTGAAATAGTAGGCAATATATTTTAATTTTTTATCTAACTGGGACATGAACCAACGTCACACGGTCAGTTGTAGAAAGTTGATAAAAATGACTAAAGAAGGTCCTTGGCGTAAGGTTGTTGATCGAACATACGACTATTTTCCGTTTAAATAATTTTAAATTTCAATACCGACGACATTTTTTGAGAGCTTTTCGACGAAATTGGCAATATGATGTTGAAACATTAGTTTCGAAACTTTCTCAGATTTTTAGTTTCCAGAACTTCGTTATCAAAGTTAGGGAGACGTCTTCTTGTAATACCTGCTTTTTAATTAGTGTTCGTGTAAGATATACACCGGCATTTTCTTCAGGAAGTCGTCTGGTTTCATTCCGTATTAATTACTCATTGTATAACTTCCCTCTGTATATTCGAATCTGATGTACTTTATTCAGATGTTTGAAAATATTAGATAATAACAAATTAAGATTACCTTTCATTAATCATTCTTGTTCAGACTCACAGTCGTGTTTTGGGTATCATAGACTGCAAATATTGTTTATTTAACATTAGATTTTTATCCCTTCAGGTACTGATCTACTTTTCTTCCATCTTCAACTGTTTATGAAACCCTTCCCCCACCCACCCCCCCACCACCACCCCACCACCACCACCACCACACCACCACCACCACCACACACACACACACAAAAACCGAAAGTTACTGAGTGAATCCATTTGTGACTTTTATCCTTATGAATTTAAGACATTTAATGTAGTTAGTTGCATTAGTATCAAGCTCATTCACAACACTAATATTCATGCATATGTATTTATACATTATGCACACTTTTTGTAGTTGGACAGCCAAAACTTCAGGTATTCGGTAGATGAATTAAACAGTGACAAAACATGGCATTGTTTTGTATACCAGAAGTTTATTGGTATTATATGCAACGATGTTTAAACAAGCACAGAATTTTTTGTGCAAAAATAAAAACCAGACGAACAAGGCAAGTTGTTAAACGGGACGCATGTTCTCTATTATACTTGACCAGACCAGCCAAAACACTCTACTGGCAGAGAGGAGAGTGGCACTAACTTTGTTTACACTCCCTGATGTCGGGTTCTCCTATTGGCATTGCTAATGCAACGGGATATGGAGGAGACTTCCACATAAAATGTTGGGCAAGAATATTAGCTACGACGCCCACTCGTTATGAGAAGATATTTATGATGGTTAAGCACATAATATAATTGCAAATGGGGACACGAGGGTTAAATTTATTTCGCGCTGATAGTTTCTCGGGAGGAAAATGTTTTGGCAAAGCCGAAGAGGAACAGTGAAATGCATTTTCCCTGGTTTCTCCTCGTAAAAATGTCTCTCCGAAAATTCAAAATTAATTGAAACCTTTTGTTGATGTGCTCTCTATTATTGGTGTGATATTAACACCATACAGTATTTTAGACCTACAGTCATCGATATAATGAGTTCTTTATTAGAGGAACTGGCAATAAGGTTTCATATATAAATGTTTCTTTCACCAAGGGCTTCATATGAATCTGGTATTAAAAGACAAAATGCTCTTTACAAATTTTACTATACCAATAAGCTAATCTGCTGTATACACTCTGTTGACTATTATGAATTCTTTATCTGCCATAATCCTTGGCAGATATTACTTCGTGTAATTATATTACTTTATGTAATTATATTAATTCATACAAATTCTACTTTGTGATAGTAATTTCGACAATGTGAACTTATAAGATAACCAACGGTATTATATTCACCTCATTAGTTATTTGGAAATCAATTTAATTTACTTTTCCTCTGTAAACTGGATGGTAATCATTTCATGTCACGTTCCTCTTTTAAAACGACCGTGAACCTTTCATAAAGCACGTCGTTCTCGTGACGATGTAGCAAAGCCATGTATTTTTATTAATCATCACCTTCGCTTAATTTTATGTCCTGGAACATTATACCTATTAATTACCCGACTCCATGGGCTGACTCTAATTTGATCTCACATGATAAACGCCTTACCACACTTATAGACCCTCTTCAGAAGTGGTCTCATACTAGCAGTAGGCTACGCCGGCGTAATCTAAGCTCTAGGACCCGCTGATCTGACTGACAACCAAACAACCCATTTTAATTTTTATTTTTTGTTTTCGGCACTGGTGCCTTACATTTTCGATGAACATCAACCGTCTTCTTGAAAAGGGGCCTATCTGAACGCTATTTTCCTGGATTTTCTCTTATTATTTTAACACAAAATCAGTAGGTTTTGATCAATTTGCCAAAAATGACTTGTTCAGCATTAAACTTAAAGCATTCATAAATTAAGTGACAGAAAAATAACTGTCAACTGCAAGGATAATACCATAGAGTAGCTGGTTTTCATCAATATTACTCCTGAATATCAAGTGTTCATCTAGCGAGAAAAATAAATCAAACGCCGTAAGGGGGTAGTCCCGCACGTCAGTGCACCTCACACGGTGCACTGTAGGCATTATTAAAGTTATTTCGCAGCGCTCTATCAGTCCCTAGCTGCATAATTTTTTAGCATATTACGCTACCTCCATTCGGCTTCCTTTCTTCAATCTCGCTGTCTAACACTCCAGCTCTTATTTTCACTGTCTAAAGCATTAAATGACTGAAAGTGTCCCAGTGTTTGGCCTTATAGAATAATTGCCAGGAATCAAACAAAATTGAAAGGAAATAAAAAGGACATTCAGCTGGTGAGGTAGGAATCGATTTCAGGTCATGTTCACCCGATCTAGGTTTATTGCGGAATTCAGATCTCCAATAAATGCACTTGAAACGAATTCGTTTAACGCTTTCCCATTAGGGCAAAGGCTTTAGATTTCACAGAGGAAAAATAGAATTAAATAAAATTAGTTAGCCTCGAAGACAAGTCATTCGCTGACGCAGTTCAATCTCAGTGAGAATGTATTCTGTGACGGATGTGTCAAAGTATTCTAGTCGTGAAAAGGGCATTCAATTTATGCCAATGCCTATGAAAAGAGCACAAAGTTATAAATACCTACGTTCAGAATGTAGACACAGGAAACGTTGGATTAAAAGATTACGGAGAAACATAGAGGAGTTTAGGAAGCGATCGACCCGCCTCTAGAATGAACGAAATATATGATAATCCGAGAAAAAAAAGTATTGGGGAAGCAATACCGAACTTGGGACATCTTATTGCTCTGTCCGGAATCTTCCTTCCCTCTACTGAATTACTGAATGTGAATCTTGGCGAATGTAACTTACGGTGATAATTTGAAATCAAGAAT
>NC_087202.1:39007496-39014996 GCF_015104395.2 Macrobrachium nipponense | reverse complement strand
CACTTTGAAATACTGATGGCTTATTTTTCCGGGCTTATTTTGCCGAGCGTCATCAACCATATCCAGTTGAGGTATCATTGTGTGACTTTCATTAGTTGAGATCCTTTATTTTTTCTATTGCAAAATTGTGAAATATTCTTCCGGGAAGTTTCTTGAATACTGATGCTCATAATATTTCTTATCAGATGGATTTTACACATGGGTATACATACATGTTCGAATGCAGTTTTTGTTTTCATATTTATGGCGTCATTTTAACATGTGCCATCATTCTGTTTCTTTAGACATGGGTATTTTAATCAGTGGAAGCGTGTTTAGTTTTCTCTCCTTTGAAAGGAAAAAGGGTAGAGGGAGCTCAGGAAACGTTTTACCACCAGGTTATCATGTATATGTAAATTTTTTCATATTAACATATACGCACAAGAATGTGATTGTAAAAACCACAATGGCCTCATAACATCCAGTGTACGCTATCCTGTTATCACCAAGCTTTTCGGCTGGCTTTCATGTCTAAAATTCGGCAACAAGTTATTTTAGCACATTTTTTTTACCAATACTTAATCATTTTGTCTGTAAGGTCATGCAAGGGAGTTGTCCTCCGACGTTTCTGTGTTATATTCCTAGAATTTTTCATTCTTTTCTTTATGAAATACTTTACATAGTTTACTCACATGGGTGAGGGTAGATATTGTACATTTTTTCTTATTACGCTGTGTAGGTGACAGGGTTCCTCTTTTGTTCTCGTTTGAGTGGCGGAGTTGTTGAAGGTTAATTTTTTTTTTTTTTTTTCCAGCGGACATGGATATTCACTTGAACAGTGCTATCTGAATGAATTTGAAGGTCGACCTTCATTAGCTGCAGTTCTTAGTTTTCTGTAAAAGAAAATTAGTGAAATGACTTTTTGTCTGTCCTTTCGCCTTCAGATCTTGAAAACTACTGAGGCTAGATGGCTGCAAATTAGTATGTTGATCAGCCACCCTCCAATTATCAAACATAACAAATTGCAAGCGTCTTGTCTCTGTAGTTTTTACTTTATTTAGGATTAAAGTTGGCCATGACCGTTGCGTCTGGCACCGCCATGTGCCAACAACACAGGCTGCCACCGGGCCGTGGCTGAGAGTTTCATACAGAAAACTCGATAGATTGCATTTGCTATTTGTTTACCAGTTATTGTCAGTTGGTGATAAGAAAAGTCAAGTGGTAATCCATTCCTTCAAAACACTCCATACATGAAAAATAGTAAAAGCTGAGATAGACAAATGAAGAAGGGAAAGTGATGAAATTACTTAAACAGAATCTCTAAGTTTTATAGGAAACCACGTTACTAATACCACAGAATGTGATGTCCTGTGGTGGGATGTGAAATATTTTTTTTATCTTTAATATTACCAAATAAAGCTTGTGTTAAATGTTGTCTCTGGCATCACAGGAAACTACCAAGCGAATGCCAAGTAAATAAAGGTAAAATGACAATTTGTACATTTAATGAAATTTAAACAAATGAGTTTTCCGCTTCCGGGTCCGTAGTTTCCTCAGAACCCTTTTAGCGCCGTGAAGGCTCATTATACTAAAATTCCACTTATGAGCCTCACGTTACCAAACTTACATTTTAAATTAAAGTGTGCATGTGCTCGCAGACGCTGAATACGTTGGTTAATCCTTGTTGCATAGCCAAATTATAATCAAGGTCCACAGGCAGGAGAAAATGTTACTTGAGACTGAAGTTTTCTCTGATCAAGTGCACAAATAAAAAGTAGTTTTCATGTTTTTGTAAACGTATGAAATGCAATTGTGCTGAGATATTTCAGTAGCAGTTTGGTAGCAAGCTTATATAGATACAACGTTTTATGTAAAGGAATTCAAGAGAAGTAATTAGCCAAAGAGGAAAGACAAAAATATGTATTTCCAAAACTTTTCTTATTTGAATTACATGTAAATCCTATTTAAAACTAATCAAGGTTACATGTATCGGGAAAAACGGGAAGTGCTATTTGAAATGGATACTGTTGAATCGGAAAGTTGGAACCTGAACCTGACGCAGACCACTTGTTTAAGCAGCCAGTGAACTCTCGAGAACAGTTTTTAGCATTTTACTTTACTTCCATTCCAGCTTCCTTTCTTCTGTCTAGTTGTTTAGTTCCCCAAACTTTCTAAGTATTACTACTTGTCCTAGTGCGACTGGGCTGCTTTCTCCCACTTCCACCTCTAAGTTATTGTGATTCATTTTACCGATTTTCTTGATATCTTTATCTTGCTATCCAACCATTTCAACTCCTTATCACCCTCTTTAGCTCTGAATGGCTGAAAGTGCTCTAGTCCGTGGCATCAAAGCTTAAATTTCATGAGTCACAAAGAGAAGTAATACAATACTATTCAGATCATTATAGAGCCCAATCCACAATTTGTTGAAAAGATATAAGCAAAATTGAGTTTTTATTTTGGTGACCTTGTTTCACTGCATAAAAATTCACATTCTATGGGTCACTGGAAGCATTCCAGAAACATTTGGCAAGTTTACTGCTAATCGACACTATTACATTCTTTTGTTCCACAAAATATAAATCCACCTTTTGTCATTCCTGCACAACAGCTTGTAAGCAAGGGTATCAGGGATCCATAAATTAGATCCTGACACTTTATTACTCCCCGACTTAAAGGCTTACAAATACTGGGCTAGCACTGTTGATGCCACAGGCATGGGAACCAAGATCTGCTAGCCCTTGTTTTGGCACAATATATTTTCTTTTGGAGTATTAATGCGGTAAAAATACAGTGTTGATATTACAGCAGCAAGAAATCAGTATACAAAAACAATCTCTTTAAATTACTCAGATAACAATGGACAAAATTCTTTTGATACTTTTAGAACAATACAAGCTGACCACGAACTGCTCTTGGCAAAATATGCCAAGAAGTATAGAGCGGGGAGGTAAAATGAGAAGAATGATAATGGATTATGGTTTAACCCCAAACCCCAAAGAAGCCAGTATTTACTCTAATTATGAATTGGGGCGATGGAATTTACATCACATGAAAGGGACACCTAATTTAAAAGACAAGAAAAACTTTCTTTTCAGTGGCAAGTGTAGATTAGATAAAGTTATCTCCTTAAGCAAATGTGAAGTCATCTAAGCATTAAGAATGCTCATACATGAAACAAGGCAAACTTCATCACCAAACAGAATTGGAACGATAAGCTTTATGAAAAATGACGACAAACAATTTAGAAGGTACTGACAGTAAGCTTTTGGGTTCCCATTCTGTTTTGTTTCCCGTACATAGAGCAGCTGGTTCCCCAATTGTCTGGATTAAAAAGCCACTAACTTGAAAAGCAGATATTCTCCATTAGAATGTGCATATTCAAAAAGTAAGAAAAAAGATAATGAATAAATCAACAGACAAATTAAATGCACATGCAAAACAAATTATATAACTCGGTTAGACACAAGTGCATGGAACTTTAGTTTGAGTTGTAGTAGTTCATTGGTAGTGCTACTGAGTTTCTGGTGCATTGGTCCCAAGCTGAATAGCCACTTTATTTTTAGATATATTTTCATTGCTAAATGTCCTTTCTGTTTATGTGTGCTATGGATGTCGGATTGTTGGGGTCTCTGAGGTTTCCATTCTCAGTTGTCAGTAGCTCTTGTCTAGGTTGCCCAGGTCTCATTTGGGTGGAGAGGGGGTTTGGGCATTGATCATATGTTTGTTTGGTCTCGAGTACATTCTACATAAGTACAATGGTCTTTTCCTTGTCTCTCCTACTAATTGATTAATTTTAAACGTCTACATCTTATTTTAAGGTTAAGGGCATAAAAATATACAAAGGAATGAAAGACCTCTGTTACTGGGAAATGTAACAGTTCCATCTCACCAAATGTGTTACCCTAAAAACTGCAAAGTGAATATGAATTGTGAAGAATGGAATTAAGTTAATGTATCATTATATTTTATGGGTAAATGTAATAGGCAAAAGTCGATGAACAGTCCAAGCAAGAAGGTAGTAGACTGTGTGTAAAGAATTTGAAAGATAATTGGCTTATGTAAGCCAATGTTGGAATGCACAAAGAATAGAGAGGATAGAGCCTTCTGTGTAGGTATGCGAATGAGGTAATGCGCAAGGGGCTAGTATAATTTGTTGCCATGTGTGTAGGTAGAAGTGTCTGGCTTGGTGCCAATGTAGAACTGATTCAAGAGTGCTTTATGTTTTAATAGCTATTAATAGCAATAGCAGTCGCAGAAACTAAGAGGGGTTTTGAATGTTGTATGTGGAACGACTGATTTTTGTAGATGCTCAGTTCTGATTTGGGAGAGTGGAGAGAAAACGATGAGATTTATGATATTAATTATTGAAGTGCTTACAATGAGAGAATGTTGAGAGTACGTGTAAGCAAGAAAAAAGGTTGTAGAGGTAAACGGAAATCATTTTGATAAAGTAATGAATACCAATGTAGATAGTGAAAGAAAAGAAGTAATAATGTCTCTAGGTTTTATGGAGTGAATATTTCAATTGATGACAGGATGAGAGAAGTGGTACCTCACTAACTGAGAAATGTCAGGTTGTGGACAAGAGATTCGAGGATTCTAGGAGTATCTGGGGAAGTCCAGGCAGTTACTGTTAAACTTTAAGTGATTGTTGAGTCAGTGCTCCTTTATGGGAGTAAAGTGTCGATGATGACTTCTGATAGAAATAAAAAAAGATGTAAGAATTTAGAGATTAATTGTTTGCATGACAAGTGTACAATAAAAACCATTAGAAAGGTAAGGAACATGGAGATATGTAGAAGGATAGGCTGAAGGGTTTACGGAGATGGAACGATGGTCCAGAGAGTTCTGAGACGCATTGGTCATCCAGAATGAATGGAAGATGATAGTTTAAATCGAATGGGTCACGGATCTATAGAAGACGTGACAGATGGTGTGTATAAGAGACAATAGAAAGTAAATGCTTCAATATCCGTGAAGCAAGAGAGTGTATATAACCTAAAGGTGAATGGCACAGGTTGTATGCAATGTGTTGGACGTGTTGCTAATGAACATTCTGTGTAAGCGCATAAAACGACGGATTTTGTAGATAATTTCTGCGAAGGATGTTCATCCATGACTCTGCCGGTGAAGAATAAAAGTGTCAGTGATTGTTGCCTCATTTATTCATGGGGAAACGACTGATTAGTATATACGAACATGTACGTATACACACACATACGTATATATACATATATGTATGTGTGTACGGGTTTTATATATATATAATATATATATATGTATATATGATATATATATATATATATATATATATATATATATATATATATGTATATTATATATATATATTATATAGTATCTATATATATTATATATATAGATATATTAAATATATATATATATATATATATATATATATATATATGGTGTGGGTGTGTGTGTGTGTCACTTTTTTACCAGATACATATGTAGTTGTCATAGCCACAATGCCCTCTTAACTTCTTGAATTCTTTGCGTATCCAAAAAAAGAGCAAAGAATGCAAGAAGTTATCGAGGGCATTGTGGCTATTACAATTTATATATATATATATATATATATATATATATATATATATATATATATATATATATATATATGATATAACCCTGGATAAGAGCGTCTTGGCAGAGGATTCATTAGAACGAATCGCTTAAGACACACACCTTCTGTTATTCGTCATAATTAATACTTAATTTGCAATATTCACGTTACCTAGTGTAAGGTTAATCTTAAGGGGTCCCTAGCTCTCCTTTCAAAGGAAATAATCTCATTTCATATAAATATGTGTATGTAGTATGTATGTATGTATGTATTCATGTTTTCTGCAAGAATATTCTCCTGATAGTATACAAGTCTCTCTCTCTCTTCTCTCTCTCTCTCTCTCTCTCTCATGTATAAATGTCTGTGTACTGACATACATATCCATATGTACTTTAAATTTACGTAATTTGCAGGACTTCATTGCTCTCATTAACGTCGAGTTATTTGCGTCATTGCATTCATCGGTTACTGTTTGCATATTGATTATGACGACAGACAGAAGTCATATTTCTCGAGTAATTTCACCCATTAATTAGCGGCGCTCAGTTTATCTCTTCTTGTACTCAACTTCTTTTCCTCTTCGCTTTCAGAAGAAATTTAAGGATAGTTGTTCGCCCGGAAATAGGAGTAAAAGAAAGCGAGCGAACCGAGAGAAAGAGAAATGATCTCAAGTACTCATAAACACGGCTTTCAGATGAGTGAAATGAACTGCCGACTCTCTCTCTCTCTCTCTCTCTCTCTCTCATTCCTTAAGGTCGATCCCCTCGCCCGTCGTACGTTAGAATAAGGCTATAGATCCCGGGTCAGAAGAAGTTAAGACCTGTCCCATTGTTTCGCATATACTTAATGGACAAAAGTAGGCTTTATTAAGTCGTATTATGATTCAGAGGTGGTCGATACAGGGGACCCGCTAAGAGCGCATCATAATAGTGAGTGTGTAGCTGTCTTTCTCATAGTGGTAGCAGGGCTCTGTGAAGGAAGAGAGAGAGAGAGAGAGAGAGAGAGAGAGAGAGAGAGAGAGAGAGAGAGCAGGATTAGTTACGTACGTAATAGTCCGCAAGACGGCAGAATGTTCTGTCTCTCGAACAGGATTAAGTACGTGTGTAATAATCAGTAAGATAGCAGACTGAGCTCTCTCTCTCGATCAGAAATAGATCTTTAGGCAACAGTAAGATGAGAGTATCTCTCTTTCTCTGTCTGTCTGTCTGTCTGTCTGTCTCTCTTCTCTCTCTCTCTCTCTCTCTAACACACACACACACACACACACAGTACGAGAGCATCACGTTACGGGAGCTTCTATGTGTTTATTTTTACCGAACAAGGGGACTGAAAGGAAATCATTAAGCTGTGCATTCTTGCATTTCTCGTGTGGCCACTTATTTCCCAAAACTCGATCTCTCCTGAACTTGAAGCTGTTGACAGATGAAGATGACGTACGTTTACTCACTAAACTCAGAGACAGGAGGAGGGGGGGGGGGGCTTGGGTGGGGGGAGGGGGGGGGGGAAGAAAAACAAGTTCGTTTGTATATCTGCAGGAAGCCCTCCAAAGAATCCCGATATCTGTGGGATCGTGAACCGTACGATAAATTTGGTTTCGGCATTTCTGGGATTCGTAATCCTTTTATTGGTGTTACGTTGTTAAATATTTTCATACCGGTTGCGAATGATATTTCACGGGACATTATTTTTCGGGGAAGACTCGGCGAGTACCGTTACGGTTCAGTACACCACAACAAAATACCGTTCGCCGGATGGCACAGACCAATATTATTATCGTTGTCGGTTACTGAAATTGTCATGCAACTCCCATGGACTGTCGAATAAACATTTAAGAAATAAACAGCAAAAGACTTTACATCATGGTGTCTATTCCCGCTTACTGGCCCCACTCTTTATTGACCATACTACAAAATGTGGGGCAGTAAGGCAATGACAAC
>NC_087202.1:38999996-39002496 GCF_015104395.2 Macrobrachium nipponense | reverse complement strand
AATTTCGGAAACCTTCCCCTGTCGTGGTATGTACTTGTCGTTTCATTATGAGAGAGAGAGAGAGAGAGAGAGAGAGAGAGAGAGAGAGAGAGAGAGAGAGAGAGAGAGAGAGAGAGAGAGATTTATGCCTGTTCACTTGCAAGTTTCTATATAGATAGAAATGGGAGAAAGCTATAGGCATTGTACTTATATATTTATGGCATACTATGTTCTGTTATAGTAATTTCATTGTGGACTTAATACATATATTCACACACACACGAACACACGCACGCACACACACACACACACATATATATATATATATGTATGTATGTATATATATATATATATATATATATATGTATATATATATATATACATATATATATATATATATATATATATATATATATATATATATATATATATATTATATATATATATATGTGAGTGTGTGTGTGCGTGTGCGTATGATGTACTTACCATATGGTTGCTGTTATATATGTACGTACTCAAATTCCTAAAGCTTGGAAGGATATTAACTTGCCAAAAATGCTGAAGAGCTTGCAGTCAGACGAGGAACAGGATTAAAATGTCACAGATGAAAAAGAAATATATTAGTGTACATTTCTCCACCCGGTGATGGTGAAATTACCGATTAGGATTCCGGTAATGAAGAAACTATTGAAATTCGAAATCTTCCTAAAACACAGCTGCTGGAAGAAGGCCTAATCACTAGCAGTGTTTCACATGAGTCCAAGGAATATCAGGACGCACAGTAGCAAGGTCACTTTTCTGAGAAAGGAAAGCAACATCACAAAGCCCTCGAAATCTTATAAGAAATTAATACAGACCCTTGACTGGAGAGTAGAAGTTACTTGAAATCAAGACATTTGCGTAATATCACTACGGACGCTCAATACATTTAGGACTTCCTTATACAATTTTGTTATTGAACATTTAAACGTAGGAAAGTGCTAAGCATGCAATCCAAAAAGGAAACCGTTATTTTCAACTATCCTGTACAAATATGAGTTTTCGCTGAAATTCAGTTATCATCAACATTTAGTAGTCCCCTGGCATCAAATCTATTATTCATTGGATAC
Source organism: Macrobrachium nipponense (assembly GCF_015104395.2). Classification (NCBI taxonomy): domain Eukaryota; kingdom Metazoa; phylum Arthropoda; class Malacostraca; order Decapoda; family Palaemonidae; genus Macrobrachium; species Macrobrachium nipponense. Next base: position 39,001,408 of record NC_087202.1, on the reverse strand, counting down.
TGATGATAAGAATGAATCGGTTGCTAATTCAATACGTAGAAAAAACATTTGACGAGATAATAAAAATATTTCACCCCGGCCAACAATGCTGAATTGTCAATGAATGATAAGTTTATAAATGAAAGACCCCTTCTGAATCTTCTCACTGAGCGTTTTATTACTTATGGAGCGGCTATCGATCCTGCCAGTATCACTATTAAAGAATCAATGATGCTTTCTTACGGGCGCTATCCTAATAAACAATTGAAAAGAGCATAACCAATTCACTGGCGGTACTAGGATGGACATCGGCTGCTCCACTAGGGGATGGGTATCACAGTAAAGATTAGAATCCAAGTTCTTCCGGAATTTTTTATAAACAGGCTTTGGTATAAGGGGAGCGATAACTTTCTTGATAGACTCGAGTCTGAGTGCAGTATCAGGAAATGAAATTCAACTTGTACTTCCATAAAACTATTTTAGGAACATTGCAGAAGGAGTTTTGAATATTATTTTGACAAGGGTTCCAATGGCATTGTGGTAAGGTAGACCGGCAATGTTATTTCAACATCCACTGATATTTCATACTGATTTATGTGAGAATGGATTCTCTCACTCTTGTATCATATTTATGAATGTCTGTTATTCTAAGTCTCTATCCAACGCAAGATTATATTCCAATTTAATTCACCCTGTTAATAGTAAAAGAAGCTCCTCGTAGGGGAGTAGTGCCGTCAGTACACCTCACGCAGTGCACTGAAGGGATTACTTAAGGTTCTTTGCAACGTCCCTGTGTCCCCTAGCTGCAACCCCTTTCATTCCTTTCGCTGTATCTTTGTTCATATTCCGTTTCTTCCTTCTTGCTATCCACTCTCTCCCAACAATTGTTTCATAGCGCATCTGCCAGGTTTTACTCCTATTAAACCTTTCAAACTGTTAGAAAACTGAAACAGAGTGGATGTGTAATTGTATACTGCAACACTAGAAATTTCCTCACTACCATAAGGTTTTAATTTCCCCTTTGATTAGTAAGTATCTGTGGCATTTCGCTTGTAGAGTAAGAGAAATAAAGTTCGATAACTCATTGGTATTAAATGACCTGTGTTACCATCGTTGCGTCTTCGCAACGTCTGGATGCCAATAGTTGCGTTTCCGCAAAATTATTTTTTTTTTATTTTTCTCCTAATCTATGCCTTCAAATGGAATTCGGAGGCTACATAACTAATATCTGTCATATATATATATATATATATATATATATATATATATATTATATTATATATATATACATATTTATATATGACAGATATTAGTTATAACCCCACCAATAGTTGCGATTCCGCAAAATTATTTATTTTTTATTTTTCTCCTAATCTATGCCTTCAAATGGAATCGGAGGCTACATAACTAATACTGTCTATATAAAATATATA
>NC_087202.1:38979996-38997496 GCF_015104395.2 Macrobrachium nipponense | reverse complement strand
AAAGTCATATTAATGAAAGAGCAAGGGATAACTATGGTTATGATGAAACGAAAAGTTTTGGAAATATTAGGTTTGTTTTCTTTATATAGACTGTTTAGATATCTTGAAAAAAAAAATTACGTGTAAGATAACAGTTCTGCTTTCTCTGTAAATTTTTCTTAAAATGATAAAAAAAAATGGAAATTGTCTTCGATTAATTATCGGAATGCCTAATATGTAGTTGCATAAAAGGTTGTATCCCCGTTTCGTTGAATCATATTCATGAAGATGAAACTCATTAGCACTCTCTTTGGAGAAATGAATGCGATTATTTCTGAAAGCTTTCTTTTCCGATGGCTGAAGCCTTTGTTGTTCCGTTGCAACGGCGCAGAGACGCCCCTGATGAATCCAGCAGACAAAAGATGCCTGGGGGAGATTATCGGAAGAAGAAGAAAACTTGCTGCAAACCCTGTGATCATTTTAGTCTTGACGAAGTGATACACTAAGAGACGTTGTTGTAAGATACATAATTAGGATTTGTTGTAGTTTACCTGCCATTCGGTTTTAATAATGGCACCTCGCAGGTCATGTTTACCATAATCCCGTTAATGACTACGAGCACCATTGCCTTGAGTTGCTTGGAACACCTTGGCCTTTTGGATAAGGTGGAATGGGATAGAAGCTCCGATAACAAGCTTGGGCCTCACCACATCCCCGTGAAGAAGTGCACGTCTTATGCTTTTCAACGTAGTGCCTGTGATTGAAAGGCCGGGTTTGTTCAACGCAGTCCTTGCTGGCGACTTAATCTATGAAAACAACTGCATGGCATTATTGAACTTCAGTTCTCCAAAGGATCCTGGAGTTTAAATACAATGGGCGTTTCTCTAGAATTCTTGAACACTGTTAACTTGGCTGGGCTGCCCCCACATGCACTGAACTTGAAGAAAGGTGCAATTGTTATGCTTATTCGCAATCTGTGCTTAGCCAAAGGCCTTTGCAACGGCAGTAGACTGGTGGTAATGGCTATTAAATAAAGGAAACGTCAATGTGCCATTCAATTTTTGCTGCAGACAATTTCGCGTGAAGGCAGCGTATGCCATGACCATCAACAAAGCTGAAGGACAAACTTCTCGCATGGTGAGTTAAAGGTCTACTCTCACGTTCGTTCATTTGACTCACTTCATGTTCAGGTTCTTGAGAACTCGAAAAAGGACCTGTAAGTATGGGCATGGGTATTAGTATGGGTATGGGTAAAGGTATAGGTAAGGGGATGATACACATATGGGTATGGGTATGGTAGAGAAATGGGTATGGGTATGGTAGAGAAATGGGTATGGGTATTGGTATGGTAGGGAATGGGTATAGGTATGGTGTGTGTGTGTACCTCCCCTCCCCCTTCCATCATGTTAATTTCCTTGGCTCCCATTCTGTTTGTATGTCTCTCCCCTCCCCCCTTCTCCCTCCCCCTCGGCCTCCCCTAATCCCTTCCTCCTCCACCTCCCCTCATTCCTCCCCTTTCCCTCTAACCTTCTTCCTTCCCCTTCCCCTACACCTCCCCCTGTCCCCCTTCACCCTCCTTCTTCCTTCCAGTTGCCCCCCTTCCCCCTGATATAGGTATAGGTATGGGTATGGTACAGATATGGGTATGGGTATAGAATGGTTCTGAGTATGCGTATGGTACACATATGGATATGGGTGTGCACATGGTTCGGTATGGGTATGAGTATGAGTATGGGCATTTCTCTGGGAGGTTGAAGAATCCTGGACGGAATGATTCCGAAAACATTCTAGATTTCCGCAGAGACATTAAGGAGCATTCAATCTCCCACTTGACATCCGTCCTTATTCCTCCTGACATTTGCCCATAAAAGAAAAGGTGTTTATTCTGAAAACCGATGACATTATTTGGGACGAAGCTCCTATGTTATCATCTGATAAATATTGAGTATTATGACCGTGTTTTGCGTGTCCAGATGAAGCTAAACACCCCATTTGGTGGAAAAGTAATGATGCTTGGCTGTGACTTCACTCGTGTCTTGGCTGTCGTACAGCAAGGCATCAGACTGCAAATGATGAGAAAATGCAAAAAATATAACCACGTATTCCAACACTTTCAAAGGCTACCTCCAACGTTAACATGCAAGCTCAACCACAGGAAATTGCATTTGCTCAGTGGTGGTTACAACTTGCAACGGTACACTGCCAAGACCTCAGAATGCCAATAGTGAATTTTCGGTTCCTGCGAGTTCTCCATGTTTTAAGATGAAATAAAACGTGTTGAGAGTGAGCACTAATAATAAAATGTTTATAGATTTGTATAGCCATGTTTTTTTTATATAAGAATAATGTATAGCTTCTCTAAATCAAAATATAACCTGCTTGACCTTTAGAATTTATGAAGTACCTACTAACCTCATGTGGTGACAATGAAACACCTGCGTTATGAGGATCACAGTAAATACTACTCCGGATAGTATCTGCTAGTCATTTTTATATGACAAGCATTACCACTGGGAGTGGGTTCTGCGGTTCGATATATATATCCGTGAATAACAAGAGAAAATGATTTGTTGTTCTGAAATTATGCCTTTCATTTTCCTGTATTTGCTTACATACTGAAGTCACGTGAATCTACTGTGATTTTTGAAGCATATACTATATATCTAAATATATATATATATATATATATATATATATATATATATATATATATATATATATATATATATATTATATAAAGTCATATCACATTTCCGTGATTCATATACATATATCGAGCTACAATGTCATTTAATATCTAATTCGCTCTACCTCGGAATTAATATAAAATATATATGCTTAACCGAAGGGGAATTTTTTCTCGATAATAGACTTGCCTGGACCAGGGCGCGAACCCATGGATCCTTCCAAATCCAGGAACGTCAGTGAAGCTTTTTCCTGGTCCAGACAAGTCTATTATCGAGAAAAAATTCCCCTTCGGTTAAGCATATATAAAAATATATTAATTCCGAGGTAGAGCGGATTAGATATTAAAGGACACTGTAGCTCGATATATGTATATGAATCACGGAAATGTGATATGACTTATAGATTGGCTACGTGCTGTCAAAATTAGCAGCATAGTTTGCAGTAGGATTCAGGACCCCCTTCATCACCAAATAACGACCATGACCCCCATTCATCAGTATTTGGCACGAGACCGCCAGAAAAAGCTCTGCCTGTCCAGGATGAGACCCTTACCATCTCTCAACAAATGCGAAAAATTAACGCTCATCCCACAGTTGTGAAGTGCCGTGGTCGAAGAAGGAGTAAAAAACAATAGGGCGATTATTCAAGTCTAAAAAAACGGAAGACCAGCGGCAAACTTGGTGAAAGTAGTAGAGCCAAGAAATCAGCAAGAATTTAGCCAAATAAGTGATAAAAATGAATAAAAGACGTACATTTCTTTTTATTGTAAATGGAATAAAATGCCATCCTTATGTTAAATAATTGCAACATCATTCTTTCATTTTAACCACCGTTTTATTATCCCAATGTTATAATAAATGCAATGTACATTTTAGCAAATAAAGCAAATAAAGTAAGATCTTTATAATGAGTTTTATTAACGATTATAATATTTGTAACAGTCGAGACGTAATGAATATAAGACCAAGAGTCGAGTCATAATTCAGATCTCCGCGTGCAAATAACATTGCGTTATTTTCACCTACGGGTGCAAAATACCCATGTCCATATATATATATATATATATATATATATATATATATATATATATATATATATATATATATTATATATATATATATAACGTGAATGTTTGTATATTTGCTTAGTTGGTATAGAAATGCGAACCGCTTGACATGCCCAGATAAAATTTTGCACACGGCTTTTATGAGACCCGAGAAATGTTTATATCTCAAAATCAAAATCCCACACAAAACAAATTAAATTTTGGTTTTTAGTCCGCCTTTTCTTCAGTAACGTTATCTGAGTCATCGTTAGCTTGGGTGGAAGGCTCCAGTTTTTCTTCCAGAACTCATGATCAGTTGGAACATCAAAGCCTTGAGAAAATAGATTTAGAAAAGTCCTTATTTAACGAAGTTAGGCGTCCGTAATAATGTAAATTATTATCATTATTTATAAATTATAATTACTTGATTAATAATGTCAAGGAATGTTATAAAGGGGATATAAGGATTTAGTTTTGCTAAATAAATCATTAAAAGTATTAATGGAACACCTACAAAAAATCTTCAAACTGCACTCCTCCGAAGTTCAGGGGTTGAGTAATTGTAATTGAATTAATTAATTACAGGATGATGTAATTTTTCTGTTTTGATTGTAGTAATGAAATTGAAGTGGTGAGGGTCGGGCTCCATTAGGAGTGGTGGGCTGCTTATAAGACTTAAATTTGCTGTTCATAATGAATACTGTTTTATATGACTTCTGTTCGTCTGTCACTTAAACTTCTGGAAATAGATTATGAAACCCTATTGCGTTTATTTACTAGCCTCAATACACTGTTTCCTGTGCCAAATTTTTCCTTTACTCTCGCACCCAAATCGCTTGTAATTGTAATTGAATTTGTCTTTAAGTAAATGTCATATTAATATATTTGTTATTTCCTAATGAAATGATAATTTTAATTTTAATTTAGATGTTTCAAAATAAATGTAATAGTAATTTATTTCTTCAAATGAAATAATTGCTCCAACCCTCCACTAAACTTCATAATCATATTCACCCAAATGTTTTACATCAGCGTGAGATAAAGTATCTGTGCATCCAACGTCTATATATGGAATTGCAGGAGTTGTTTTCATGATTCTACTTGAAATGAAAAAGTTTAGGTTTATTGGTGACGTCATTAATCTCCTCCCTCTGAAAACCTTCAGACTTATGGAGCCCGACAAATTTTTTACCTTTGCATTTCGCTATAGCGACTGCTTCGTGACGTTACGGTGACGTATTTTGTTATAATGACACATTTTGTTATAAAACCGGTTTAAACGAGGTCTGGAATAATTGAATATATCACTCCTGGACGCTCAAGCGGTTGACATTTGGAATTAATTATATCATGCGAATTGATAGCCGTAATTTTTTTTCTTACGGTCCGTGTAACTTTATACTTATGATACGTTAATGAATTTGATGTCATTGTAAAGATAAAGAGTTGTAATTTATTATGTAGAACCGTCCCTAAAACGGAAATAAAAAATACATATCACGAGTTGAAGTTAGCCATATAGGAAAGTGTTTTGCCACATTTTTTTTTCTTTTCTTAATGTAATGAAGGGGTGGAGGCCAACTGCCGCAGCAATTCACTTAATAAGAAGAGAGAAGTAGAAATTCCTAAAAGAGTATTGGCTAAATATTTCTTATAAAAAAAAAAAAAAAAAAAAAAACGCTTGTTCTCGCACAATATTCATGAATGAGTTTAAAGTAGAACCTGGGAGGTAGGTTCAGTTTCTAATAAACTGGACAGTGAAGCTTGCTTTCATTATAGTAGCATAAAAAGACATTATTGGCCTAGGGCTATAGTAAATTGTTTGTATTAGAGGGAATATTGTTTATATTTTGATTTTATGGTTTGGACTTACGACAGCCTACAAATAGCGTTGAAGGGTCTAAAAGTGAAATGAATAACATCTATAGATATTTCATTTATATCCTGATCTGAGCGTCTGAGTTACTTCTCAGATGAAATACAGCGGCAAACTGTCACGAAATGATGCTAACCTGTCCACACGTGCCCTTAACCTGTCAGTCGGTCGGAAGATATTTGGGTAATACCGTCAGTTATCTGTTCCGGTGAGTGGACTGTCTCCGGCCATAAACTGTTGTCTACGCGTAAGCTCTAACGGCAGTTTCGATGAACTGGCAGAAGAAATGATTGGTCAACTCATCGTGAAAACACGGCTTAAGGTTGTTGAATTCTTATAGTGAATGGGGGGTTTTGGGAGAGAATGAAAGAGAGAGTGAGAGGGAGAGAAATGGAGAGAAGAAGGGATTAGGGAGGAGAGAGAGAGAGAGAGAGAGAGAGTTTATCGAATGTCGTAAGTTTTCACAAATCTCAAGAAGGGGCAAAGATGTTCCTTTATTTTGTTGGTCCTGTGCGAAATGCATTTAATCGCAACACTAACGTATAGGAGTATGTAAATTTCCAGCATCATCTCCTGATTTCATTCCCTGAACTTTTTTATAGTTGGATCCCTAAATGCTGACTCATCTGTCTCCAACTTTTCGTGTAGAATGATGCTTTGTTGCGAACTATTATCGCTAGATGAATCCCGATTCTTCATAGTCTAGCGGTATAGATAATCAATCAGTAGCTTGAACTTGGCGTTGCCAGGTTCCTCTCACATTTGGCATGTCAATGACCCCTCCCCCCACCCCACAAATACTCAGAGAAACTTACGATACCGATGATCAGATCATTGCACTGATCGTTATGTGTATGGGCGAGAAGGGAGAAGGGGCCTTGTTCTTCATTTATCATCTAATCCAGGAGTTCTTAACAGGGGGTATCCATACCTTTTGGGGGTATGAGAACCACATGCTGGGGGTATGGGACTTGATCTCTTGATATTTGTATATATTTGGTTTTAATGTGTCAATGTATACGTGTGTCCATTTTGTAAATAGATAACTATATAAAACTAAAAATGCTTTTGATTTTCTTGTATGTTCTATTCCTAGCTATTCATACCTAAAGTATATTAAGTTATATTTTCAACAAATACGACTTAAGTGGACTTAAGCAAAGGGGATATTCAACCATATTAGGCAATTCTTTGGGGGTCTGGAGTCATCAAAAGGTTAGGAACCCTTGATCTAGTCTGTATTTGTTAACAGAATCGTGTGAAAATATGTGATATATGATGATTGAAGCTTTGTGATAGGATTCCTGATGGCACTTACTCGAGATGATTAACTTTTGGGGAAGACTGGCCAATGGTTAGATATCAGATTTTAGAATGAATGAGAAACTAATAGTTTGTCTTTGATGATATTTAAGTCATTCCAGATAATTTAATATTTGTAAAAAATACGAAGATCAAACATCAAGGTCACAATTTATTCATGATATTTTGAGCGATTCATCACCTGCCATATATTTGAAATATCCTTTTCATACCGATAAACTGTATCATTATTTTTTAGAATTAGTTTACAGTTTGGTCTTTAGAGACAAACATCAAGGTCAAATATTTTAATCTTGAAAAGATCAAAGGTTAAATTCATATTTTTCGGGCTTAAATACTTCCGAGCCAGTGTCTTTATACAATTAAGACGAGAGGTTTAATGTCAACTATTATGCCATTTAAACTTTACGATCATGCATTATGGTTCATTTACATTTTTTAAAGCAGCTACACATGTGCCATATTCTTTTCATTATAACAAAATGAAATGAAAACTCCAGGATGATTATTTTTACCGTTTTATATTTTTTTTATATATCATTGTTATATCCAGAGAGGGAAAATACTCACCTACTCCTTCATGAGTATTAATATTCTTGCACCTTACATCATGAAAATGATGATAGAGTAAGAGTCTTGCATTTTGATTACCTATAATATGAATATAATTTTCACTTAGTTAAATGTAAATATAGTATAAAATTGCTAGATTTATTTTTTAAGATATTTAAAGGAAATTAATTCCTTCAGCCCCATCTGCACCTTCTCTTTAGATTTTTTTATACTTTACCTCCATTCCCATTACTTTTTTCCAGCTTGCTGTCCAACCACTCTAACTCAGGAAGACAGGTTGGGAACTATTAAATACGCTCCTCAGTCGAGAGAGTGATTATTGTCTTCTTATTTATCTAACAGCAATATTTCCTTATTTATTGTTGTCATCTGAGTCTTACAGCCTTCAAAAATAATAATTTCTCTCAAATTTTCCACAGATTCTTAAGTAGTAGCTCCTTATTCAATAAATCATTGTCCTTCAGAGATCAATTGTTTTAAGAAGAGAATTAGACATTTGTGGAAGCTTTCGTGAGTTATTTACCAGCTAATAGAGCATATTTTCGTCATTTCATTGTATTTTTAGGTCTCTCTCTCTCTCTCTCTCTCTCTCTCTCTCTCTCTCTCTCTCTCTCTCTCTCTCTCTCTCTCTCTCCTTTATTATATATATATATATATATATATATATATATATATATATAATATATATATATATATATATATATATATATATTTCACACATACTATCGGACCAACCCACCGCAGCCTGGGAAAACTGAATAACAACTGGTAAATTCTCTCTCTCTCTCTCTCTCTCTCTCTCTCTCTCCTATTATGATAGTTGCTTGAATTACATTGCCCATTATTTTTGACATTTTATCTTAGTCACCTCGAAAACTATGTATTAGACCACAATATCTGTTGTTTTCGGTTGTTTTTCCCTACCCCCATTGGTGCTAGTGATGTCCCACCGCCTCAGTACTCTTTTCCAGGTAGTAAATTATATGTATATCAAAATGAGATATAAAAAGCCAGCACAGTTTATTTAGTAACTAAGCCTAAGGGTAGAACAAGGCCCCATTTCAAGGAAGCCCTGCCAACCCCTACCCTTTTTGTGTCCTTTGGCGTTAGTGATATCTTGCCCCTACAGTATCTTTTCTCGATAGTAAGTCATATGTATATTAAGTGTTGTTGAAAATTAGATAATAGTTTTCAGAGTTAAGATGCGCTACACACACCCATCCATTTATATATATATATATATATATATATATATATATATATATAATATATATATATATATATATATATATATCGAGCTACAACTGTCCTTTAATATCTAATTCACTACTACTGGAATTAATATATATTTATATATGTTAACCGAAGGGGAATTTTTTAGCCGATAAGAAATTGGTCGGCTGACGATGGTTCGCGCCCATGAGCTGAGAAATTTCTTATCGACTAAGAATTCTCCTTCGGTTAACATATATGGAAATGTATTAATTCCGAGTTAGAGCGAATTAGCTATTAAAGGACATTTGTAGCCCGATGTATGTATATGAATCACGGTAATGTGATATGACTCGTACATAATATATATATATATATATATATATATATATATATATATATATATATATATATATATATATACATATATACAAACACACACACACATATATATATTATATATATATATATATATACATATATATATATCATATATATATATATATATATATATATATATATATATATATATATAATATATATATATATATATATATATATTATATCTATATATATATATAGATATATATATATATATATGTATATGTATATATATATATATATAGTATATTATATATATATATATATATATATATATATCTATATATATATATATATATATATATATATATGAATATATATACTATATATATATATGATCTATATAGTATATATATATATATATATATATATATATATATATATATATATATATATATATATGAAAATTGAGGCGGTTCTATCAACCAGTAGACATCAGTATGTATAGTTTATTGGGTAATGAACCAGTTCTTAGGTTTTTTATATTATTAATTATTCGAAATAGAAAGAACAGTAATCCTTACCTAGTATATGCATTGAATTTAATTTTTTTCTGTGATATAAAATCGTGATTTCAAATTTATTTCAGGGGAATTTGCTCATCATTTTTATTACCGTAGTAACTGACTATATGTGGAAGGATTGTTATGAATAATTTTTTTTAAACTGAAAGTATTCGGTAACAGTCTTATCTTGAGTAATGACTGATAAGACTTTTCATTGTTGCAATTAAACAAACGGGATTTGAAATAAGTTTTTCCCACTTTTTTTTTTTTTCCCCTCACTAAACATTTTCTGTTAAATGAAAGTGTAATCATAAGCAGTCATTCTGCCATAACTGTCTGCCTTTTGTCTTGATTTAGTTATGCAGTATTGTTAAAAGCACATTCTGAAATTTAAACTATTCGAGTTCGTTGTGGAAGAGTGGATTCGATATTTGAGGGTATATCAGAAATATTATATATATGTATGTATATATATATATATACATTATATATATGTGTATATATATATATATATGTATGTATGTATATATATATATATATGTGTGTATTATAATTATATATCTTTTATATACTTTTTTTTTTTCGCCTATATATATATTATATATATATAATATATAGTATCTATATATATATAGTATTTATATATCACACATATAGTTATATTGTAACTGGAGAAGCATGTACCCTACCACAACGTTAACTGGATCTGATGAAAGATGCGACGCCATTTAATTCACACAAGTGAAAATAGGTGGAGCTGATGGCCTTACTTCAAACAAGAATGTTGCAGATAAACACTTGAGTTTACTTAACTTTAACTATATTCACATTTAAACTCAATCAATAGCAGAAGAATGGGGAAATGGAAATAGTCAGACAGAAGAACACCCTGTCGAGTAATTAGATTTACAACAAACTCAAAATACTGAAGACAAAAGGGGATATCCTCTTGGAAGGGACCGAAGAGTAGATTTCAGTGGCTATGGCCACATTGTAAGCACAAGTCGAACTGGGATTTCCACAGCGAACAACACGTCTGCAAAGAGAACGCATGCGGCTACGTAGGGAAAAATTGCGTTACTCAACGAATCATGGAGTGCACAGAAGGTGGCAGAATAACTCGATTCAGCTACAAAAATATTTACGTTAACGTGACACACTGTACTAACTCAGTCAGATATTGTGAGAAAACGCACATTAGAAAAGAACTCAAAACCAGTCTAAGAATAGAAGGGACACACGACTGGTTTGAAAATAACCTTTTATCAAGACTTTACCTTGGACAGAGCGATGCAGGGTAACTTTACGGGATTGCACTTGTAAATTTACTGTGGGTGGCCGAAAGGAATGACCAAGTAGGATAGGTTGTAGAGAGCGACAAAGGGGCAAGCGTGAATTGTCTGTTGCCAGGGTAGATTCTAAGAGCTCTGCCGTTTCGTATAACCTTGTAGGATTACGATTCCACTCTTTCCTGATGTCGGTAGAGTCGTCTCAGGTAGCAAGATGGGTTTTAAGCTCCCGTCTTCTTTGTCAAAGCCTGATGTGGCCTTTCAGTCTCAGTTAAATTAAGTTAAGTATGTCTTAGTTTAACCAGACCATTGAACTGATTAACAGCTCATCTAGGGCTGGCCCCAAGGATTAGATATTTTTACGTGGCTAGGAACCAATTGGTCACCTAGCAACGGGACCTACAGTTTATTGTGGGATCTGAACCACATTATATCGATAAATTAATTTCCATCACCAGAATGGTGTTCAGTCCTGAGGCAAGACTCTCGACTCCATTGGCAATTGTCTGAAAGACGGTTTTCAAAAGCAGTCACAAGGTCCAAGATAGTTGAACAAATTTACTAAAGGGGGAGACATGGAGAGAAGTAAAGAAGGGGCTACTTTCCTCATACCCTTCCATTTTTGGGTAACAGTGTGGTAACAATAATATATTTAATGTTAATGCAGATCAGAGGTTGAGTTGACATACTGTGAGGTCTCTCTCTTTACAAAATATGCGTGTGTATATATATATATATATATATATATATATATATATATATATATATATATATATATACATATATATATACAGAAACACACACACACACACACACACACACACACATATATATAATATATATATATATATATATATATATCTATATATATATATATTATGGCAATTAATTTTCTCTTAACTCCTCTCTGATGAAATTTTTCTTTCAAAGATCATCCCATTCAGCTCATTCAATATTATGTTAACAAATCATAAGCCTTATGTTGCAGATGTATGCTGATGAGTTTTTCAGAAAAAAATTCCTCTAACTTGTGCATATTTAGTCTGTAAATTGCTCTCCATCGTGTTAGGTTTTCTAGTGCAGCTTATGGAAATATGTTTCCAATGAAAATATCTAGTGAACACTGATTTAGGCTTAGCGATAACTGGTTACAGCCACTTGAAGATATAAACAAATTAGATTTTTTTTAAGTGTACTCTCTTTATATATAAGTACTGGAAACTATTTCTTCTCCTCTAGTTGCAAGACATGGCATGCTGACGGCAAATGGCCTTGCAATATGTCATCCAGACGTAACATTTTCCCCATCGGCTTTTCATGTGGCAGTTGTAGTGCGATGCCTTTCCACCCTTCAGTACACGACCCTTATGAGAGCAATTCCTCGAGCGTCTTTTGAGGAAGTGTCGCTCATTTATGAGCCTTTGCCGAGTGTCGCTTTCCGAAAAGATCGCTTCTCCTTCAGGCCCGATCTTTGATGTCGTACTTTTCGTTCTTCCGCCTTGAGATAATAAAGACAAACTATTTCGCTTATTTGCGCCCTTCCCCCTTCCTCTTGCTTATGACTTTGTTGCTTATTCCCCTGCGTCATTCTGATATTTCTGGGTGAGTTGTTTTATATGTTCGCTTATTTAGCTCTCTCCAATTTCATCTTTCTTGTAATATTATGTTCTGGGTCCACATATACAAATATTTTGGAGTATTTGGATTTCATCGTAGCTATGAATGAGTGCGAGCAACATTTTTTTTATGCGTGCGCATCCTTTAACCTTCTTATTCTAAACAATGAATTTTTATTAAAAATATATCTTAATACAGCCTCATTTCCTTCCGGTGTTTCATTCTGGTATTATCTTAATTGCACGCGTATGTTCTTCCTGGCCGTAATCAGATTTTCCAGCAACTACGATCCCATTCATCTTCGAAATCTTTAGCCATATTGCACAACAAGAAAAAAAACTAACGTTGCATGAGAAATCATAATTATTCTGTCAAGTTGTTAATGGTAATTGCTTGGAGCCTTGTTTGTACGGAGCTGCGGTCGTTGCATATAATTGTCGTTGGCATCCTCGGATCCAATTACATAGTGAAGGATTTTGCGACAGGCTTCTTTTATAACGGCAATTTGAGCAATTTCATAATTTACAATGCGACCTCTTATTTAGCCAGCCAATTTTGGGGCTCGCCTTGACTTTGTTTGGCAAATCAAGATGGATTTTCTATTCATTTAGCCTACGTTGGCTTCGGAGTTGTCCAGTTCTTGTTTCCCTGATGACTTCATGAAGTTTAGACTAAAAGGGTGAAGTGGAGCCTTTATTTTATTTCACTGGAAGATCGGAAAGGAAGAGAGGGGTTGGTGTAATGCGGAAAAATTTGGGAAGAAATGTTACCGTTATATCAGCCATATTTTTGTTATGAAAAAAAACTTCCTTCCATTATATGTATGTATATATATATATATATATATATATATATATATATATATATATATATATATATATATATATATATATATCTCATATATATATATATATATATATATATGTATATATATATATTATATATATATATATATATATATATATATAAAGGTTTTTTTGCCACGAAGGAAAAAATGAAAAAGCGAAATAGCCGAGTACTTTCGGTCCTATTCGGACCCTTTACTGAGTATGCCTCAGTAAAGGGTCCGAATAGGACCGAAAGTACTCGGCTATCTCGCTTTTTCATTTTTTCCTTCGTGACAAAAAAAACTTTATTTATACATAGCATCACGTTTTATATACTTCGTGATGAAGTTATCATCTATATATATATATATATATATATATATATATATATATATATATATATATATATATATATATATATATGTGTGTGTCACGAAGGAAGTAGTAGGGAGGGGCATCCTCATCTTTTAACAGTTTATTTCAATCCCGACGTTTCGCGACGAATTCCAAGTCGCATTTTCAAGGCAAAAGATATATAAAATTTGCGAACATTAATTCTCATTCTCATTTAATTTATATTAAAAATGTAATGGCAACAGCTCTCAATAAAGTAGAAAGTTAAAAGTTAAAATTCAACAGTACCTTCAAAGACAAATAAATTACTAGTACAGGTTTTTATAATATTGAAGTCGTCCTTGCTGGCGAAAGAAGAGGACATCGTAGTAATAAAACCAGATAAAGGTAAGGGTCGTGTCATTCTGGACAAAAATGAATACTTAAATAAGATGGGAGATATTTTAAATGATCAGGCAAAATTCGAAAGAATAGACGTACCTGACTATTACAACATTTTCAAAGCTGATGATAAAATTAACAGATTTTTATGAACACTCAAACAAAACAACGTAATTAATGATAACACGTACCAAGACTTGTTTTCTACTGGATCATCATATGGTATTTTATATGGTCTCCCAAAGATCCACAGAGATGGAGTTCCCTCACGCCCAATCCTCTCCTCGCGGAATACGCCTCACTATAAATTAGCCAAATTTCTTGTTCCCTTGTGAGAGCCCTTAACTAAAAACAATCTTTTGATAACCAATTCCACCAAGGTCAAAGAGGACATTCTCAGGCAGGACTCAGATTTATATATAGCAAGCTTAGAAGTCGAATCCTTGTTTACAAACGTCCCGGTAGGAGAAACTATTGATATAATATTAGACAAACTTTTTCCTGGTCAAGATGCAATCTTTAATAATTTTAGTAGAGCGTTTTTCAAACAACTTTTAGAACTGGCCGTGCTGGACACGACCTTTGTTTTCAATGGCATTTTATATAAGCAGACTGAAGGGATGGCCATGGGATCACCATTGGGTCCAATTTTTGCTAACATCTTTATGTGCTCCCTGGAGGAGCGTATAATGGATGAATGTCCCATTAGGTTCCTTCCCCTATTTTATCGGAGATTCGTTGTCGACACGTTCGCCCTGTTTCGTTATGATTGGCATGCAGAGTCCTTTCTGGAGTTCGTCAACCGACAACATCCAAACATAAGGTTTGCTATGGAGAAAGAGGTAAATAACAGGCTTCCCTTCCTTGATCTTATTTTTTCCAGAGGTGACTCGGGCTTTTACACAGGTGTGTATAGAAAAAACACATTTACTGGTTTGGGAATGAAATTTTTATAGTTCGAGTTTCTTTAATTTTAAACGGAACTCTATTTTAACCCTCCTCCATAAAGCTTATACTCACTCATCAGACTGGATGAGCTTTCAGGACGAAATATCCTTTCTGGTGAGATATTTTAATAATAATTGTTTTCCTTCACGACTTTTTTTTCAGATCTCTAAACAAACTGCTAATGGAAAAATGGTGCATTCAACACCTATATCTACTGTACCGAGACTGAAGATGTTTGCAAGTTTCCCTTTCTTGCATGATGATGCCTGAAGGAGAGCATGCACATCCATTATTCAAATAAGGTTTCAGGCTGTTGACTTGAAAATTATCCCCAAAAATCCCTTAACCATTGGATCTCTGTTTAGAGTCAAAGACCGACTCAGTCCTCTGCTTTCGTCCAGCGTCGTATATAAATACACTTGCCCGAGATGTGATCACGGGGCATACGTGGGATGCACGAAGAGGCTGTTGAAGGTTCGAATAGATTCCCACAGGGGCATAAGCCATAGAACAGGTAGTGAGTTATCTAATCCGGAACAATCTAATATACGTAATCATTCAAAAACATGTAAAACCTATATTGACAGCAAGGATTTTTCTATCTTGGGCCAACTGCGGAACAACAACAACTTGACTACTTTAGAATCTATAATTATCAAAAAGACTGTAACGTCGTTAAACACCCAAACGTCCTCTGTAAAATTGTTCATAGCGTAGTTTGGGCAGTTGGTTTTTACTTATTTTTGTTAGTGTTACTTTCTTTTGTATAGGTAGGTGTTTCTAAGATTTTAGTGAAGTCCTGTACTTGTAATTTGTTTGCCTTTAAAGGTACTGTTGAATTTTAACTTTTTACTTTTTACTTTATTGAGAGCTGTTGCCATTACATTTTTAATATAAATTAAATCAGATTGAGAATTAATATTCACAAATTTTATATATTTTTAGCCTTGAAATTGCGACTTGGAATTCGTCGCGAAACGTTGGGATTGAAATAATCTGTTAAAAGTTGAGGATGCCTTTCCTTACTACTTCCTTCGTGATATATCTTCTTTGAGCTCCAGCTCCGGCTCTTATATATATATATATATATATATATATATATATATATATATATATATATATATATCTATATATATATATATATATATATATATATATATATATATATATACATATATATATAATATATATATATATATATATATACATACATACATACATACGTACATATATACATAAACGTAAAGCGTATTTTTTTTCTTATTTTTTCTGTGACTTTTCCACACTACTCTACTCTATTGTTAACTCGTCTATTTTGATCATGAACGATCTTTCCCCGCCCTCCTCCTCCCGCTTCTATTCATACTCTTCTCGTTTCGTATCTGAATCTTCTTTAAAGGATACATTTCTTCAGTGACTCTGTCCTTCTTGCTTTCTCAATCTCCTTCCCAATCTCTTTAGGCTTACGTAGCTTTGTCTTCAGCTTTCAGCGGAGATCTCGGCTAGATTTCCCTCAGACTACAGCTTAGTTTTACTAGCCAAATTCAGCATGGCTGACAAATTTCAGTGCTTTTGACTTATTTTATTACATCATGTATTTAAATTCGTACTCATGCATGTATGTATGTATATATGTATACATGCATGCATGTATGTATGTGTGTATGTATGTATGTACAATAAGCCCAATGAACAGAGGATATGCCTGTAATATGAGCAACACAAGACGTGGCAGTAACAATACCTGATTTTCTCATTATTATTATTATTAGCATAAATTGTACGAGAACACGCGACGCAATGTATGCCTTTGATGATCTTCTTCCAAGGCAATTGCAAGAAATATGTGAAATAAGACTAGTATACTCAATGTATGTGAGCAAGCAGATATATGGATAGATAACGTACACTACACTCTAAACTCTGTATAAGATTCACGTATCGCATCTCTGGTTTTTATAACGTAATAGATAGAATGTATCGATGCTTTAGGAGAAATCGCAATTATAACCCGAACTTTATATCGCTCTCAGAAGGCCCTTGACCCGATTTCGTATTCCCGATATTGCTCCAGCTTTTTACCTTTTATACTTTTTTCTCTGTTTGAGGTCGCTCCGCGTGATTAATATCGCAAGACTGGCTCGCATTCAACTCCTCGAAGAGAAGACTATCAGCGCCTCTCAAGAAATCGGTTGCATTGGATAAATATATATGTAATGTTTCTTTCGAAGCTTTCATTTAGGTATAAGTTTGTCATGTTCATTTTATAACTCTTATTTAGGTATATGTATACTATATCTATGTAATATTTTTTGAAGGTTTTATTGTGGTATATGTGTGTGACATTTGTTTTGAGTCTTTCATTTAGCCATATGTCAGTAAAGTTTCATTTGAAGCTTATATTAGGTACAGGTATGTCTGATATTTCTTTCGAAGCTTTTATTTAAGTGCATGTCTTTAAAATTTGTTTTGAAGGTAGGTACGTACGTGTTTGTCGTGAT
>NC_087202.1:38969996-38974996 GCF_015104395.2 Macrobrachium nipponense | reverse complement strand
AGTATTCCAATTTGTTTACTCGATTCCCAAATTTACTAACTGGCGTTTTTATTGCCTTAGTTGTTCTCTGATATTTTTTTTTTCTGGAATCGTCATGCCCAGCTCTGGATCTCGGTATCCTTTTCTCTACGATCTCTTGCTCCAGTTCCAAAAACTACACATGAGTATGCGTCATAAATTATTCCCATGAACTTCCATTAACATGAATTCGACCACTGCATGTGTCTTGTGTACAACGCCAAGACTCCTTTTCATTACGAAGTTTTCTATCTAGACGATAGCAAAATCCATTTAATAGAATGTGGTCACGACCTTTCTTTGATAAAATTCACTCCATGGTGCTTTTTTTTTTCTTTTTTTTTTTTTTAGCTCAGTGAATGTTTGTAAAAAAACTACGCTCCAGAAAAGGAAATACATCCAGTCCGAGTTAGAAGAATTCCAGTAACTATTATTCGCTTATTGTTATAGCATAAATAACAACCGTCAAATCAGAAATAAATTAGTATAATTTTCAATATCTTATTTCAATAAATATTATATTTCATTTTTTTTATTTCAAAAATAATGTACAAATAAAAACTAATTTGATCATTGTTTTCTTAATTTTCCATGCTTTAGCTCTATTTCGCCAAATTCTCTCTGCGCTGAATAGTCCTTATGCTGAATCGTCATGCGCTGAATTGTCTCTAAGCTGAATTGTCTCTAAGCTGAATTGTCATGTGCTGAATTGTCGGAGCGGAATTGTCGGCGCTGAATTGTCCTGCACAGAATTGTCGGTCCACGATGAAATGCACCTCTTAAATATAAAAGAAATATAGTTTAATTATAAAGAAAAAAAATAGAGAATTTGAAGTTTGTTTAAGTATTAAACATTTTAGTATAATTGTTCCTGCTTGTTTAAAAAAAGAGTTTGTTGATTTTTGGCTCCAATGACGTTATTAAAAGACGGAGAGCTGTTTTTATTTAGAGCCGAGATCCAAATTTTTAACGCCTGTCTTCTGTGCAATTTGTATTAGGGTTGCCTGAAAAAGATTAAGAAAACATAAATATTGAAATATTGTCCCAGTTTATCTGCGGGGCCATCAAAATTTTTACACGGACAACCAGTGGTCCGTGGACCACCGGTTGGGGACCACTGCTCTAGGTAGTTGTATAGCCTTTCACTAATGAAACCTGTTAGTAACTTCCACATTACTGGTAGGCAGGTGATCGGCCTGTAGTTACTTGCTATATTCCCTAGTTTTTGTCTTTGTGTACTAAGGATGTTCTCCCTGTGGTCATCCATTTGGTTGCATGGTGGTTTATGATACAAAGCTGGAATTGTTCTGCTATTCGTGGGAGTAGGGCCTTAAAGTTTTGAGCCAGTATCCATGGACTTCATCGGGACCTGGTGCTCTCCAATTGGGCATTTTCTTTAGTTGGTGTCTGATTGTGTCTGTCGTGATCTCGGTGAATCTTTGTTTTATTCTCCCCACTTCTTCTGCCTTGACTTCCTGGAACCATTTTGCAATTTTGTTGTGTGATAGCGGATTGTTCCATATGTTTTCCTAGAGTCTCTTACTCGGTTAAGCTTCAGGAATTTCCTGGTGGTTGTCTTCCCCTTTTAGTTGGCAGTATAGTTTTTTCTGGTTGGTTCTGAGGAGTTTGTTCTGTTGGTATCCTTTGTTCCTGTTCATGTACCGGCGGGTCTTATGTGCTTTGGCTTTAAGCCTCTGCTTTACATCTTCTACTGTGTTTTTTAGTCCCTTCTCCTGTAATTAGTATTTCTCGATCCGTTCCTCCCTTGTTTTCGTGCTTCTTAGCCTTTTTTCTGCCATTATTATTATTATTATTTATAAAAATCTCATAATCACATAAGTCAATAAAATGATGACAAAATATACAATGTTGTCAGTTTAATATATATATGTATGATATATATATATATATATATATATATATATATATATATAGTATATATATATATATATATATATATATATATATATATATATATATAATATATATGTATGTATATAGCATGTGTGTATGTATCTTTTTAATGATATGCAAAACGGGTGCTTTCGAGAACCTACTTGAGAATCAAGTGCTTAAATTTGCAAGTAAAATCTACAACCAATAGTTAGATAAAACTAGACAATAAACAAATTGCAAAGACTAGTTCTTGGAGAGACCTGTTATGCGAAAGTTAGCATATGACCAAGAAGAGCTGAACCTTGTTCTCTCCTATAATGCAATAATGAAATATGAGCAAAAAGTGCAGAATTAGATTATTATTATTATTATTATTATTATTATTATTATTATTTATTATTTATTATTATTATTATTATTATTATTAGTTATTATTATTATTATTATTATTATTGAAAAAGAAACCCACAAAATCACTTTGTAACTTGTTTACTTCTAGTTCCTAATGTTAATGTCCCTAACTTAAAACTGAAAGGATGGTGGAGATATGTGGATGATATTCTTGCTATTCTGCAAGGTGATGAAAATGAAATAGAAACTTTTCTAGATGAACTCAATAAGTTTGATAACAATATCCAGTTCACTTTAGAGAAAAGTAACAATAATAAACTGCCCTTTTTAGACATACTCATAGAAAGAAAAAAACAGGATATGAATTCAGCACATATAGAAAGCCCACACATACAAACTCATATATTCATTTCTTCTCTTTTCACAGTCATGATATAAAAATAGGGGTTCTAACAGGTTTATTTCTTAGGGCAATGAGAACGTGTGACCCTTGCAAGATAGAACAAGAAATAAATTACATCGGTAAAAGCTTCGATGCATTAGCATACTCGGAATGGTTAAAAAAAAGGGCACTCAACAAAGCTAGAAAAATTTTTTACAGAGCAAATGTAAAGAGTACATGGAATGAAGACAACAAGAAAATAGTTGCCCTCCCTTTTATGCCTAATATGAAACAAATCACTTCAAAACTGAAAGAAAGTAAATATAAATTTGTATATACCTTTGATAATACCGTAAAAAACAAAGTATGTAAAAATAAATTGGAAGAAGACAGTAATACAGATGATGTAGCGGGGGTATACATAATCAATTGCAACAATTGAGGAGACAGATATGTGGGGGAATCAGGAAGGGGAATAAGGACTAGAATCCAAGAACATAGAAGGGCAGTACAACTTAACTCTCAGGGGAGTGCTATAGCTAGGCATTGTTGGGAAAATGACCATAGGATGGATTTCAAAAACAGTAGGCTTATATACAAAAGCAACAAAATTAGTCACAGGAAGGTAGTAGAAGGTGCACTCATCAGAGAGATTAAAGTAATAGAAGGAAACAAAGATTTTACCTCAGAAGATCCCATAAGCCGAGCTTTAAAAGAAGCTAAGATTGACCCTACTGACCTGGAGATTAGGTTTCCTCCCCAACAGACATTTGGTGACCACACCCTTACCTCAAGGATTAATCCCATTGACCATCAGCTCAGGATATCAGAGCGACAAGAGGGGATTGGCAACTCTCGAGGAAACCAGAACAGCCATCACATAAATGACAGCTCAACGAGAAGTTCCAGAAGACTGCTGGGCCTTGACCCAGGCTAACATCCCAAACATCTCTTGAAAATGGGCCACAGATATGGCCTGAAAGTACTCGAGTGTGTAGTAAAACTAAATGTAAATACTTAGAAGTAAACAAGTTACAAAGTGATTTTGTGGGTTTCTTTTTCAATCTTCAGAAGAAAACTGGAAGAAGTTTTTGTTTGGTTCATTATTATTATTATTATTATTATTATTATTATTTATTATTATTATTATTATTATTATTTTTGGGGGGGTGGGGGGGGGGGTTTTATCACAGTCCTCCAATTCGACTGGGTGGTATTTATAGTGTGGGGTTCCGGGTTGCATCCTGTCTCCTTAGGAGTCCATCACTCTTCTTACTATTATTATTATTATTATTATTATTATTATTATTATTATTATTATTATTATTATTCGAAAAATGGGCTATATGTCTTTGTACGCTCACCTGTATGAACTCGTTTCATGTAGTTTGCCTTATTTTACATTTGTTAGCTATGTATCTGACAGGCACACACACATACACGCGCCACCACCACGATATATATATATATATATATATATATATATATATATATATATATATATATATATATATATATAGTGTGTGTGTGTGTGTGTGTTTGATTCTGTATGTGTATGTGTATCCTCATTTATCCACAAGTACATCCAAATTTAATCTTCGCACATGGAAGAAACAAGTTAAAAAAACCTGGCCGCCACCAAATATTGACATTTGAGAAACTTCAGCCGCCTCAGCGAGAAAAAGCTGCCGTCAAAAATGATTAACCAATAACAGTTATGAGTTGCCAGTTTTACCGTTAGGAGTTCGCGCACACATCCT
Source organism: Macrobrachium nipponense (assembly GCF_015104395.2). NCBI lineage: Eukaryota > Metazoa > Arthropoda > Malacostraca > Decapoda > Palaemonidae > Macrobrachium > Macrobrachium nipponense. Next base: position 38,970,589 of record NC_087202.1, on the reverse strand, counting down.
CCTAACTTGATTAAGATCAGGCAGGAGAAACATTACTCTTGCTGGACGCTTTATTTGGGAGAGCCAGCACTATTCTTTGATATTAATTTAGTATGAATTTAGAGGCTCATTTCTCATAAGTGCAGCTAAATACATAGGTTTACGCATACACACTAACACACTTGCGTTTATATATATTTGTTTATTTTGAAATTTCAAACCACAAGTACTCAAACGCAATGTTTACTTCAGTTTAGGAATATCATATTTATGAATACATACATACATACATACATTGGATATTTAGGTTGGGCATTGCATGGCACTGGTGACTACTTCTGCTATCAATAAACGGTTGTAGTTGCATTCCATGTGTATGATTTTGGTATTCATAAGTAGTTCTTGTAAGGATGGTTTTTTATTGTGGGTGTAAATACAACGTGCAGGGGAATGCTGCCTTGATTTCTATGGGCCTGCATACGTTGTTTCAGTGTTAGTGGTTGTGTGTCCAATGTAGCATTTTTGGGGAAGTGACATTGCTCGTCAGCACAGACAAACTTATATACTAAATCAGAGTCAACCTCTTTTTCTGTCGATGGAGCCGTGCCAATTTT
>NC_087202.1:38917496-38964996 GCF_015104395.2 Macrobrachium nipponense | reverse complement strand
ACACACACAAATATATATATAAATATATGATTATAATATATATCTATATATATTATTTATATTATATATATAATATATATAATATATTATATAGTATTATATAAATATATATATATTCTATATATTCTATATATATATTTTACTATTTATATATATAATATATTAATATAAATATATATATATTAATATATATAATATATATATATTTATATATATATTATATTATATATTTATATCTATTATCGTATATATATATATCTTATCATATTATATATGTGATAATAATATAAATATCTATATATATATCTCTATCATATATCTAATAATATATATTATATATATTATATATATCTGTGTGTGTGTCAAATCACATTTCCGTGATTCATACACATATATCGAGCTACAATGTCCTTAATATCTAATTCGCTCTACCTCGGAATTAATATATTTTCATATATGCTTAACCGAAGGGGAATTTTTTTTCTCGATAATAGACTTGCCTGGACCCGGGCGCGAGGCCATGGGTTCGTGCCCGGGTCCAGGCAAGTCTATTATCGAGAAAAAAAATTCCCCTTCGGTTAAGCATATATGAAAATATATAATTCGAGGTAGAGCGAATTAGATATTAAAGGACATTGTAGCTCGATATATATATATATATATATATATATATATATATATATATATATATAGTGTGTGTGTGTGTGTGTGTGTGTGTGTGTTTTATTTGTAGACTATAAGAAAGCTTTTGAATTTGTCAAAACTTCAACAGTATTGAAAGCCCATAACAAGCAGGGAGTAGATGAGAATCTTATGTTAGAACCTTCCAAGGTTAGAACACTTGAAGATATCTATAAGGGTAGTACAGTAATCCTAAAACTACATAAAGACAATGACAAATTTCCGATTGAGAAGGGAGTTAGACAGGGAGACCCCATCTTTCCTTAATTATTCACAGCGTGCCTAGAAGTTTTCAAGAATTTGCATTGGAAAAATGTAGGAATTAACATCAATGGGGAATACCTTAACAACTTAATATTTTCAGGTGACATAGTTCTACTCAGTGAATCAGGGGAGGAATTAGAAAAGATGATAGAAGATTTGAATAGAGTAAGCAGAAATGTAAGAATGAAAATGAATATGAGTAAACCTAAGATAATGTTCAATGAAAATGCAGAGACAACAAATAAGGGTTATGGACGAACCTCTAGAGACCGTTAATGAATATATTCATTTAGGACAGACAGTAAGTGTTTCCCCAGGACATGAGACCGAAATTAAAAGAAAGATAAGCGTTGAATGGAGAGTTTTTGGTAAACAAAATGAGATTATGAAAAGTAAAATTCCACTTTCTCTACAAATAAATTTGTTTAATTAGATGGTCCGACCAGTATTGACTTATGCATCAGAAACTTGGAGCCTTACTAAAGTCTTAGAACATAAGCTAGTTACAACTCAAAGAGCTATGGAAAGAATAATGATGGGAATAACACTATGAGACAGAAAAAGAGCAACATGGATACGAGAGCAAACTAAAGTAGAGGATATTCTAACAACAAGTAAGAAAAAGAAATGGGCGTGGGCAGGACATATAATGAGAATGTCAGATAATAAATGGACGAAAAGAATAACAAAATGGGCCCCTAGAGATTGCAAATGAAGCAGGGTAAGAAAGAGAGGACGATGGATTGATGAGTTCAGAAAATTTGCGGGTGTAGAATAGAGTAGAAAGACCATAAACAGAAAAGAGTGTAAGTACATGCCTGAGGCCTTTGTCCTGCAGTGGACTAGCAACGGCTGATGATGAGATGATGATGATATATATATATATATATATATATATATATATATATATATATAGATAGATAGGATAGATAGATAGATAGATAGATAGATAGATAGATAGATAGATAGATAGATATATATATTAAAGCTGTACATATTGACACAGTTAGAGAAATACAAGAAAAGTCAGGATTTGGTCACACGTTAACCTTTATTTCTTTTAGTCTCTCCAGTTTCGCTGTAGTTGTGAAGTTTCAAAGATTTTCTGCGAAAATCTGAATCCAAAAATTCATATTTGTCCTGCTTTTACTCCAAATGTCTTGTAAGTTAAGAAATTCATAAGGCAATGCGTAATGCTTAGTCAGAGGCGCACACTAATAATGAAGGTGAGCCGTGTATGTATGTATGCATGTATGTATGTATGTGCATACGTTCATAAAATTCAAAGTAAAATATACATCTTATTAGGGTGATATTTGGATTTTGCTTATTTATTTTTTCCACCTTTTTGTTTTTTAATAGCTTTCGGCAAATTTTTTTTCTAAATGGACCTCATCTATCGAGTAAACGTATATTTATGGCCACAGAGAACAGTCTTTTTCAAGTAAGCAAAGATATTCATCATATACAAAGCAATTTAACTCATGTGTGATATATGACCACAAAAGTATGAAGGACTGGTTTAACTTTACCGACATTAATAGTCCTGAGGACAATCTCATTGGGTTAGTTAGACACAATTATCTTCATTTTTGTGATTCTCTTTTTCAAATATTAAAGTAATACAAGAGACTGGTATTTGTATCTGCATGACTAATTCCTTGTGACCTTAAAATTATCTTTACCAGGAATCGCATTTCAGACTTTTCAACTAAAACACCTTGGCCCAAATTGTCGAATGACTTATAATGAGAACAACAGAGAGAGAGAGAGAGAGAGAGAGAGAGAGAGATAGTTACCAGACTGAGCTTGTAGCCAAAGTGTTATTTCTGGCACGACCAAGGTGTGCCACCTGGTAACTTCAGCTGACTAATCGACTCTCTCTCTCTCTCTCTCTCTCTCTCTCTCTCTCTCTCTCTCTCTCTCTCTCTCTCTCTCTCTCTCGCTTCGTCGCTTTTCTTTACCCAGATCTTACCTTCCTCTTCATTTGAATAAAGTAGAGAGACATTTACTTACGACAAACTAGGAAATATGCAGATAATGGTACTTATATACTAATACATAACTGCACAAGTTTTCATACTATTAATACAACTGCTGTGGCAATATCCTGATAATCACCGACGAGTTTATTTTCCTTTATCAGTAAGATCTTATCTATTTTTATCCTTCTGAGCAAAGAATTATCACAAAGTTATTACAGAATTAGATTCAGACTTATATTGAAATTTTCTCTTACTAGGAGAGCAAGCCTACAAAATACTTTTCGCTTACTCGGTGACTAAGCTTCCAAACTAGGTTGCTGTTATTGTTGTTCTTGTTGTTATAGGTTGTTCTTGCTGTTGTTGTTCTTGTTGTGGGTTAGGAAAGTCGTGTGGAAAAGCCTAAAAATGTCTGAAAAAGTGTTTTGTTTTGAGTTAAAGATACAGGAATTTTAGGGTAGGATATTTATGATTTATTTATTAGAATGAAAATGTAAAAAATAAATAATGTGCATGTTAAACAGTACAGAACAATAATTACTAATAAAATATAGATTATTTACTTTAATGTTCGTTGATGAAACAACGCGCTATTTGACCGTAGATTTTAGCACGCTCCCTAGTAAGCTGGAGGTCGGATCAGACCTATTTATTATCATCGTAAGCCCTATTATTATTTCTGACACGTCTCGACGAATCAGTACCGGAAATTTTATTTAGCTATGTTAAAAACACACTCAATGTACTTGAATATATTACGACAAGATCCAAATGCTAACCTCACTTTGTTGTACTGGGCTAAAGAATATTTAAAAAAGAAAGTAAGACTTCTCTCTTTACAATACTTTTCGCGGTCTTTTCCTTCTAAGCTCCGGCAACCTTTAACTGTCGGAGTCACCGCTGGCAAAGACGCAGTCAGAGCTGCTGCTATTGCTGGTTGTACCCATCTCGAATGTCTCCTCCTCGTTGTGCTTCTTGCGCAAACATTTTAGACCAAACAGCCCATTTGCAAATTTCCGGCACACGTTTATAAAAGTGGGGTGATGGCCCATTTTGATAACAAGCGTTTAGTTTCCCGTGTCCTAAAATGAGAGAAATGGTGAGAATTTCCCGTTTTCTTATTATGCGGGCACAAACGCGCGGTGTAGGAGTTAATGGTAGAAAGCTATAATCCGATAAAATGAGGTTTATATTGCAAATACATATAAGATATCAAATTAAATCAGATAAAATTGTTAATTCTTGTTACTGGTTCATATATATTTTGCTCCTTTTTAAAACTGATACAGTTTAATACATGACTTGACGTAAACAGTTCAGTTTAAAATTTACTTTTTTAAAGCATTCATATGCTCATTTGCTAAGATCTTTTAACCTATGATAGTTTTATTATGATTAGCGGCATGAAATTACTGAAAGTTTTCATAATGTACATATGCAAGTGTAAGAGTGTATATGTTCATTAAAGTGAATAATTAAGTTATGCATCAATAAACATATATAAATGTATACACACACACACACACACACACACACATATATATATATATATATATATATATATATATATATATATATATATGTGTGTGTGTGTGTGTGTGTGTGTGTGTGTGTGTATACTTTATATATGTGTTTATTGTATGCATAACTTGATTATTCATTTTAATGAACATATACACTCTCACACTTACATATGTACATTATGAAAACTTACAGTAATTTCATGCGCTAATCATAATAAAACTATTATAGGTCATTAAGATCTTAGCAAATGTGTATATGAATGCTTTATAAAAGTAAATTTTAAACTCATAACTGAGAAGTACATCTAGCCCAACCAGGACTCGAACATGTGCCTTCTTCTTTAGATACAGTAACAGACAGTCAACTCTTCCATTTTGCTGTTAATAGCTGAATGGATAATTTGCTTGTGGACCGAATGTACCACTGATGATATCGATTAGTCAATGGCTGAATCAACTGTTGGCAGGGGTGAAGAAATGCAGCAACATAGCCACAATTTTCATATTGTTTTTCAGAAATTTTGGGATGAGGTTCAGAAGAAACTCAGAAAATTACAGAGGTTTTGCTGTATTTATAAAGCCAAATTCCATGAAGGAAAGAGAAGCAATGTAGTACTGCAAGGCCCTCAGACTTCTTGTCTTTGACTTAACAGAGTACTAAGCAAAGGAAAAGAGAAAGGCCTTGCAGTGCTCCATTGTTCCTCTTCCCTTCGTGGAATTTGTCTTTATTTATATATTCATCACGTTTTAAATTTTCGTGATCATATATATATATATATATATTATATATAGATATATATATATATATATATATATATATATATATAGTATATATTACAATATATATATATATATATATATAGATATATATATATATATATATATATATAATATGTAGTATATAAAGGACGTTTGAACGTCGAAAGGTCTCGTGGATACTCCGTTGTTCATTTTCCTTCGCGGCATATATCTTTATTTATGGATTTATCATGTTCCTAACTTTCGTGATTCAGTTGTACATACATATATATATAGTATCTATATATCCTAATATATATATTATATATATATATATATATATTTATATTATATATATATATATATATATATATTTATATATATATATATAATATAATATATATATTATATATATTATATATATATATATATTCATGTATATATATATATATATATATATATATATATATATATACAGATATAACTGAATCACGAAAATTTGAAACGTGATGAATATAGAGAAATTCCACAAAGGGAAGAGAAACAATGGAGTACTGCAAGGCCTTTCGATTCCTTTTCCTTTACTTAGCACTACGGTTAAGTCAAAGACAAGAAGTCTGAGGGCCTTGCAGTACTACAGTGTTTCTCTTTCCTTCATGGAATTTGGCTTTATATATACAGTTTCTTCTGAACCTCATCCCAAAATTTCTGAAAAACAATATGAAAATTGTGGCTATGTTGCTGCATCTCTTCACCCCTGCCAACAGTTGATTCAGCCATTGACTAATCGATATCATCAGTGGTACATTCGGTCCACAAGCAAATTATCCATTCAGATATTAACAGCAAAATGGATGAGTTGACTGTCTGTTACAGTATCTAAAGAAGAAGGCACATGTTCGAGTCCTGGTTGGGCTAGATGTACTTCTCAGTTATGATTTCCTTTCAGAGTGATAATTTTCAGTATAAATGAATTAGCAATGAGTGATTATATTTGTGCTTATAAAACATTCAATCACGCATTGTGCAAACATACACATAATTATATATATATATATATATATATATATATATATATATATATATATATATATATATAAAACATACTCTGGCTGACCAACCTGGTGTTGCCTGGGACAACTGAATGTCAACTGATAAACTTTCACACCTCCCCCCTGACCACTTTCCTGTTGGGGCTAAATTTATTTAAAGGGCATCAGGAGTGTCACCATTCATCTCATTCATCTGAAGGACCTTGAAAACTATGTATTAGACACTAATATCTGTCGTTTTCGGTTTTTTCTATGTCACCCCATGCCCACCCCTTTTCACACCTCAACCCTCCTATTGGGGCTGAGCAAGGAATTGAAGGGCATCAGGAGTGTCACTATTCATCTCAGCTCCCTCAAAGCTGTGGATTAGACACTACATAATACCTGTCATTTTTCATCCCTCCCCCCACCCGCCTAATGGGGCTCAACTTGGACTTGAAGAGCATCGGAAGCATCAATATTAATCTCAGTAAACCTCAAAAAACTAGATTAGACAATAATATCTGTCGTTTTCAGTTATTTTTACTTTCCCACCCTCTTTCCCTACACCACCCTTTTGGTGCCAGTGATGTCTTACCCCCACAGTCTTCTTTCCCAGATGCTGAGTTATACATATACCAAGTTTGGTTGAAATTGCTAAAAATACGAAATTTACCATGACTCATTGAATAAAGATATCAGATCAGAAATATGCAATTGAAGAGATTAATAACGTTGTCTTAAACATATATATATATATATACATATATATATATATATATATATATATATATATATATATATATATATATATATTATACCATATACATATATATATATATATATATATATATATATCACATATATATATGTATATATTGTATGTGTATATATGTATAATATATATATATATATATATATATATATATATATATATATATATATTATATATATATATATTTGCTGCTGATATTGTGTTACACGAAGTGTCAGTTTTTTATTCTTGTTTTTTCTTGGGAAAACAGGAATGTTATTAAGCAAAAATGAAAGTAATGTTGACTTTCTATTATTTTAAAAACGTCCGTTTTTGCTTCTTCCTTTTTTTAATTTTTTTTTTACTTGCGCATCCCCTTCCTCATGAATACGTTCCAGGATATATTTTTCATCTTTGATCACCAATATTTTTCGGAATAGTTTGCTTGAGAGAAGCAGCCTCGTAACTATTAATTTTTTTTATTTGTATTAATTTCGCTAAACCTAAATATTTTCCATTTGTATTTGTTGATTTTTTTTATCTTCTATTTTTTTCTCTTTGCTAAAATAGATTGCATAATTTGAGACCTTTTAATTGTTCATCTTGCACAATTCCTTGCCACTGCTAATCAGTGCAACTGGAAATTTATTTGCGATATGTATCATAACATTTAAACATTTTTCAATCTTATTCAACTGTTGCTATGATATATAGATTTTCCAACACACTGAAAGAACCACACCCGTTTCTTACTTACTTGATAGTGGTCCTCGCTGGACTAGTGGTTTTCGCGCTCGGCTGCCGATCCGGTGGTCCGAAGTTCGAATCCCGGCTCGGCCAACGCGGAATCAGAGGAATTTATTTCTGGTGATAAAAATTCATTTCTCGATATAGTGTGGTTCGGATCCCACAATAAGCTGTAGGTCCTGTTGCTAGGTGACCAATTGGTTCCTAGCCACGTAAAAATATCTAATCCTTCGGGCAAGCACCTAGGAGAGCTGTTAATCAGCTCAGTGGTCTGATAAAACTAAGATATTCTTAACTTACTTGATGGTGACCAATATTTTCTTTCCTTTCATTTATCTTGCTCCTAAATTCTGTTTTCATTTGCGTGCTTTTAATTCTCGGAAATTGTATCTGAATGTATTATTTAAAGTACTCTTTAGAAGAAGCGATATATTGTAGTTTGATCCTGAAAAATATCGCAAATCTTGATGAAAGTTACTGAAACGTTTTGTCTCTCTTTGATTATTGAATGTACTGCCACTCATACTTAAAGACAATACAGTTCTGTACTGGCACAGTCGTAATATCTGACAGATTTACTTCTATTATCATCTTTATTTCTTATAAGTAAAAATCATCTAATTATGTCTTTTACTGTGGATTGGTTTTATTTATCCCAAAAGTAACTGTCTCATAGGTTTCACTCTGCTCTCTATTTCAGATATTGCCTGCAGTGTCACTGTCCTGTACACAGCTACTTCGTCCTACTACAAAGTGAGTACATTTTCCCTGCGCAGGTCAACTCATTCTTAATTTTCGTCAACAATGACCGACAAGTATTCATTGATTGTATGATGTCCGTAGTTCCATGCAGTTTTTTTCGCAATGCAGGATTTTCATAATGTCGAAAAACATGCTTAAGTTGCCAATTTTTCTCATTATGATGATTCTTAAAATTTTATCATTTTCATTGTGCAACGCGTACCTTTCCTCTGCTTTGGGCGGAAACAGTTCGACGAGCGGAACAATGTTATACATTTTTTTTTTTCACTTATTATTTTGTGTCGGGATTTAGTATTCCAAATTGATCTAACAGGTTATTCATAAGCGTTTATAAAGCCATATTTGTTTAAAATTACACCAAACCGAGGCGATATGTACAGATAGATAACCTTTGCAAGAAATGGGATTATATGGTTGCTTTGAATATTGACTTGGTTTAGTAAAGTTGGTTATGGGGCCATATAGTTTTCCTTACTTATTAATTGAAAAGCTTCAGTTCCCCCTTCGTTGTTGTAACTAAATTTCACATGTCACTTGCCATTTGCTTAAAAACACAATACCGGTTTCGTTGACGATATTCGTTGAGACGAAAATATATACATATACATAATTCAATATGCAATAGCTACGGTTACGATATTTGATTCTTCTACAACACAATAATCGAATGTTGTTTAGCCTATAAACTATTTAAATATATTTAACAGTGGATTCTCTGGACCATGATACAATATTTCATGTGCAGTCAAAAATAGTATTGTTTGACTTCAGCGTGGGTTTAATCTCCCTTTATTAGAGTTTCGCTCCAAGTAACATAAAAATCTGAAATTTTTTATATTTTAGTTTATTCTGTATTGAATTCGATCATGTTTTGCATTTCAACAGATTAAAACAGAAGACTCGTGTTTGCTCAGGTAATTTCCCATTTTATTGTAAACAAGGTTTTCAGATATTTTTCATTGCGTTTCATATAAAGGGGGGCAGACTCAGCTAGGTATTTTGTACGTACAAACTTGAATTTAAACAGCAACCAGGGCCATTTTCTAACTCAGGCCCAAAGAAAACCAGAGCAAAAAAAAAAAAAAAGTAAAAATATAGACGGTTCAGTCCCTTGTCCCTATCAATATATGTATGAGTTTTTGTGTGTGAGAACTTGGCTCCGATATTTCATTTTGTTCATTGCCAAGAATAAACACACTCTCCAGAAGTAGTCATGTTAAAAGCAATTAAAAAAAAGGTAAATTGGTCTGTCGGTAATGGCTGTTTACTTGCCAGATCTAAAATAAAATCAGCTGTATTTCCCATTGAACATTTAAGCTCAAATGTATTTGATCTCTTATGAGGTCAGGGCAAGGCCAGAATAGCATGTTTCTGTAAAAGAAAAAAAAAGAAAATAAAAAAGAAAATAAATAAGTAAATAAAGTTGGTTATGGAGGCTGTCTTCACAAGTGATTGTGTTCCTTCTCGTTAATCAGTTTGATGTATTGCACTTTGTAGCTCATGCTGTACTCAAGTCAGTAACAAAAGCTCGTTGATTTGCATGATTTATTGAGAATATTTAATTATAAGGTAATATAATAATTCAGCTACTTACTCCACAAGATTTATGTCAGTGTTTCTGTTACTTTTTCGTGATAGTCTTTGTGGTTGAAATATTAAGGAGCCTGTGTCTATCATTTTTACTCATGAAACAATGCATGTACTTCATTTATAAAAAAGTTACACTTTTCGTATAAATCGCCATAAAATATGTTAAAAAAATCTTTCATAAATATGAGAAATGTTTTACAGTAATTAGATTAGTATTGATCTGCAAATGTTAACGTAAGGTTAAACAGGTCACTAGCGGTCTTCCTTTGTTTTTCCTGATGCGTCTCTAATGGTTTTCACAAGCCAAGTTAATTTTATTTTATCTTGTATTCCGATGGTTTACTAAGAGATGTTCTCAATTCTTCGGTGCATCCCCCCCCCCCCCCCCACCCACCCACTCTCCTCTCTCTCTCTCTCTCTCTCTCTCTCTCTCTCTCTCTCTCTCTCTCTTTGTTTGTCTGTCTCACTTCAGGACAAACACATGATGTGATTAATATCATGGTCTCCTTGTTTACATGTAATTATTGCAATAAAGACGCTCAATATGATTACTTGTCACTTTGATAATTGAATTCCATCGTTTAATAATGACTGAACAAGGGTCAGAGCACCCTTCTCTTCATGCGCGAGTGGCGCCATGGTTCTACAGAACTTGCTTTATCTCAAGGATATTGATTATTGATTCGTTTACGTAATTGAGGGTCGCAACGACTGCGGTCATTAACATTGATCTAAAAATTGTTAATTATTTCCGTGAAATAATTTGCTGTGCTACCAATTGATTCTTAGAGAGCTTAACAGAATTAGGTCAGGTCTAATTTGAGTTTCACTTTTCCTCTGAGAATTATTTACGTGTCATTGACGTATAATCAGGTGAGGGCGCGTAAATAATTGGCTCTTGGGTGCTCGCTGTTGATAATCAGGAGCCTCTCTTTTTATCGGTATAAAGAGATCTGAATTCTTTGGTCATGTGCCATGTCCTTAAATAACGTCGCGGACGTTTCATTTAAGATTTTCTGTTGCGTGAAAGAGGAACTTTCAGCGGAGTACGAAAGTATCGAACTGGACGGCAAAACCTCTCCTCTTTTTGTCCTATCTAAAAAGGTCGCTGTAATGCGATGACTCATATCAACCTTCCCTGCCCCATGTACGAATGCCCTACCCTTTCCTAGACATTCCACGCAATCATGTTTTTTTCTTTCTTTCTTTTCTTTATGGATGTCGAAGAGCTATTTTGGACATGAACCAGTAATCATGAAAGGGTTTCATGGGGGAAGTGTCGGTCATCATGAAATACTTGAACATGAAAAGGGTCAGCCTTGAAAGTACCCTGTTGTGAAGGAATGAAAATGGTAAGCATTGTTAGTCTGTTACAAGAGTATAAAGTTTCATTGACGAAAGAGTAGCTTTTGGAATAACGTATACAAGATATTGATTTGGTGCAAAAAAAAAAAATGCATCATTCCTATCTGATGGTACATTATTATCAAATTGCTTGTTCTCTATGGTTTATCAAGAAGGCGAAGTCATACTAAATGCGAAATTCTAAAACATTTAAACTTAGGTAGTTAAAATTTTGAAATAAAGCGCAAATATCACATTGATTATCAGTTTTGCACTTTGATTTGAAATTTTGGAATTTGGCGACGAATCCATGCTGGCTTGTAACATAAGTATTCCCTTCCTTCTTATCCCCAGCTTCATCCTTAATCGGGATCCCTGTTTTTAATGAGCCTTTTAATTAATTTTCTGTTAAAGAACACTTTCTCTGTTCACCCTCAGATTAAAAAACTACTGAGGCTAGAGGTCTGCTAATTGGTATGTTGATCGTCCAATCTCCAATAACAAATTGCAGCCATCTACCCTCAGTGGTTTTTATTTTATTTAAGGTTAAAGGTATCTGTAATCCTGCGTCTGGTAACGATAAAGGGCAGTTCACCGCCGGGCCGTGGTTAAAGTTTCATGAGGCCACTGAAAGATATATATATACATAGTATATATATATATATATATATATATATATATATATACCTATATATATATATATATATATATATATACACACACACACACATATATATATATATATATATATATATATAATATATATATATTGTGTGTGTGTGTGTATACTATATATGTATTGGGTGGCCTTGATTATTAGCATCGATACTTATTTCCAGGTGTTTCTAACACTCACTGAACAGCTCATTTCATAATTTCGATTCGCCACGTGCTTAACGGACAGATGCCCTTTCTGACTCCTACTCTGCTATATATCCGGAGTTAGGAAAAGGGAACAAGTATCAAGAAGCATATTGTCATCGAGTACAAATCACCTTTATTAGAGAAATTATTTTAGGCACAGGGATAAAAAAAAAATAATCTGTTAATTTTTGCTATGTATTATCCTATTTTAGGATATCAATGGCCACGAGGTCTTTTTTGTATTTCAAATATTTTACTATCATGTTGATTAAAAAAACGAATCCCACCAAAGCAGAATTTCGAAAATCTGAGAAACGTATTCTCGATGTATCTGACGTCTCGCCTATAATAATTATTCATATGAGTATACCTTGCAAATTGATCTGTCTTGTTTTCCCTTGACTGATTGACGGAGCGTTCAAGTTACAATACAGCAAGAAGTCTGTGCTGGACACCTTAATTCCTCGAAATTATAAAAAGACATCAGCAGTTTAGCAGACAACTCTTTTTATTTGAAAAACAAAAAATGGAGGATTTTACACGTTCCTGACTGCCAAGAACTTCATTTAGAAAACTGAGGGGAAAAGAGAAAGGAACGGAAATTTGGGCCATTAGGGGGCGTAAATGGAGACTCACTTCAGCCAGTATCAGTGAAGCTTTTCCCCTCTTGATCTGACGTGGTTGTTCCTCTCTTATCCGGACTCTTTTGGCTCTGTCCATCCGGTGCACGTGACAACTAACAGATTCTCTCAATGAACAAATATAAAACTCCGTGGTAGCGTGGGAAAGGGAAAGAAATTGGCCCCCTTTTTTCCGCCGGGATTGTTTTCAAACACCCCATTTTACTGATGCCATAAGCAAGTCCCTTCCTTGTTGCAGTTGGCGGGGTTCAGGGCGAAAAAGTTGACACACATTGGTAAGTTGTCCTCAGAGAGGACACAATTTTTCTCGCCGGAAAAGAAAAAGAAAACAAGTAAATAAAAAGAAAACCGAGAGACATAACTGTCAAAGCAGAGTGTCACAGTCCTCCTCCGTAAAACAAACCTTGAAAAACAAACTCGGACTAAAGAGAAAAGATTGGACACGCGGGAGGGAAAAATGTTAAAACAATTGCAGTTTGAACGCATAAAATTTGAATAAAAGTCAGCTTTTAGTGGCAAAGTTTCGACGTTTGGGACACATATCCTAATCCATTGTCAGGACTTCTCCTGCAAATTGTGTTTATGAACCTCTGCATCGGGCTTGGCACTTGGTCCAGGTTTCGGCCTCTGTGAATTCGCTTGCTATCCTACTAGCTGCCTTTCGCAGAGAGATCTTAATTATGCATTGTAATTTGGGGACACCAATTGTAAATGATGTCCTAGTGGTCTTCCGGTTTAGAATTTAAGGAAAATCACGTGTAAAATGGAAAATAAATGACTTTGGTCATATCATCTGATTTCCTTTTGTTTTTTTAATTCCTTTTATAAAAACACGTCAGTTCTTATAAAGTAATATCTTAAAAAACATATTGATCAGTTTTCAGCTTCTCAGGATTATTATAATCCATTAGTTACAGATTATGTTACCACACTGCTCGATTAACTCGGTAAAAATCACAAGTTTTCGAGTAGTTTAATAATAATATATATATATATATATATATATATATATATATATATATATACCACACACACACACACACACATATATATATATATATATATATATATATATATATATATTATATATATATATATATATATATGTATTATATATGTGTATTATATATATATATATATATATATATATTATATTATAATATATATTATATATATATATATATTTATATATGAGTCATATCACATAACCGTGATTATACATACATCGAGCTACAAATGTCCTTTATATCTAATTCGCTCTACCTCGGAATTTATATATTTTCATATATGCTTAACCAAAGGGGAACTTTTTTAGGTGATAAGAGAATTGTCGGCTCCCGGTCGCGAACCTTCGAAACCAAACAAATCCAAGACGACAGTGAAGCTTTAATCCGACCTACCACCGCAAGAGGCTATAAGTTTATCCTGCCTCTCACCTCCAAATACCTGTCGCGCTCAGGTATTCGTTGTTTGGAGTCAGCATCAACCAACCTCCATTATTCGTAAATTTTTTTGTCTAGTCTTTAACAAGAATTTTTGAATTCTTGTCCTGATTCTTTTAAACCATTGTTTTACAGATGGTATGTGGACGATACCTTCGCCCTTTTTGGATACGAATGGCAAGCTTTACAATTTTTACAGTTTATTAATTTGAAACACCCTAACATTAATTTTACAGTGGAACGCGAAAACGGTAATTCCTTACCGTTTCATGATATTTGTGTTACTAGGGATCAGTCAATTTTTAACACTTCAGTTTTTAGGAAGAAAACATTTACGGGACTTTCTAATAATTTTTATAGCTCTTGTCAAAAGAGTTTTAAGCTTAATGCCCATCTCCACTTTGGTTCATAGAGGAGTAAAGTACTCATCAAACTGGGATATCTTTCATAAAGAAATTAATTTTTTATCTAATATCTTCCAACGAAACTTGTACCCTATGGATGTATTTTTTAATATTGTTAACAAACTTTTAACTTTGCATTTTAAACCACCTATTCCAATGATAGACGTACCAAAGAAACTAATGTATGCCTCCTTACCATATATATACAATAGCAAATTTTCACAACACCTAACTAGAATTATTGAAAGTGAAATTCCCTGTCTAAATATACAACTTATATCTAACAACCCAAGCAAAATAGGCTTTTTTTCTGCTTCAAAGATCATTGGCAGCAGTTCATGCGATCTAACGCTGTATACAAATTTACGTGCCTGGGATTCTCCGGAGTTTACGTTGGATCGACTAAGAGGCTGCTGCAGATGAGATGCTGCAGTCACATGGGCTTTAGTTTTAGGACGGGTCAAAAATTAAGTAGGCCTGAACACTCAAACATAAAAAATCACGCAATCAATTGCAAGATGGAGGTGAAGAAACAACACTTCTCTATTTTAGGCTCAGTTAAAGACTCTGATTACCTAACCACTCTAGAGTCATTATATATTAAATGTCTTGTTCTCTCGTTGAATAGTGGAGTTTCATCTTCTCTGCTTTATCTGGCATAGTCAATGTTTTAACTTCTTGCCCAAGTCTAGTCGTTTTACCTCGTTCCTTCTCAACTAACAGTTGGTTGCGCCTTGGTATTTGTTTTTTTGTACTTTTTACTTTTTCGTTTTAATTGTCAATTTATAGTCCTTTTTGTGAATGTAAGTTCATTTTAGTCTTGTATTTTTTACTATGTTAAGAATCCTGCTTCATATTGAATGTTAATATTTATGTGTTTTTATCTCAACAGACTGAAGATGCACATTGTATGTGCGAAACGTCTCAATAAATGTTTCTTTCTGATGTTGTTGTCTGCGATTTCCTGAATGGACATATATATATATATATATACATACATACATATATATATATATATATATATATATATATATATATATATATATATATATATATATATATATATATATATAGGCGGGAGTGGGGTAAGAAGCCCCCTTAAGGAGAAATGCTTATATTGTCTACAGTATTTCAGCTATTGACCTAACAGAGATATTTCTAGAAAGCTTTTTTATTGGAGTATCAACGATCATAATCATAAGAAGCTGTTAGCAATTTAGGATAGTAAAAACATGACCTGAAAAAAAAGAACAAAGGGGGCCTTTTACCCCATAGGAGGGATAAGAAGCCCACGGTGGGGGCTTTTTGCCCCATACCTAAGATATTGTGGTACTTCATGAAAACTACCATTTAAATTGAAAAGTAGACGCCTATTTTTGCTAAATATAAAAAATTCAACCTTCCACACAAAAATATTCAAGAATAATGTTGGAAAATATATAAAAATTAATCTTAGAGTTCTTAAGTTCGTGTAAAACCTAGGAATATTTTGGTATTCATAGGAACTGAAATGAGCAAAATTGTGAAATAAATTGACACTTCCTCTACATGACAGCTGTAACAGCACAAATAGAAATAAATTCACTTTCTTTATATAGCACCATGAATAACACAAATAAAAGAAATAATGCATAAGTTTTACATAAGAACAAAAATGACACAAGTAAAAATGGTAGACTAATTTCCATTACAATACTCCATTCTCTCTAGCTAATGTCCTGTGACTTTGGTGGCCATCTGGAATTGTAATGTGCTTTTCTGCTCGACTTGGCTTAACAATTTTAACAAAGTGATGTAGCCAGTCTACGAAACAATCTGCATTAGACCATCCATTTGCTGTGCATCTAGCAATTGATCCAGGTGAGCTGCCGATCATAAGTAGTGAAGTCATCCTTTTACGGGCAAATATAAACATAAGAGGAAGACAAACTCCAGCTGCCTACATTGCACAAATAAGATGCAGTCTATCCTCTTTCACCACTGGTTACATGTCCAACTGATCAGATGGGGTAAAAAGCCTCCTGGGCTTGGTGGGCCTTTTACCTCACTTGCCATTTTTTAAGAAAACTAAATCCACCTGTACCTCAATTGAGTTTTCAAGTCTGGATTGCATTGCAAGATATTTCTTAGCTCTCATTTAAAGTAACTGTAGTTAAAGTACTGACATTACTGACAAGATGTGCGCACAGGATATCCCTTATATAGCACGCATACTTACATGAAATGTGTCCAAAGAAGAAAAATGCGTGCTGGCTTTGTCCCATTCTAGTTCTCCCTGGCTGTTTGTTATAGAAAGCTTCAGCCAGAAGGTGTTGCTGCAATGATCAGCTGACTAAGTGGCTATGATATGTCATAAGCAAGAAAATAGGGGGAGGCCTTTTACCCCACTCTACCCTATATATATATATGCTTTTGGGGGAAAGTTTTTCTTGCATGGATATTTCGTTGATTTCGATGGCTTTTGGGTTGTTGATCAACTTTTTATTAGTTTCACGATATTTTTTAAATCTGCGTTCTTCCAAATGTAATTGTTGGATAAAGAAACGAAGATTAATTCTTTGTTCCATTCACACCGAGTGATGGAACAGCTGTGGTGTCACCACAGCTGTTCCATCACTCGGTGTGACCTCTTCAAAGTGTACATTTTCTTTTGCGTGCTCCTGTTTTGTTACATTGTGCGGGCGGAATTGTAGCGTCCATAAACATTAATAATAAATGCATATTTAATGAAAAAGAATAAGGTACAAAGGTATATAAATGTTTTGTTAATGTTTATGGACGCTACAAGTCCGTCCGCACGATGCAATAAAACAAGAGACCGCAAAGGAAATATAAGCGACTCAGTGGCGTGGATGGTATGGTCTTTGCCTGCTACCTTGATGGCTGCGAGTTCGATTCTCGGGTATTCCATTGAGGGGATGGAGATGTGTATTTCTGGTGACAGAAGTTCACTCTCGACGTGGTTTGGAAGTCACGGAAAGCCGTTGGTCCCGTTGCTGAATAACCAATGGTTCCATGCAACGTAAAAACACCATAGACAAGCAAAGAAAAAGTAATACACTTGGAATAAGTCACACCTAGAGATGGAATAGCCGTGGTGTTGTTCCCAGTAAATGTAACGGAGTTAATCTTCGTTTCTTTATCCACCAACTACATTTGGAAGAACGCATAAGATTTAGAAAGTATTGTGAAAATAATATAAAGTTGAAAAACCACCAAAAAGCCATTGAATTTAACGAAATATGCATGTCTATATATATATATATATATATCATATATATATATATATATATATATATATAATATATATATATATATATATATATATAATATATATATATATATATACACACACATGCATACATACATACATTGAACAGCGCACTTGTGAAAGTGCGCGCACTAGTTGTAGACTTTTTGAATTTCATCATTTATCAGATTGCATCTCTCTCTCTCTCTCTCTCTCTCTCTCTCTCTCTCTCTCTCTATTTGGTAGGCCGAAGTTTATTTTTCAGTTACCTTACGCTCTAGCGCTATGCTAAAAGTTATTACCCGCTTTGATTTTCATTGTTATTGTACATGGTTTTGAAACAAAGGCAACCAGAGAGTTGCCCCACTCTTTTTGACTTGTGCAATTACATCTCTTACCTTTACTGGTACTTTGGGAACGAACTATTTTACCCAGGACTCATGCAGCAGTGTTGCTGCAGAGCACATGCAGCATCTCCATTTCATATGGAAACAGAAACACTGATAAGCGTACTCTAAGACGCATCTATATTAACGTGGAGTTCACGGAATTGTTGTTATACTCTTGTGGAGTATTTTCATACATTTTTTTTTTCTTTTTTTTATCATTTGGGTCTGAGATGACTCTGTGGACCGTCTTAAAGTGATTCAGATTTCATTTTCCAGATCTCCTCTTCATATATTTAACATATTTGATTTCATTTCATCTCTTATGGCATAGAGCAAATCCCTTATCTCCAACAATGGCACCAAAAGTGAGCCCTCGACTCAGGGAATTGAATATTGCTCTTGTAGTCGATTTCGCTCGAATTAGCTATGAAGTGAACCGAGCGAGGTACACCGTTCCAATGAAAGCGGTCTGTGTAGGATACCATAAGAACGCTAATGTAATAGCGCTTACTCCTTTGCGCAATCCGCCGCTGTGGTCACCAGCAGCAGTCATTAACATTCCTCTCATTCATTTCCCTGGAAATGAAATTCCCGAGGGAGGAAACGTTCATCTGAGTGATGACCGAACATCTCATGTCGAACACCGAATCGACTTCTAGAGATAAAAACGCGACCGTGATCGGGGGATTTGCTCCGTTCCCCTACACGCCTGGCCATTAGATCAGAATTAGATAAAGAGGAGGAGGAGGAGGAGGAGGAGGAGGCAGGAGGCAGGTCGCATCCCGGTCTGTTTGCAGATGGCCGCCGCAAAGGAGAGCATTTCGCTAATGTATAGATACGATAAAATTCAATTACAATATTGCAACGGGGGCGTCCCGGGTCACCACTTAACTTAATAGCCGGGGAAGGGCGGATGAAGGGCTCCAGGAAGTCATGGGAAGAAACCGGTTTGGTGGGGACGGGGGGAGGGGGCGTTCGGAATTGGGGCTGGGGAAAGTTGGGAATTTAGAGAAGGGCAAATGGGAGAGGGTGATGAAAGATGAGAAGGGGGTTTGGTGTTGAGGGAGGGGTGGATGAGAAGTGGGAGTATTCGGGGATTCGAAAAAGAAACCCATAAAATTACTGATTATAACTTGTTTACTTGTGAGTACTTACAGAGGATTTTACTCAACACTCGAGTACTTTCAGGCCTCCATCTGTGGCCTTCTCTCGAGAGACAGGTAGGGCCTGAAAGTACTCGAGTGTTGAGTGAAATACTATGCAAGTTATACTCAGTAATATTGTGGGTTCCTTTTTCCATCTTCAGGAGAAAACTGGAAGAAGTTTTTGTTTGGTTCAATTCGGTGGTTATCATCTGCTTTACCAGCATCCCTCCCTTCCGGCGAATCATCGGTAGGTCGTAACTTCACACGCTTTAATATATTCCCTGGAATTCACGCCCGCCGCCCGTTGCTCTTAACTCTCTCTCCCTCTCTCGCTCCAACCTCCCACTCCATTCTCATTCCCATTCTCCTTCCCCCAAGAAAGACCACCTTCCCAGTGCACCCCCGCCCCCCACCCTCCCCTCTCCGTGTCGCTCTTCTCTTCTTCCCCTCCCGTGATGGAGAGACTTAATTAGGCTTAGAGGAGGTTCTAAAGGTGGAAAATGAGGCCGGTGTTCTCTTTTATTACGCATAATAGCTCTGGGATGCTGTACGTTGTTCTCGCGGTGAGCAATTCAACAAGAGTTCTTCTCCGGAGGGATTCAGATTTTAATTTTTCAGAGATATTTTCTCTCTCTCTCTTTTTTCTTCGCTTAGGGTATATTGCAGTCCTCTTTCTTCCATCTTACCTTCCATCCTCTCCGAACAAGCTATTCCCGGGGCAACTGCGATATTTTTCTTCTGTTTCACCTTTCTAACTTTCACTTTCGATTTCCGTTTCAGCGCTGAATGACCTCATTGGTCCCAGTGCCTGGCCTTTTGCCTAAATTCTGTATTCAATTCAGTTCTCTCTCTCTCTCTCTCTCTCTCTCTCCAACTGCGGGAAGAGGTGGCGTAATTTGGCGTGTCTAGCAGATTCACAATACGATGAGGTAGCAGGAAGGGAACTGGCATTTCTATCTATGAAATCAGCAACAGTCCTAACCAAAAAGATACAAAGCATTCATAGATATATTAGAAGGATATAATCCTTCAAACTGGAACAAATCTAATGTAAAAAACATCTTGAAAATAATTGAAGAAGTTCCAATAAAATCCAAGTGGTCAAGAGACTCATAAAGAAAATATACATAAACCAACATATTCCGACAAAGAAAATGAATAAGGTGAATCTTGTGAATATCCTAATTGATGCATTAGGAAAAGAATGCCAAAAGCATGCAAACTGTGTAAGGTTTTGGTATAGCATAGTCAATCCACAAAACCTAATCAGAAAATGTGCTGCATGCAACATTCCGACCCATCCACAGTGTGCTGAGGTAATACAAGATTTGAGAAAAGATACAAGAATTTTTTGTTCAACATGTCTATCATGGATAGACAATGTTATTAAATCAAGATTGAATGTACAAATAGTTGAGGATGAAGAAGAAGAGGAAGAGGAAGAAGAAGAAGAAAAAGAAGAAGAGGAAAACGGAAGAGAAGTAAACAAAAAATGAAATGACAGAAAAAAACAAAATAAGGAAAACAAAGAACAAGATAAAAGTATGGATGCAGAGATACTCATTGATACTACATATAGGCAATAAGCAGCATACCTACGAAGAAATAAATTACGATATGACAACAGAAAAGCAAATCCCGAAGAGGCTCTACCCAGATCTATACAATGACGGGAAAGAGGAAAAAATAGACAAGAAAGACAAAATCTGCAACCTTTTGAAAAGAGGGAATTGCAGATTTGGAGAAAGATGTTACTACAAACATCCTAAGATATGTCAAAACTATGAAATATATGGTAAATGTGCATACTTATATGGATATGGGGATGATTGCAGAGATCTGCATCCAAAAACAAATATGTAAAAACCCTAAAAGAAGGAAAAGGATGTAAGTTCGACAAAAAATGCAAATATATGCACCCTGTAGCCATGAATCATAATCAAATAAATAACCAACCAAGCAATAAAATCCAAAATAAGAAAGAAACAAATAAAGAGAGAAATCAAGAATATCAGGTAAAAGAGAAAAGCAAACCACCAATGGAGATATGCAGAGGTGGTCAGCAAAAAATTTCAAAACATCAGCTCCGAAATTCTACTCAAGAGATAATAACTGTATTTATTATGCAAGAGGATATTGCAGAAACGGAGAAAATTGCAGATTCAGACACAAAATGAATAATTATGATGAAGGAAGAATCAAATATATGGAAAAGTTGGATTTTTTAATGTCAGAATTTCTGGAAATGAAAAAAAAGAACAACATACCAGAACAGGAAAGAGACATGGGAAAATCCTTATTACTACCAGTTTATTGTAAAGAAGGAGAAAACACGCAAACCATCATAGTGATGAATGCGCAGGGTTTAGTTACGAGTAACTCAAAAAGAAAAATAGAGTACTTAGAAGAACTAACCCAAATGAAAAGAAAATAGATATAATGAATATAAGTGAAACCTGGTATTCCCAAGAGACTGGGAATGATGATCAAATAAAAGGGTTCCAAACTTATAGATCAGATAGAAAAATAGGAATCAAGGGGGAACCGCAATATATGGGAAAGACAAAAAACAAGGAAAAATATATGAGAAATATAGTAACTCAGAATGTGAACTAATAGCGGTAGAATTTGAATCTGAAAAATTGATGAACATAGTAATATATAGACCTCCTAATACTAAAGAGTTTGACTTAATAATTGAAAATTGGATGATATATGTAGAAATCACAAGGACTGGACTATTCTCCTATCTGGTGACTTCAACTTTCCTTTCGTAGAATGGAAAGAACGAATAGGAGATTGTGGTTGTACTTATACATATAAAAAAGAGAGTAATAGTAGTGCAGAAGATAAGAGGCAATTTGAAAAGCTATTAGATATGCTACTAGAATACAACATTCAACAAATAAATCACCTGCCAACAAGAAAGGAAAATACTTTAGACCTAGTATTTGTGAACGAGATGATTATGTTAAAGAAATAATAGTTTATAATGCGAATATTTCAGACCATAATGTCATAGAATTAACAGTTCATTCCAAAGCAAGTGAAAATAGAGATAAGCAAGAAATGAAAAAAGTGGGAAGGATATGGAAAATACAACTTCTACAGTAAAAATATAAAATGGTCAGAAATTAATGAAGAATTAAACAAAGATTGGGATAACATTTTCGTAAGTGATGACATAAGGGTAAATACGGAGATATTATATATATTGGAGAAAATAGTGGAAAAATATATACCGAAGAAGAAAAAGTAAATAAACATCATCTTATGCATACCAAGAGACAGAAGGATCTTGTTCCAGAAAATCAGAAAGTGGAAAAAAGGTCCTTGCAAAAGAAAAAAAATGCATGGAAAGTTATAGAACTAAAAAGTAAGATAGAAAATGCAGAACAAAAGATTATACAATCAAAAGAAAATGAAAAACGGGACTTGGAAGAAAAAACCCTATTAAATATCAAGCAAAACCCCAAGCTATTATACTCATATGCGAAGAAGATGAATAAAAGAAGAATAGAAAATAGGCCCTCTGAGAATTGAAGGGAGATTAATGAATGAAAAAAGAAAATTTGCAACATCTGGCAGAACGATATAAGAGAGAATTCACCCCTAGAATAGATAATGAAGATAATGATATAGAAGTAAGGGATGAAATAGTGAATATTTAGCTGACTAGATATTAATGAAGCTGATATTGTGCAGGCTATTAATGAAATTAAAAATGGAGCTGCTGCAGGGCCTGATGGAATTCCTGCTATTTTGTTAAAGAAAGTAGTTTCATCTATCGCAAAGCCACTTGCAATATTATTAAGACAAAGTGTAGATACAGGCAAGATTTATGATGAGCATAAATTAGCATATATTACCCCACCCCTACTTTCAAAAGTGGATCAAGACTAGAGGCAAGTAATTATAGGCCTGTGAGTCTAACATCACATATTATGAAAGTGTATGAAAGGTAATGAAGAAAAATATTATGAAACATTTAATAAAAAATAATTTGTTTAATAAAGGACAACATGGTTTCGTACCCGGAAAAAGTACACAAACCCAACTGTTAGTCCACCGTGAGAACATATTCAAAATATGAAAAGCGGAAATGAAACAGATGTGGTTTATTTAGACTTTGCAAAAGCTTTTGATAAAGTAGACCATAATATATTAGCGAAGAAAATTAGAAAACACATATCGTGGATAAAGTAGGAAGATGGTTAAAAGAATTTTTACACAACAGAAAACAGATAGTTATTGCAAACGACGAGAAATCGGATGAAGTCAAGGTAATATCCGGTGTGCCGCAAGGTACGGTGTTAGCTGCAATACTGTTTGTTGTTATGATTGAAGACATAGACAATAATGTGAAGGATTCGGTAGTGAGTAGTTTCGCAGATGACACAAGAATAAGTAGAGAAATTACTTGTGATGAAGATAGGAACGCTCTACAAAGAGACCTTAACAAAGTATATGATTGGGCAGAGGTAATAGGATGGTATTTAACTCTGATAAATTTGAATCAATAATTATGGAGACAGAGAAAGAAAGCTATATGCATATAAGGGACCTAATAATGAGACCCATCACAAATAAGGAAGCAGTTAAAGACCTTGGTGTGATGATGAATAGGAACATGTTATGCAATGATCAAATAGCAACTCTGTTGGCAAAATGTAAAGCAAAAATGGAATGTTGTTACGGCACTTCAAAACAAGAAAAGCTGAACACATGATTATGCTTTATAAAACATATGTTCGTAGTCCACTTGAATATTGCAATATGATATGGTACCCACACTATCAAAAGGATATTGCACAAAAAAAAATAGAGAGTGTACAAAGGTCCTTTACAGCTAGAATAGAAGAAGTTAAGGACCTAGACTACTGGGAAAAAAGACTACAATTCTTAAAATTATATAGTCTAGAAAGGAGAAGAGAACGCTACATGATAATTCAGGCATGGAAACAGATAGAAGGAATAGCAGAAAATATCATGGAATAAACTAAAAATATCAGAAAGAGCAAGCAGAGGTAGATTAATAGTGCCCAAAACTATACCAGGAAAAATAAGGAAAGCACACAGGACATTAATCCACTACGCACCAGCATCGATAATGCAGCGTCTATTCAATGCGTTGCCAGCTCATCTGAGGAATATATCAGGAGTGAGCGTAGATGTGTTTAAGAATAAGCTCGACAAATATCTAAACTGCATCCCAGACCATCCAAGATTGGAAGATGCAAAATATACCGGAAGATGTACTAGCAACTCTCTGGTAGACATTAGAGGTGCCTCACACTGAGGGACCTGGGGCAACCCGAACAAGATGTAAGGTCTGTAAGGTCTGTAAGGTCTCTCTCTCTCTCTCTGAAATTTTGCAAGATCGGACGCAAGATCTGGAAGAACCTCGAGAGGGTTTTTTTTGAAGCACTGGAGAAAGAAAGGAGAAAAGAAAATAAACGACTCTTTATTACCTGCCAAGTCTCCTGAAACTTGTGAATGAGTGTATCATCACAATCTCTCTCTCTCTCTCTCTCTCTCTCTCTCTCTCTGTTAAGAAAATTTTCCACTGGCATATTTCACTAAGTAGCCAATTAAAATGCAATTATGTAAATTAAATGGATAGATTTAACGTAATTTAAATTTCCCCAAGACACGGCGTGGCCGTAGATTTGCAATATTTTGTTATTCCATTTCCAGTTATACAGAGAAAGTGAGAATGAAGTGAGATTAAAAGGTCTTAATTGCCTTGCACATCATATCTAAACGACAATTAGTTAAGGTTTATGAATATGAGCATTTTTGCATTTCCAGGGTTTAGATTCCATGAAGAAAGTTAGGTAATTAGTAGATGGGTATACAGACATATGCACACACATTCGTACTCAGACACCGTTATAAACAGGACGAAAATTCCAAAATGAATAAGTCAGATTGTTAATTAATGTCCATAATAAGAACGCTTTCAATGAGTTCATTTATTTACACAACCAGGGTTATTTGCATTTTTACCCACTCTCGGGCTGACTAGTGCTGGAAAACTATGATACTAAGTAGATTAGGTGCCGGAAGGAAAAAGTTGGATCTCAAAATATTCGATTCAGTTTTCCCAACATTATGATTATCACAATAACAAACTGTTTATGGTGCAGCTTGCTTGGCGAGGAACTAAACCTGATGAAAGTCGTATCAGCTCTGCCGAATTCAAAAAAGCTCAGCAGATCATCTCCGAATCGCGCTGTGATCACCATAAGCCGGTTCATTGCACGAACGTGTCATTGTGTGTAATCTGTACCTGGTTGCCTTTGTCCAGTTGCTGTTGAAACACACACACACACACACACACACACACACACACACACACACACACACATATATATATAATCATATATGTGTGTGTGTGTGTGTGTGTGTGTGTGTTACAGACAGATACCGAAAAACAGGAATTTCACGAATTCTTGAAATTTCAAGGAGATAGCGAAATGCAGTTAGAGACATTTTATCCACCAGGAGCTAGTACTAAACACGGCGAAATACCTTTGAGCCTCCAGAGACTAGTACTAACCATGGCAAAACAGTGTGAGTTACTGTTTCGCCGTGACTAGTAGAGCCCCTGGGGGGAATCAAATGTGGTTTTACTCATTAGAAGGGATGTGGTCCTGAGGTCTCGGCCCTCCACCCATTAGCAAGTCTTTTAGGATGAGGTTGTCAGCCTATGCGCTTTATAACAGGTTATTGGCACCATTGTCGTCTAACGTCCTGACGCCAAATTGACTGATTGGTTTGTAACAAATGGGCCCATCCGCTCGTTCTTCCTAAGAAGTAGAACCTCTGTCCCTTCGGTGTACAGGTGCATGTAAGCGCATGCGTCAGTGCCGGATTTAAGGGGTGGGGAGGGGCCCACCTGGTCACATGCCATCCCTATGGATATAAATAATATGACATCGTTTTCTTTCAATAAATCATTAGTAGTAATAACACTATTCTTGTTAATAATTATTTCGGCAACATCAACAACTGTACACCAGCAAAAACAATAACAACCACAACTATTACTGTGTGTATAATATATGTGTCTACATATATTATACATACATGAATATATAGATATTATATATATATATATATATATGGATATAAATATATATGTATATATATTACATATATATATATATATCTATGTATATATATACATATATATATATATATATATATATATATATATATAACTATATATATATATATATATATTATATATATAAATATATATCATATATATATATATATATATGACATACACCGTATGTGTGTACAGGTTTTTATATATATTAGTATGGACACCAAAGCCAAAACCCAGAACAGCATTCTGCACAACTTTATTGGGACATGTTTCGAGTAGTACTATCACTCGTTATCAACCTACAAAATTAAAATTAATGACATTATAGTTCTTGCAATCAAATTCACAATAATAAAATGACATGTATAAAAATTATAAGACTACGTTAAAAGATAGCTAATACTTAAAAAAAATTAAGATAAAAAAATGGATAAATGAAACAATTGAGTAGATGAAATAAAATAATGCAGAATGCAAATTTAAGTCACAAAAACGGATGGTACAACAGAACAGTAAATGCAGGTTGCAGACTATAAACACAAAAGTGGGGTAACAGCTACATTTCTAGCCAAGGAAGGCTTTATCTTAATAGAATATAAAAATTCTAAAATGTCGAGGTCTGTAGCAAACTGGGCAGAGGTTAAAATAGAAAAGTCATCGATATGTAAAGGGTGACCAGACTCCTCGCTGTGTTCCCTAATTGCACTATGCCTAGGTCTTGAATGATAATTGCCTCTACGAAATGACCTACCAAGGGGTTCAAACCATCTCACCCAAGCTGATCTGGTAGTTTTTCCAACGTAATTGGCATCACAACCACTGCACTACCATTTATAGATCAGATTGGACCGAAGGCTTGTTGGTATAGCGTCTTTAATTTTAAAGAAATGTCCTATTTTATTTTGTAAATTAAAATATATTTTGATATCTAGCTGAGGGTAACCAATGGACAAAAAAATAAAAATCAATTGCTTTTTTAGATCGTAACTATGAGTTCCAGTAAAAGTTAAATGTAGATAAATAACAGGTTTCTTTACGTTAGCGGTAGTTTCAAGTTGTTTGTTTACATATAATTTTGAAAGTTGTTTACCAATATATGTATTCACGTAATTCAACGGATAGCCATTGTTTTTTAAGAGTGACCTTAGAAATTCCAATTCTTCGTGTAAATTCAAATAACTAGAACAAATTTTGTATGCTCTGGTAACTAGAGTAAATATTACATTCATCTTATATTTCAAAGGTATAGCTGATTGAAATTTAGACATAAGACCTGTGAAAGTAGGCTTTCTAAAGACAGGTGTGAAATTTATTATTAAGATTTTTTACTTGAATATCTAGAATAGCGAGTGTTTGATTATCTTCGACTTCAGATGTAAATTCTATATTAATATGCTTACTATTAAGGTACTCTAAAAAACGAGCAATTTGGTCACGACTCTTAAAAATTAAGAATGTATCATCAACATACCTCCTGTACCATATATAATAAGGGCTTAAAATCTAAAGGGCAATCGTCTAACCATTTCTTGTCCATAAAACACATAAAAGCATTAGCCAGAGATGGTCCTACACTGGATCCCATACTTACACCATCAATTTGCTTATATAACAAACTGTTAAACAAAAAATAACATTCTTTGGTAGCTAGGACTAAAAGTTCCTTTAACTGATACCTGTTGAACCCGTTGGCAGTAACATTATTATTTTTAAACAGCTCATTTAGACAGATGTCAATCGTCTTATCCAGTGGAATTTGAGTGGAACGAGACTTCACATCAAATGATGCCATAACACAACTGTCAAAATTACAGTTTCTTAGGCAGTTGATAAAATGAAAGGAGTCATTTAAGGTATACTCATTTGTAGTTAACGGCGCAAGTATGGGAACAAGAAACTTTGCGGTATTATAGTCGGCAGTTCCAATAGCTGATAAAATAGGTCTCAATGGGTGATCTTCCTTCAGACCTATTTTATCAGTCATTGGAACTGCCAACTATAATACCGCAAAGTTTCTTGTTCCCATCCTTGCGCCGTTAACTACAAATGAGTATAACTTAAATGACTCCTTTCATGATGGAAAGTGGTCTGGTAACGCTAGTATGGTTGTCGATGAGTTTTATTTCGTATGCTAAGACATTTCTCTTCAAGTAACTGTAAGACTGAAGAGTACTGTTTGTGTCTCTAAAACAAACAAACGGGGTAGTCAGTGTTGGACATATGGGTTCATTAAATCAAGGAAGGCAGTGAAATAAGGGATTGTTTATTGCCGAAGCAAATCCCGCGGTCCTGGGAAAGCATGGCAGGGCAGCGTTATGACTGGCTATATTAGCATTTGTAGGGGGGATGATTTAATGAGCTTTGTTCTTTCCGGAAGTGAGGAAAATGGAAAGCTCGATTTTATGACCGTGTATCATGATTCATGTGCGTTTGTAAATTTAACCGGATGATTTATGTACGAGATTAGAGTGTAAGTTATGTCTCTTTTTCTCTCTATCTCTCGTGGGTCTCTATT
Organism: Macrobrachium nipponense; assembly: GCF_015104395.2. NCBI lineage: Eukaryota > Metazoa > Arthropoda > Malacostraca > Decapoda > Palaemonidae > Macrobrachium > Macrobrachium nipponense. The sequence continues at coordinate 38,935,813 of NC_087202.1, read as the reverse complement.
TGAATGCTTTTATCTGCGTTTTACTCTTTGCTCTTATGTACAGTTGGACACAGGTTTCCCTGGTACACCGTCTTGCGAGACTTCGAAAAATTACATGGTAACAGTGTTTACTGAGGGGGATGGTGGGGAGAACCCCTTCTCTGCTAACAAGAGTTCCACCATAAGTTTCTGGAGTTCGTTTGGTGGCGGAGTTATTAGGTATGGTTGGAGAAAAACACACACACACACACACACACACGCGGAGTAAAAAAAACGTCTGAGCAGTTTATATCGTTGTAATGAAGTTTGTTGTCTCGCTTGTAATATAAGTTTGTTTTATTAAGGTTCCATTTAACTTTCGGCCAAGGCGTTATCTTACAACCGTGTCTATTATTATATATCGGTCATATTCATTACACAATACTTAAAATTGATCAACATTTTAAAGTTATATTGGTATTGCCGAAAATCACGAACATCATAACAGGATATTTTAACCTTATCACGTAAGCCAAGTTTACAGTATCGGTTGCAGTGCGTTTCCTACAAATTCTACAATAAGAAGCTATACAGAGAAGCGCAGCAGCACTTGATTGAATATACCCAAAAACTCAATGAATTTGTTGAGTCTCTGACAATTAGCTCCTCTCTCTCTCTCTCTCTCTCTCTCTCTCTCTCTCTCTCTCTCTCTCTCTCTTATACTAGCTAACTTATCTCTCTCTCTCTCAGCTATACTAGCTAACTTGGTGACAAGAAAAACCCCTGCGCTCAGTATGCAGTTCTGATATGTCATTAGTGTATTCATGAGAGGATCAGTGATCCAATAATATCGAAGATTGCCCTTCCTGACAATACCCATAAGCATAACCAAAGCAAAGAAATTTCTCATCTCTGATACTGTAATGCCATAAACTCCTGTTTTTCCCTTGAGTGTTCGCTTGATAAATTACCCCATTTCATAACATGAAATCAACGATTAGATCTCTCTGCAGTCAGTTCCATTATAGAATCATTAAAAATAGGAATCCCAAAAAAAAAACTTTATCTTGATATACTATCATCAAAATCGAAGGTGTGCGGCAAAAAATTATCGCCACCAATCCTTTGCCACATAAGATTAGCTGGTTTGACGTTTCTGACAACCTCCTAGGCCACCCTTACCTCCCCTCCCCCGCGCAGTTCGTATAAATGGAAGACGAGCAGTGCAAACGGCCAGCAAGACCTCTAATAAGGCACTAAGTAGTACAGAACCAATATCAATACAATAAGCTTTGAAGGCGCACAAATTACTTCCTTAAGAACGTCACACGCGTAAACAACATGTGAGGGACGACTTCTGCAACACGTCATATGACGTGGTTGACCTTTTAAGGGTTAATTGTTGTTTTTTTCTAAAATTATGAATGCACTGATATATTATAGACTATATATTTCGTTGACCTCGGGTGATAGGTGAGGTCATTTGGGCTTTCCTTATAGTGGCCGACATAAAGAGTATCATCTACTGAATTGACAGTTACCTTTTAAAATGTCTTACAGAGCAAATGACCACTATACTCAGAAACGACAACGACGGCCAAAGAATATGCTACGTTATTACTCTTGTTCATAAAACAATTAAACTTAGGTTTTAACCAAAGATACATTGAAAAAATATCAGTGGATATAAAGCATTACATTTCAAATAATGGAAACTATTTTAATAGACTCCAAGAAGCTAATAAGCGAAAATAAGTGGCGAATTATCTTATCTGTATCGGCCACACCACAGTGAACCAAGTATACAGGTAAGGCAATTTGCCAATACTGTTACGGACCTCACTGTATGCAAACAGTGCTCGGCGAGTCATTCAGTTCTATAATTCAATGCTGTTAACAAGAAACGGTGATTAGGAAGACATCAAATACATGTGGGGCCTGAGTAAGTAGGAAAGTTTACTGCAATACTCTCAATATTGTATGGAGGCATTATGCCATTTTTTTTTTTTTTACAGATACTTGAATATTATATAAAGAATACCATGGTTATAATAAAACTTGTTGTGAATTATGTTTATTAAAAATTATAATCAAATAACTAGTGAGAACAAAATGAGAACATTTTATGTCCTATTACAAAAAATATAACATTTATATTATCCAATCTAATACCTTGACCATCCACCCTCTCTCTCAATCTGTCGGGCATCGAATGAACAAGGTTGAAAATTTGCTGCGGTCTCCGTCTACAAATTTCCCACTGAGAGTTGATGTGAGCCATGAGTGCCGTGTTGTTCTCTCATGTTCCATTTCCATGTTTTTCACCATCTGGGCCCACAAGTGTTCAATCACATTCATATCTGCTCCTTTGCTCGGCCATTCAAAAGAAGAGCAGGTATCCTGTCTGGCAAACCACTCTTGAACTTCGTGAGCAGTGTGAACAGGATGGGCCCTGGTGGGAAGGGAAAATTCCTTTCTCGTAACGAAGGTAAGAAGGAGGTTTGCAGCAGCTCAACATACTTAGCTGCTGTAAATTGTCCCTCGATACGGAACACATCACCCATAACATGCACACACCCCCAGCCCCATACGTTGCAGGTGACATGGCCAGATCGAACCACCTCAACGATGTTACGGGGTTCATATCTGAATGAGAGAAAACAAATGGGGTGTATAATATAAATCATATATATATATATATATATATATATATATATATATATATTTATATATATATATATATATATATATGTATACCTTTGGAAAATTTAAATTCTCAGTGATGAACAACACTGAAAGAATTCTATTGTGTAATTATTTATTTAATATATTATATTTGAGGAAAAAGAGCAAATGATGCCACTGTCCCTTACCTAATATTTATCTCAGAAATAGCATCTTATTTATGTTAACTCCCTTTGTATATTTTGACAGTCCACTTCCGTGGAACAAAATCTGAAGATTAATAATTAATATAAAGAAGAAGGCAATTGATAATTGATGCAAGTAACGATTTTCCTTGTCATACCTAGTTCTATTTGTTCGCCAACAATGCAGCTTCCCATGAGATGTGGACGAGAAGCACTTCTCGTTAGTAAAGATGACCCTGCCCCAAAAGTCCAAACCCTGATCAGCATGACGTTGGGCAAAATCAAGCCTTCCCGCCTTATGTCGCTCCGTCAAGAGCTCCTTCGTCACTGGAGTTCTGTGATGAATCCCAGCAGTGTGGAGTCTGTATCATACTGTCATCGATGACACTTCTAATCCAAGGTCTTCATGAATGGCCTCGGCGTTGGTTAAGGGTTGCTCTCGAGCGGCCCTGATAATGGCGTCATCCTCAGCTGGGGTGGTTTTCCGTGGACCACCTGGCCTAGCTAAGAGAACATATTACCTTAATGTTTAACTTATGTTATATAACATCGTAATCAATTCTAGATTCTTCTAATTTTGTACTCGATGGATTGATCATAATTTAGTAAACATGGCTGTATATTTTTGGTTTCAAAAGCATATCAAATAGAACGAGATTACATATATCCATAATATTCTCAATTTGTTTGGTGGTTATTAAAACTGTAAATCATTCCTGAGCCATCACTGAAATGACATTTAATAAAAAAACTATAGCTATCAAAAGACACACAATGACTGTGACGGGGTGGGCACAAATAAAATGCTCTTATAGGCTTAATTTTACCGAGACAACTCAATCGACTATCTAACTTTGTTCATGGTTGAGGTCGGCAAGGGCCAACCACCCACTGGTGTGGAATTATGGATGTGCACCTGAAATATTACTGTGGTGTTGGAATGGCTGTGGATATCTGTAGTCTAACCAAAATTATAATAGCGAGACGAAATACTTTTAAGAAAGAAACTTTCATATCAAATAAGCAAGATTAAATAACCATGAACAATGTAACATATCCACCAATCATTCAGCATAAACAACTTACGCAAGTCGTTCAAGTTCCCACTCTCCTCCCACCTTCTTATCCACAACTGTACCGTGGTGGGAAACACACCAACATCACGTGCAATGGCTCGTATCGAGAAACAATTATCGCGTAAAGTGACAATTCGTCCTCGCAGCGCCAGATTTGTGTCCCTTCGATTCATGGTGAGTGGTTATGAAGTCTAACCCATTTAAAATTCCTGCTGACGACCTTACTTCCGTTGGGATTCAGACTCTGTTTCGAGTCGAGTAAAACAATACCATGATTCATGTATCATTATATCGTTCCTTGATTGTAGGATTAGCCAATAGGGATCATAATCACCATGGTATGAAATAAAGATACTACTGTTAAATATAATATGCTCACATGATTATTGTTCCTGTTAATAATTACATTGAGAACTGAATACTCGTTGAGCACTGCTTCGTAAAATGAGCTCGGTAAAAGTGTTCGCAAATTCTCTAACCTATTTCTCTGTAACTAAGATTCGTATAAGTACGAGATTTTGCTAGTGTACTACACCGGTACCGTAATTTATACAGTATCATGAATCACAAATTATAAAGAATAGACACTTGTCCTGTACGAAAAGCAAAAGGCTCGATTAGCCAGAAAATGGATATGACACAACGTATAAAAAAAAATTCGCCTACCCTCTCCCTCCACCCCCACTTCCACCCCCTTCCTCTTCCTTCCCTCACATCTCCTCCCCCTCCCTTCTCTCTCTCTCTCTCTCTCTCTCTCTCTCTCTCTGAATGTTACTTCAGTTTAAGTATATTTTGTACGATTTTTTTTTATCTATCCATCTATCTAATCTAATAATAATAATTTACAATTTTGTTTATATCTAACGATTCACTTGGTTGTTACCTGCCAGCAAGGCTGGCATTACGGTACGGTACGGCACGGTTGATATTTAGCCTATGTGTACGGTACGGAATTACGCAACGACAATTTTACCAAAGTACGGTACGGTATGGTTCAGGTACGGAAAAAATGTGCAAAAATCAAGGGAACAATATTAATTAATTATTGATAATAATAACCAGTTTTTTAACTATTATTCTTAGCATCATCAGCAGCAGCAGTAGCAGTAGCTATTACTATTTTTATCTTAAGGTCAAATTGTTTTTTCTTTCTTTAGTGACTATTGACTTGGGTAAGGAGTAAATGATTATAACTATTAGATTGAGAGATATCTGCATGTATGGTGGAGTAGTAGAACGATAGATACTGTGATTGATGGTAAAGCTACTGTTATACTTGTGTTTGGTTACCTCCTTCGCAATCTTCATTTGGACTCAGGGCATCAGCCATATGCTTGTATTACGAAGGTGAAGAAGAGATGGCCGCCTAGGAACATAACTGTCGGCATGGTAGCAGAAATCCGTTTGTCACGCAACTTTTAAACTTTTTTTTTTTTTAGCAAAGAGAGAGCCGCCAATTGCCTACAGATTGGTTTGAATAGGTAACTGGTTACAGTTGCTCTATGTGTTACAAATAAAAATTGAGCATTTTTACCGGACATTCATTTGTGTTAAAGCCTTGATTATACCGAAAAATTATAGCAAAATCCCGTACTGATACCAGTCTTCATTACAGTGTTATTGACCAAAAACTTGACTGCACTGTCTGTGAAACCCAGCGTAAGAGAGCTTTACCAATTACAAATAAAACATTACCATTTTATCTGAAATGTTTTTTAATTATACGTTTTGAAGTTACTGTAATTGCGGTTGTTTTTTATTTATACTTAATGGTAATTGTAATGTAACTGAAAAGTTTCAATAATAAAGAACTTTATTTGAAATTGTTATCCTAGAGCAGCCCTCTTACTTTTCGAGAACTCATCTTAACCAAATGCAACAGAGAGATGTTTTGAGTCGCTACCCAATTTATTTATTATATTATTAAGGAAGAATATTAACGAGCCAGCTACCATTTCTAAAAAATTTTTGTATTCCATTTATTTCCTTTTTTGTGCAAAAAGTTTTGTGAAGTTTTTTTCCAATATTTAAGTTTTGTATTTCAGTATTATTGAAGTTGTAATTGTAATTCGATAACAGGTCAGGTAATTATGATTCTAATTGTAATAGACATAAAGTAAACGTAATTACCCCTAACAACTTATATTACATAAGATATACGACAGTAGCTACTTCATACGAAATGGATGTGCATAAAAATAATGGGAACAAGAATAAAAAAAAATTTATGCATACATGGGAGAAAACTGATTAGAAATTCAGTGATTTTTTCACTGCACTTCGGCTTCTCTCGGGGCACCTGTGAATTGTTCAGTCTTTAATAAATCGACGTTATCTCTCTCGGGATCTGTGGGGTTCGGCACCCTTATTTGGCCAGGCAACCAATTCAAATCCTCTCGACCTTGAAACCATTCCTGGACTACTCTGGCCGTATGGATGGGGCAGCCGTCATGAATGAAAATGACAGGACTAGGTGGAAAGGATAATTCCGCTTGGTGGAAGCGAAGGGAGGAAGAAATCCTGAAGAATTTTAACGTATTTTTCACTGGTGAAACCCTTCAGTCTTGGTGATATCACATATACCATGTAAGGAAATCCAGGCCCACACGTTTACGGTTACAAGCCACTCCTGGCCACTTCGTAAATGTTTCCTCGGTGGTATCTGAAGGAAAACAATCTAAATTTTTTACAATTTACGCGTTGCTTTCCGTAAAAGGGAAAATAATGATATATCGTTTGGGGAAATGTAATGCTAAGTAACAACCCCTGCATTAGGATAATGTTTATTCATCTATGAGGATTAATACCTATTACAAGTTTTCCTCCTCCAACCTCTTATACACTAAAACAGCTCGAAAGCTGATTAGTGGAATTCACGTTAAGAGAGGAACAGCACCACCTTTAGTAAACAGTGTTTCAAATTTCAAACCAGACAATTAACAATGACAGTAATGACCTGAGATGTTGCAATGCCAGTAACAGCCAATCAATCAATCAGTCCCTGTAATCGTGTGATTTAATATATCACTTTGTTCGGTGATAACGATATCACTGCTACAGCACCTCTTTTACACGCTAACAAGTTTGTCACCCAATCATGGCTAGACTGAGGTGTTGTATAAATTTTGATAGGGCATCTGTCCTCTGCTAGTAGTATTCGTTATAGTCTCCAAATGAACAGCAACATATTGTTCTCCGGGCGCAGATCGTTGCTCTACGAGAAAGTGGGCTTTCAATACGTGTTGTTGCACAGCGTCTTGACGTCTCCCCTACAACAGTAAATAAATGGAAAAGGAGGCACGCTTAGACTGGGAAATTGACCGACTTTGGATAGCATTTATTTCATTCATTTATTTATTAATTTTTTAAACTATAAACCTTATAAACCCGTGAAATTATGAAACCTAAATTATAGTTGCCTTGGTCCTGTTGAACTCTAATAGTGATTCTTTCTCTTTACTTCCCAGAATACCAAATAGCGTTCCCATAAGTAAACAGGCTATAATTAATCTTGATTATCTAGGTATCTGCATGTTAATTACGTATTTCAGTTCGAAGACCTCCACCACGAATGACCACCCGTTAGGATAACGACGACATTCGACGAGCAGCATAAGAAGATCCTTTTACCAATACTATTGCTATTATTGAACGTCTGGCATTAAATGTTTAGGCTATGACGGTGCGAAGACGTCTGCATGAGGCAGGAATACCTCATAGAATTCCTGCCAAGAAGGAATTTCTCGGCATCGTGCTGATAGGCTTGCCTTCGTTCAACAGTTTGTAGGGGAGGATATGGAATTTTGGTCTCGAGTCGTATGCAGTGACGAAAGGTCTTTTACTAGCTGAAGTCACGGCAGAATACATAACCGAAGACCGAGTAATATAAGGCGAGTTTCTAAAATCATTAATAACAGTCAGACTATAATAATTATAAGCAAGGGTAATATTATCATCAAAAGATGATAATTTTGTCAATAACCATGTATTTTCCGCTAATTGAATTATATTCCCACGAGAAGTGTGAAAATAAAAATTCTTCATTGAAAACCCCCCATTAGTTATGCTATGGCCAGCTTTCAGGCATTAAGCAAATACATTATTAATATTATGAATAATCACGAAGGCAAACTTATAATATAGAGTACAGCCTGTTTACTTTATTAAAGAATATCATATCATAACGGACTGTTGCAGATCAAAGTTAATGCTATTATAAGTATTAACCCTTGCAGATGAATAAACATTCTTAACTTATTGCAAGGGTTGTTACTTAGCATTTTATTTCCCCAAACGATATAGAATTATTTTCCCTATTACAAAAAGCAAAGCGTAAATTGTTAAAAATTAGATTTTTTCCCTTCAGATACTACAGAAGAAATTTACGAGGTGACCAGTAATGGGCACGTCACAGTAAACGTGTGGGGCTGAATCTTTTTACATTATATGGATGATATCACTAGGATTGAGTGGAGGCTCACTGGTGAAAAATACATTGAATTCTTCAGGATTTCTAATTTCTTTCACTTTAACAGCGGAATTATTCCTCCCCACATGCTCCTGTCATTTTCATTCACGACCGCTGCGCCATCCATACGGCCAGAATAGTCCAGGAATGATTTTAAGGTCGAGAGGATCTGCAGTTGCTTGACTGGCCAAGTAAGGATACAAACATAACCTCACTAAGAATATTTAGTAGGCTAATTTGGTAAAATGTTGGGAGCCTGAGAGGAGAGGAGACCAGATCAACTTATGAACCTCTGGAAACACAATGGAAACTCTTCCACAACCGACCACAGATCGTCAGAAACCATAAATCTTCTATGCCTAACAGATTGCAGAGGTGATCTAGAAGGAGGTGGCTGGACTTCTCACTAATATTAAAAATAATGGTAAAAAATTGAGTGTGTATATTTGGATTACCCCATGGCTTCCGCTGAACTTCCATGTCGTATGATGTAAAAAAAAAATCGTAAATAGACCAAAATCTAAAGGGAATTTCGCTATACTGATTTTTTCTTAAAAAATTATCTAAAAAGAGAACCCTAGGACAATATGATCAAACTACATTTCTCCAAATAGCTCTTTCCACAATGGAAAGGTAAATGACTGAAGGGGCTGTTTAACAATAGAGACGTCTGTCTTATCCTCACACGAATGATGATAAGAGCGAAAGGAATTTCTGTCCGTATGACAATAAAACATGTATCACAATTAATATATTAGAAAACAGAAGCCAAGTAGATATGTTTATCCATATCATGTAATAATTATTGTAATGAACGGCGTGTAGGGAATAATCTCTACAGTATATTCAAGAGGGAATACAAACCCAACCATGAATACATGAAACCTCTGAATATCAACAATTATTTATCATTGGCAAACGAATTAAGTTTACCATATGGGAATGGTTAAAAGTTTGCACCAAGTTTGGGAGTCCTTCTTCACTTTCCATTACATGTTGTGGAATTTTCTCTGTCCCTAGTAGTTTCATTTTGATTCCTCAGTAACGTCTAGTCTCTCTCTCTCTCTCTCTCTCTCTCTCTCTCTCTCTCTCTCTCTCTCTCTCTCCTTTTCATTCTAATGTATTTACAAGAGAGAGAGAGTTTAACCCAATCCTTCTTCTTGTAAATGTTGTTGTATTCAGAAAATCTACAGTACTTTAATAATATTAGGATAAACACTAAAAACACGCAGGCATTAAAGAAAAACAAGAAAATATTTCAAGTGGAGCTTTTCTGTAGCCATACACTATCCGCGAGCATATCTAGTATTTCGTCCACTCATCGGGGTCGCAACAGGCCCACCTTACCCCTAGTCCCCCACCCATTTCAGTTGTAGCAAAGCCAGGCTGAGGACATCGGTACAGCAAAAGCAAGAAGCTTGTCAGTTTGAATTACATTTTAGAATTCCAAAACCTGTGAGACAGTTTAACAACAAGAACTCTATCCCCGACACCACTCCCCCGCCCCCCGAAAAAATATATATGCATATATTAGTTTAGTCAAGATTAAAGGGTATTAATGACATATCAAAACTGAATACTTGGCGCAGTGGTATTTCTAGATGACATGTCACTTTAAAGTAGCTAATATGGGAGAGAGAGAGAGAGAGAGAGGAGCTAAGGTGTCGGACACTTAAAACACGTTCACAGAGTTTTTGGGTATGTTCAATGAAGTGCTGCTGCGTTTCTCTTTATAGCTTCCTATTATATTATTGGTAGGAAACGCACTGCAACCGATACTATAAACTTGGCTTACGTGATAAGGTTAAAATATCCTGTTATGATGTTCGTGATTCTCTCCAATACCAATATAACTCTAAAATTTTGATCAATTTTAAGTATTGCGTAATGAATATAACCGATATATAATAACAGACACGGTGGTAAGATAACGCCTTAGACGAAAGTTAAATGGAATCTTAATAAACAAACTTATATTAAAAGTGAGACAGTAATCTTAGTTACAACGATATACCCTGCTCAGATTTCTTTTTTTTTTTTTTTTTTTTTTTACTCCGTGTTGTGTGTGTGTGTGTTTCTCCAACCATACCTAATGACTCCTCCCACTGAAAGAATTCCAGAGCTTATTGGTGGAATTCTTGCTAAGAGAGGAAGAGTCCTCCCCCCATCCCCCGCAGTAAACACTGTTACCATGTAATTTTTCGAAGTCCCTCAAGAAAGTGTACCAGGGAAACCTGTGTCCAACTGTACATGGGAATGGAATTTAAAATTTAGGCCAATGGCCAAGTGTTGGAACCTATGAGGTTAATCAGTGCTGATAGTGGAATTGAAAATATAAAGTTCTTATAAAGGTATAAGCAGCAGGAAAACCTCGCAGTTGTATTGTAAAACAATTATTAGGAGAGGGTGGAAAGTAAGAAGAGAGTTGCAGTAAAAGGAATGAGAAAGGCTCTAGCTACGGGCCGGAGGGACGCTGCGAAGCGCCTTCAGCAGTGCTTACATTGCTTTCATCACTTCATTGATCCCTTAGCAGATCCTGGTTCTTGCATAAACGTATTATTCTCTTTGAGATAGCGTTACAAAATCATTCTATGCATATTTGAAATTAGCGAAGCATTAATTAATACCCTATGGAAATGCCTCCCCACCTTCTCTGTCCCAGTCTGCCCTCTGCGTTTATATTTATATCATGTAAATAACATGGATATATATTTGTATAAATTATAGTGTACATATGGGCTTACTACCTTCACCTCCGCAGCCTTTCATTTAGTGAATCAGACACACGAACACAGACACACACACGCACACACACACACACATATATAATATATATATATATATATATATATATATATATATATATATATATATATATATATATATATATATATATATGTGTGTGTGTGTGTGTGTGTGTGTGTGTGTGTGTGTGTGTTTATGTGTATGTGTGTATATATCTTTAAAAAAACATAATTGTCTGTCCTTACGGAAAGACACAATATCAGTGGTTAAAGTGTTACAAACAAAGGTTTAATTACAGCGGGAAAATTAGCCTACGAATCCATAAACTTGGTCAGTTTATTTCCAACACAACGGTATGCCTTTCAATTTTCAATTAGGAAATAAGCCAAGCCTTAGATTTGTATGTCTTTAGAATTCAGAATTACTCCACCTCCATTGTAGATGTTAACAGTATTAGCCGCTTGATAGTTCCTTTGTACCGTGTTTCACCCTAGCATGTATGATGTATATCTCAACTTCCGTGTACCTGTTCTCTTGAGGGTTTCTCAGAATGATTATATCTTTTGATTTTTTTCCTTATATGGCGCTGTACATTTCTCAACTTAACAAGGACTTGTTATTGCTACAATAGTAAATGCGCACTAACTATATAAAGACACAATACACACATGTATATATATATATATTATATATATATATATATATAGATAGATAGATAGATAGATAGATAGATAAATATATAGATATAAATATAGACAATAAGAAAGCAGCATTTGCATGATTCCTGCATTGAACGCACACATCTTGGGGTGTTTACCATGAACCGTATATGTGATATTTTAACATATATAGAAATAATAACTGTAATATAATCATAAATGCCATACCTTTCATAAAAAGTAAATTCAACACGCACCATCCCATTATACATATATAAAGGAGAGCGTGTCCTCAAAAATAATGGTTGCTTTGCCATACTTTAAAAACCTCTCATTCGTAAGAAAGAAAAAGTAAAACTTTAGAAAGCTAACTTCTCAAACAAGTGTTATGCATTCCTATTGTTCGAAAAAAAATGCTGAAATTCGTTTTTAAATGAATTTCGCATAAATTGCTAAATTAGTTTAGGAATTGCCCGTAGCCGTCTAGACCAGCAAATCCTGGAACTGAATAAGTGAAGGAGTCAGATTTTATGTATTCATGAATATGATGGCCTTTACTTGTCACATTCACCAGATCCACGCAAATGCAACGGCCACTGTGCAGTGAATTGTTCGTTTCTCGGTTCAGAACGTATCTAAAAATAGGAGTAAATCCACAAGTTAGAAGACCATCACATATTGGCTATTGTATTCGTGTACATAACAAGTCTATGCTTAGAGAGAGAGAGAGAGAGAGAGAGAGAGAGAGAGAGAGAGAGAGAGTGTTGCTGTATGCCTTGTGTACGTGAATATATCAGTTGCCGGTTCAGCTGCGATGATAATGAAGCTTTTCGACCTGACAGCACCGTTCTCTCTTTAAAAGTGAGAGGAGCGGCGTGTTAGTTAGTCAGTCCCGGCAAGAGCGCCCTATCAGTAAAGTGGTCCTCTTTAGGAACGAGTAATATCTGCCACTGTTATCCCATTCATCTTTCACGGCTGTCGGGTTTATTCGATATTGACACAATTCAGGGCAGGATGCAGCGGAAAATTACGGTAGAACAGATGAATGGATTGGACGGATAGAATTCATGTGTTTATACACCTAGGGCTGGATTGAATATCGGCGCTAAGCATATCAAGGAATGCCTTTTATGCGATATTTATTGGATAGCATTTACGCTGTAGTCTGATTACATTGCTGGTGCCGCTGTTGCAGTTAGCTTTGTGAGAGCTTTAATCGTAATTCTGAAATGACTTATGTAAACTTATAGTAGCCAGTGTAAGTTCTGAATGGAGGAGTAATGTTTAAAGTTCGTTTCCAATTAACGTCGGAGTAATGTTGAAAATTCATTTCCAATTAACGGTGAAGTGATATTTAAATTTCATTTCGAATTTATGTTGATCCATATATTCCGAGTACCTTGTTATTATGCATATAATTCCAATCTTGCAACCGATCCATTTTTTTCAAAATCTGGCGTTGCTCAGTAAGAGGTTTTGACTCTTTATCACCTGCATCTAAATTGATGCTAAGAAAAATCATCTGTACAAGCTAAACAAGGCCGTCATAAATTAAACTTTTCTCGGAATAACTCGCTGGCGCCGTATGTTCGGAGCAAGGTCGTCAGTCGCAAGCGACAGAGATCATTATGAAAAAGGTAAAAAATCTTTAGAATGCTTCCCTTGTCACCAGATATGATTTTCAGACAAGTACAGTAGTGTAAACAGTTACAAGCTGTTATTAAAGTCTTAGAAATTATTGTAGGAAGAGGAGTTTCGCTTTTGATTAGTTTACAGATGAAGAGGAAAATAAAACCTTGAAATATTGACCTTGTAAAATTTGGCGCAAGAATCGTCGTCTGTATTTGACCTGAAGCTCAATTCTCCCTACAGATATGTTATTGTCGGGTTCACAGTGCCTCACCAGCTTCGTAAGAATGTAGTTACGTTGCTAATGCGTCTTTCTTTTTTAGATTAGTTGTCGTAAATGTCACTCATCCTTATAACCGAGAATTACATCAGTGTAATGCCTCACTCCAACTGCATGCTTATCTTTGCAATCATTGTCATATATCTGATAAGCCGTCAGTTTTATATCCGTGTCTGTTAAAATGGGATGGAAAATGATATTGCAGATAGACTTGATTATATATAATGAGATTTAATACAATATCAGTTGTTACAGCGGTACTCAAAACTGACCGTTCCATCGATTTTCAATGGTTTTCAAGTACAGCGCAATTTTGCCTTTGCTGGCTTCTGGCCCTATGTATGGGAGAGTTATTCCTTTTCTTTAAAATATCTTTATGGGGCTTATGTTATTTATACTGGATATGCATTTATGAAAACTGTAATTATGAGGGCGATGAAGATTTCGAAGTTATTATGTATCTGCAATGGAAAATCATTGATTATTTAAAGTCAGTACATCTTATTATATATAGTCATTACAACTACAGCTACAACATAGCAGAAATTGGTTTACAACATTATCGAGATAAATTTCCTGTCTAGTAGCACATTTTAGATCGGATATTCTTTTTCCCAATTTCATCCAGCACTCTAGAGTTATTTTACTTCACATAAAACGCCTGATCCTCTGGAAGCCCTTTACTATATTAGTACAAATGAATTTATTTCTATCTTTCCTCTCGTGGGCGATTTCTATCTAGATTGGGCCTTTCTCTTTACTGTTGCTTACATTTTTAGCGTATCCTAAACTTGCCTTTGTGTCATCGACGCCATTTGGAAGAAAGTGATAGAAGGCAAGATTTTTATTATCTACAATTTTCCAGTCCACTATTTTAATTCTTAGCATGAGGAGTGCAACCAAGTAAATGTTCACACTGCTGGGCAGGGTTTTTTCTTGCAAGAGCTAGTTTTTATCGTGTACAAGTTTATAATGATCTAAGATTGAGTCATCAAAGTTTTTATGAATAACAAAGTCGAGATGCTTTTGGATGAGCGAGGTTTATGACAGGAAATGATGGGAAACTTGAAAATCTGCTACTGTTGTGGTAGTATATCCTTCACCCCCATCCCCCTTTCCTGTTTCTTAAAGTGTGTGTGTGTGTGTGTGTGTTTTAAGTAGGTTGAAATATTGTGTAATAACGTGATTTAGGTTTCCGCAGTCTCAGGGATATAATTAGAGTTCAGAAAATAGATGGTGTTAAGACAGTGGTTATCTTTTATCTAATTGTCAGGTTGAATTCCGGCAAAGGACGGCGCTCCTCTTACCCAAAAGGTCTGTGCAATAATTTTGATCTTGAAATTATACTTCTCTATGACACATTATCAAATATTTCGAAAAGTTACTATAAACCTTTGTTTATGTGATGGGAACTGAAATATGATGTAATGTAATGCCTAAACTTATGATTTTACATGTGCTATAGTAGCAAAAAAAATAATAATAATAACAGTATTTATAACGTATAAATCATTCTCTTATAAACATTCGGGTGCTATAAGATAATGATTTGACCCTGAATGGACCAGAGACCAAACTTGAACAAAATGAATATTTAGGTTTCCTATTTTTCCAAATACGTTAATTATATTATTAACCAGGTTCAGGTGCAGATTAATAAAATTTCTAAACCTGTTATAAGTAAAACATATCGGTTACATAAAGGGCAAGAAATGTTAGTGAAATAAGGATTTATTTGATAAACGCATATTCATTATAGAAAGAGATAATACCTAAACATCGTGTAGGCATCGTAAGGTAATTAACGGCAATTGGTAGTTTTTCTTTAGAGAATATAAATCAGAAGGAATGTGAGGTTTTTGGCAATATGATTACCGAAATCGTAGAACGTGATCCATTTTCCGAAGCAGCTCATAATATGGATCCTTTCGATAAAATTATATTTTTGTTTTTATTACTTTTACAACAATGGCGGCTGGACGTAACTTTTTTTCTATTTAAGGTAAAAAAAGAAAAAGAATGTAAATGAGCAGAGGGGAAAGTACAAGTGTTTTAATTCCAAAGTTAGTTTTTTGATCACCTCCTAGAATAAAAAAAAAAAAAAATAGGGAATCAGACAAACTAAACTTACAAATGTAGTACGCTGAATAAAATGGCCACGGGGGATTGTGAACCTCGAGAAGAAAAAAGAAAATTACAACGACATCATTTTAAATTTAAACTTTGAATACAAAACAAACAAAAATACCCCAAGGCTTAAGCGAAATTTCCCTACCAAAAATAAAGTAATCTCGGGCAAACAAAATGAGAAAAAATGAAACTTCGGAAAGGCTCTTAGTTTCAAAATTTTATAATAGTTACCAATCATATCAAAGATTTCTGTGCTAATAATCGTAATTTAATTTGTATTGTTTGTATATTTGGGGAAATATTCAGTTTACAATTTATCTTATGTGTAATAACTTATTAATCTTTTGATGCTTGTTATCACAGTTTAGTCGTTTATCGAAGCTCACTTTCGTAAGGGGACGCCAGAGAAAGTATGAAAGACAAGTCCTAAACAAAGAGTTATCACCTCGCAAAGCTATTCCGGAACTCATCAGAGTGTAATAAACCGAGCTGGAAATATTCTCAAAAGACGGTGTCCAAAGAATTCTTAAGTGTGCCCAAGGATTTACTAACTTCTCTAAAAATAGACCAACATTGCAAATATTTTATTTTGTATATTAGGCCATTGACTGAAATTTATAGTTTTGTATATATAATATATATATATATATATATATATATATATATATATATATATATATATATATAATATATATATATATATATAAATATATATAAATATATATATATATATATATATATATAATAATATATATGTATGTATGTATGTATGTATATATTAATATTAGATGTATTCAACAGTAACATATTTCTCCTACAACCAGAAGGCATGCATACACTCAATCAAAGGAAATCAGCTGCGTGTCAAGAGCCCTTCACGCAATACATATTATTGCAACGTAATCTTGCGCGAAATCTCTCTTCCTCTGGGCATTCAACTGGACCTTCCTTGGGGTGGTACGTCATTCACTTCATCCTAGACCCTTTTTGGGTCTCCCAACACTTCAGAATTACATACGCTACACCAACAAATGAAATATGTATTACTTTTTTTCACCCCCTTCCCGTATCCCATTTCAGAGGGGTTGGTGCCAGAAGGGTAGTCTTCCGGTTCTCAGCGAGTCATTAGGGAACCTCTGCTCTACCATTGTGGCTTATATTATATATATATTATATAATATATTATATATTGATATATATCATAATATTATATATATATATTAAATATATTATTATATATTAAATTATAATATATATATAGATATATATTATAACTTATTATTATTATTTATATTTATAATATTATTTAAATATAATAATTATGGAAATATAATATATATATATATATTATATATATACTATATATATACTATATCTTATATTAGTATAATATATAATAATATTATTATTATATATCTCTTCTATATAAATATATATATTTCTCTGTATAAATATTATTATAATTAATGCATATATATTATATATATAATTTATTAATATTTATAATATAATATATATATTATAATTATATATACTATATATAATCATAGTTAAATAATATATAGTATATATCTATATATAGTGTAAAAATATAAAATATAGATAATATATATATACTATATTATTATTCTAATATAAGTAATTATAATATATATAATATACTTAGTATATATATATATATTATATTCTATATACTATCTATATATATATATATATAATAATTATATATATATATAGTTATATATATATATGATATATATATAATATTATATTATAAATATATATATTTATATATTATATTATTATTATTATTATAATATACTCATAAATATATATAATATTATATATATAATATAGTATGTATTGTTATAGTTATATATATATATAATTATATAATATAATATATTATATCATTAAATTATATATATATATTATTATTATAATAATTATATATATACTATAATATATATATATTATTATATTAGTATAATTACTATATATATTATAATAGTATATATATATATTATTGAAATATTTGGATTTGTGAGCGTGTAAAGTCGTAAGCTTTTTTGACAATTCAGTTATTAGAGAGAATGTGATAGATGCAGAAATAACACTGAGGCTAGTTATTTACTTGACTTCAAGCAATAATGCATAGTATGACGTTTTTGAACTGTTGCACCATCATACGGAGGAGCAGTTAGGTAAGAAATTGTTATCCAATTACTTTCCCCGCCAGATGACAATATGGGCAAACCGCTATAAGTTCGTGGTTTCTATGCGAGACTTTGTCGCCTTTACTGAATTTTGAGTCATGGGTTGATTGCAGTTATATTTTGCCTTAAAAAGTAAACCGACACTTTTTATGTATGTGATAATTATTGGTGGTACTTGTTCCAGTTATTTTGAGCCCGAAATGTCTTGCATAGATAGAGTCCCTTTTTGTTACATGTATATTATTTGGTATAAATAACTATAGGATATCACTGCAATAAAGGAGTC